>NC_080671.1:355212874-355524028 GCF_030247195.1 Topomyia yanbarensis | reverse complement strand
CATGACCAGAACCTGTTATTCAATTGACAGTGAACTCAGGGTGACTCAAACGAAGACGGCAGCAGAACTCAACTGATATAGTGGTGGTATGCTTACAGTGAAAGACTCGCTGTTTCACTTGAAACGAATATTTTCGTTTGAAGTTGATATTTTACCACACTGATACGGACTACAGCCCCAATAACTCGTAATCCCATAAGCTATAGGATCCCCAAAATAGGGATTCCCTTTTCACGCACCCTAGGCTTGCCACCGCTCCTGGTTTGACCCGAGCACTCCGGTTTTCAAGGACGCTCTCCGGGTCTCCGAGTTTTACATCAATATGTCCGGTCTGATTAACTTTAACTTGTTTAATACAATGTTGTTTCTTTGCAGTTAGTTTTAGATTTATTTTGCCTAACTGACACTTCGTATAAAGGTGGCCGAAATTGCGTCTACCAAATGTTCGTACACAAAACAAGAATATTAGTGCAATCTATGGAAAAAAAAACTACGTATCAGCAGTCACTGCTGTGATCTAATTCAACCGATCGCTCTCATTCTCTTGTTAACCCATTCATGCCCATGTTGTTTGTGGACAACAACGTTTTTAAACAGCTATAACTATTGTTTGAGGCAAGATTTGCTCACAAAAACAAGTAAGGCTGATAAATGTGACTATTGGCTTTCATTTAAGTATTAACAGTTACAAGGATCAGCTCTAGAACTGAAGTTATTGCAATTAGTCTGATTGAACTCCGATGGAGCAGTGCTGCCAGGGACCGTTTATGTTGACATATAACTTCGTTATGTTGCAATATTGGTGAAAACTGATAAAACTTATCAATTTAGACTATTTTTGGCTACGCTTTCCAGACAGTTGGACTATTGTAAATATTATAGAAAAATTGTAGTAAGCATTGAAAGGTAAAAATTGAGCTGCTTCTAGCACTGCAAGGAATGAAAAAAGGTTTTCCGATTTTCTTGACCCCACCGTTTTAAAGGAAAAATAGTTTTGAAACCCTACACGCACTAGAAATAAGTTGGGCATGAAAGGGTTAACTGTGGAGGAGAGAATGCTCATTCAAGATATACTCCACAGCGAGAGTGGCTAATGTGTTATAAAACAGTTTTATTACACACTAGCCCACACAGTCACTGGCTGTTGCAATGATCTACATGTAAAACGAAAAGATTTCTAGAGAAAATTTTCAATAGGACGTAAGTAACATTGAGAGCCTCTCTTTGTTTACTTTATCTTTCGTTTATTACGACGTCACTACAACACTTTGCTCTAATTTTCCAGTACATATCGAAAGCCGACGGTTTTTACTAGAATATTATGCAAAGAGTAGAGTAGTAAATGTTGAAATGGCCGAGTAATGAACAGAAGAGAAAGACCCCAAAGAGAATCTCTCATTGTTACTTACGACCTATTGTAAATTTTCTCTAGATTTATGTTAGAAATTTTACACAGTTTGATTTGGCATATTATTCACAAATTATCATAGAGGGCACAAGACCCACAATTACTATTGTAGATCGTGGAATTGCGTTTAGACTTAATCTGTCCAGTATCTAACATAACCAACAAAAGCAGAATTCCTTTTCTTGTGGAACATCACGCTTGACTTGAAGTTTGAACACAAATTGTTTCTCCGTTTTTGGAGCTAGCGTCAATCCGGCACTAGCTTCGTCCTGGCTCTAAGGTAGTGTCGGATTCTGATGAGACGAAGTTTGAATACAAATTCCATTACTAATTAAGTTATAGGTATTGTGCCCTTCGTACGCAAAAGTGGGATTTCCGATTTTCTCCTAAGTGGAAAAATATTAGTTTCCCCCAAAAATTTTCTCCCTAGGGAGAAATATAGCATAGTGCATATTACATTGGCTTTCTAAGATATATGCCAAATACAGATGTGACTAATTTGAAGCGCAAATGCACAATCTACAAAAGTTATATATTTCGTGTCCGTCATACGCAAAATGGTTTTAGTTCAGTTTTCTCCTTAGGGAGTAATCCCACAAAGCGCAACGCATTAGCTTGTTAGCCCAACCATGATTCAATTTCACTATATTCTCATTAGTCTGTGCTTGCGGGATTTCAGCAGTGACGAGTTTGTTTATGAACCCAAGTTGTATTCCATTTTTTGATTCAAAATCTTCGGGACGGGTGGCCAAACCGTTTCTACCAGATACTGATGAGACGAAGTCGAAACGCCAATCCATGACATACACATTAAATGGCGAACACGAAATTATTGTGACACGTTCAACAGGGCATAACTTTTTTACCATTGGGTAAAAATCAATCAAATTTTGCACACTTTCTCATTGATGTGTATTGTTTACATGCTGTCAAACTCGAAGTCGTGTTTTTCGATTCAACGAAAATGAAGGCGAGTCGAGAGAACAAATTCTTTCCAAACACCTGGAATTTCCTGACCTGTCGCACCGGCAGTTTGGAAAAATGTTGAACATTCACCATTCAACCGTCTACAGAGTGTTGAAGCGGTTCCAGGAGCGGTTGACGTTGGACCACGGTAAAGGAGCTGGAAGAAAACCGGGACCGGAGAACAAAAGACGGAGGGAAAGGTGAAGCGGATGATTAAAGCAAATCCCAACGTCTCAAGCCGTGATTTGGCTAAAAAGATCGGCATGTCGCAGAGCTACGTCCAGAACGCAGAGAAGAGAGCTGGACTACATACATACAAGGTACAGAACTTCCCAAACCGCGATGAGCGGCAACAATCGACGGCTAAAACTCGGGCACGGAAGCTCTACGAGAAGATGCTGACAAAATATGGCTGCTGTGTGATGGACGACGAAACGTATATAAAAGCCGATTTTAAGCAAATTCCGTGGTTGGAGTTTTTCACCGGCAAGAGCAAGTTCTATGTGGACGACAAATTTAAGAAGAAGAAAATGTCGAAGTTCGCCTCCAAATATCTCATTTAGCAGGCCATCTGCTCTTGCGGACTGAGGAGTGAGCGTTTCGTGACAAAAGGCACAGTAAATGGCGAGATCTACAAATCTGAGTGCCTCGAGAAGCGCCTTTTGCCGTTCTTGCAGCAGCACGACGAAGCTCCGCTATTTTGGCCAGATTTGGCATCATGCCACTATTCTAAAATGTTCTGGCGTGGTATGAGGCCAATTCTGTCCATTTTGTTCCAAAGGACATGAATCCGCCAAACTGTCCAGAGCTGCGCCCGGTGGAGCAGTACTGGGTAATGATGAAGCGGAACTTCGGAAGAGCAAGAAGACAGTCAAAGACGAGAAGGAAATGTTAAGAAAATGGGAAAAAAAAACTGAGAAACTGGTACCGAATGACACTGTAAAGACTTTGATGGAGGGCATCAAGCGAAAATGCGTTCAATTTTACACTCAAGGCTCCATCGATTAACTTTTCTTTTGATTTTTGGAGTAAATATATGTATAAAACTACCCTAAAATTTTGGTTTGATTTTAAACTTTATAATAAAATTGGCATGACATTTTTGGTGTCGCAATAATTTCGCCCTTTAATATATTTTCCTATAAAAGAGAGAGTTATTTAACTGATATTCAGTGTAGTGTGTTTGAAATGCCTCGCCGTATAACTTATTTGAGGATGACGCCACAACTTTCGATATTTACAATGTAGTATCTCAAGCAAAATAAATATTGTAAATTCACATTATTTTGTAAACAAATTGACAATAAATAAGCATCTAAAACGGAATCAGCGACGCGCGTTTCGTTCCAAACGTCACATTAATTCCATATTATTATACAGTATTAGCGTATTTCTAAGCAGCAAAGCAAGCGAAGTCCTTTTCTGCTACACCAGAGCAAAATTGTATGTCAAAAACCGACTGAGTTATAGACGAACACTCGATTGTATTGGTTTCTCCTTATAAAGCCAAACCTTCCCAGAAAGGCTCACCCGCATCAGTGATCTTCCATGTTCCACAAGTTGGCCGGGGAGGTTGGCTAGCATAACTAGCGGAAAATCACTAACAAAAGTTGTTTTGTGAATTGCCCAAAATGAAACGAAAGATCTACGAATAACAAAAACCACAAGAAGCCGCGCGCGCCAACGAGCCATGAAAACGGCGTTGCTCTCTATCTACCCGCTCGCTCGCTCGCTGCTGCCAACCAACCAGTTGACTGAAAAGGCAACGAATAGAGCGAGGATCGCGGAACAGAGCTCGTACGGGGCCGCGAACGAGCAGCCGAAGGGGTAAAAATTAAAACGAAAAGAGACGCGTGCCAAACGTCATTACTATGATGATGGTATCGCGGGGGCCACGGATCGGAACAGGCTGCAGTGACACCGGCAAGGGGCGCGGTTCACCCGTAGGGCGGCTGTGTTGGTAAATCAGCCGCTTACTCTCGTTTTTGGTCGCGGCAGTGGTTGCGTAGGAGTCCGATCAGCAGGGATAGCGTGTGAGATGAAACGTTCTCTTTATCTCTCGCGAGCAGCAGGCGTCGTTTGCTCTTTCTCTCGTTTTCCGTTGTGGTAGAATGGTATGTGTGCTTGTCTGCGATCGGTGGTGGGGATACGAGTTCATTCATTGAGCTCAACCCCATTGGTAGCCTCCCATTTGCGCGTGAAGCGGTGGAGAAATGCGCGTTATTGATTGGTCTCTGCGATCGTTTGTGGACGACCGCGGGAAGTGTAGGGGGTTGCGAACGCATACAAGCGAGCAGTATGTCGTCAGAGGGGTTAGTGTTCGCGGGAGAATAGGAATGGTTGCTCTCGCTCCGCTCGCGCGTTGCTTGCCATTAATGGGAAAGCGTCCGAGATCGCGGCTTTTGCTTCCATTTCATTCATTTCATTCATAAAACTGAACGTAGCATCGCGGCGCGTTTCAGTAGTATTCGGTAATTCCAGACGTTAACATGTTTTTTCGCCTCTACGAGCGGCGGTCCTACAGTTGAGTGAGAGAAAGGGAAATTCAAGGAAAATTCCTTCAGTCAATCGTCGGAAAGGAAAAGTGGAAAGGTTTTTCACGTAGCACAGTGGAAGTAAGAGCTAGTTTTCCCGAGTGACAGCCAGGCGAAAAAGTTGACAGCGAAAGTAAAAAAAAACAAATTGCATTGACTATCCGATTCGGAAAAAAAGTGGGCGGCGTTTCGCAACAGTGCTAAGAAAAAGGTTGCAGAATACGCGAACAAAGGAAGTGTGCAAAAATCGTTAAACAAATTGACAAAGCAGTGTCAAAAAGTGAAATAAAAAGTTGACAACACAACAGTGCGCGAGTGGGCGTTGAAGAAATCAACCACCGAAGTGATCCTCCAGCACGGCAGAAGTTTGAAAACGTGAAGTGCAGAAAAAAACGGTTGTGAAACACAATCCCATTAACAATTATCCTCATTTGGTTGGTTTAAAAACGAAGGAAAAAATCGTGATCATAAGTGTGATGCGAGCAGTAGATTTTGGGGCGTGTTGGTGAAAATCGACGAACAAAGTAGTTTTGAGACACTCCAAATCTTCAACCCCGGTGCCCGACAGGACCGTGCTTCTTCTTCCAGCAACAGAGTTTCCAGGTAAAGAATTACTTTTCTGTACTTGTGTGTCCCAAAAGTGCTACATTTTTATGAACGGGCTAGCAAAACGGGAAAATATCGATTTCTGCAGTGGAGGAAGGCGCCCACCCACGACCAGACCGGCCCTCAGCCGCTTCGATTCGCCCGTGGGTGGCAATGATCGGTGTCGGCTGGAAGTCAAGTCCATGGTAACGTTTCTGCCTGCCGATTTGATGAATGAAATCCGCTTTATGAATGAAACGCTGAACACGGTCCGACGGAAGCGCAAAGAGCACAGCACGCTCCCAACCAACGCCGGGCTTCCAAGGTCACTCACTGTTCTGCGCAATCAGTGTCCGTACAGCACAGCGGATCCCCGAAATACATACACGGGGAACTAACTGACTGTGGTGGTGAAGATGTGTGCGCGCACACGCGATAAGGATGTTTTATCGATTTTTCCGCCAAACACCAGCAAACCGTTCTGTCGAGTAAAGTTTGAAATTCGTTGTGTTGGTACTGTCCGGGTACGATCGATAGTTGATGGCTCCATTCATGAGTGTGAACTGCTTTTCCACTGACGTCATTGGTCTTTTTCTCGTTCCCACCTGCTGCCTTCATGCCGCAACGGAATCTAATTTAACCGCGTTAGCATGATTATGAGCTCAGAAGTGAACAGTTTTCGCGAAAACAACTGCTCAACACGCAATGGCTAAGTTATTTATGAAAATTACTTCTAAAAATAAGTTCCAAACAAAACGGCGCTACCGCGTCACTGGTGTGATTTAGCTTACTAACAGATGCCGTCGGGAAGTAGCGAACGAAAGACGCTACCTTTTGCACGACATCAGTAGGCAATCATGTGACAACCTCTAACCTGACGCAGGGATGGTCCGTACCTACCACCGGTTGATTGTTCTGTTCCGCATGATAACGATACGTTCCGGTGGCTGGGTGAACTGTTGCCACCCAAGCAGGAAGAATTTGACAGAAAATTGACATCCATCACTTGACACTGATTAGACTTGGTCTAGCATACATCACTTAACACTCACAATTTTCACAGCTCACAGCACTTTTCTCAATAATTACTATCCACTAATTACTGTATTGTCGCGCCGCAATTCTCCCCAAAGGTTGAAGTTTGATGTCCCGAACGAAACGACGAGTTGCTTTACGAACATCTCGACCTTTTCCGAAAGTGAGCAGTGAATATGTCCAACCGAAAACAAGTGTTTACCGTTCGCGAGGGATTACTTTTCCCCGCCGCTTCCTTCGATCGGGGCGTTTTCCACTTTGCGCAAAGTGCGACCCGAAGATTTTCCTCCAAAATAAACAAAACTCCACGTCGTGATGTAGCAGCTTGCGCTCACATGTGTGGTAGACCGATTGGCTCGGGTGGACGGGAAAATACGGGCCAAAGCAAGAACGAGATCAACGGAAAAACAAACTGTTAATCTATTTATTTTTGCAGCATGATTCAGGGGCTAGGCACCATATCCCCCCTCCCATCGTTTCTCCCGCTCCCGCAGTGTCAGTGTGCATCGTTTTCACGACGCAAAGTGTTATTCTAATCAAAGCTACATTCCACGAAACGCACGAATTAGCAAGATCGTTTATGCGCTGCCACGAACAAGTTGTTGTGGTTCGTTAGAAACTGTTGGAATTATTAGTATTTGTATCATTTTTCGTTTTTGGTTGGGAAAATGGAATGATTCGCTTTGCGGCTCTCGAGTGAAGGACCGCTAATTAGTGTGGTTCGCTTTGGGATAAGTTGACAGTTTCGGTGTCACCTTAAATGGAGCTAAGCTATTGTCGTTCCCAAGTCCAGGTCTCCGAAACCTCTTGATGCCAGCGCGCGTGGGTGGAGCGAGTGACCATCATCGTTTATATAATGTTCCATCCGTATTCAGCACTCATCAGCCTACTGGTTGCGAAATTGAATAATAAGATTTCATGTCTGAACAGCTAAAAGCTGTATTATTCTCAAGAGAGTTGATTGGGGAAGCACTTCCAAAAAAAAACGGCTTCAAGCGCTGCAAGATGGGATATTGCCATACCGGGCAATTGACGACTTTTGGAGAATGGGAGTCTTTGTTCTTTGGAAGTGACCGCATTTGTTGGTTCGCAGAGGTCGCCGCGAAGGTGCTCGTGAAGAGTTCGATTCAAACACATAAGCCGAGTTCAGAGAAAGGCGCGAACTGTATGGCCACAAGTGTGTCTCCGAAAACAAGTGCTAATGAAGGCTCTAATGATAATTAACAATAGAGAGAGAAGCAGCGAGATGGTTTCAGGCGCTAATAGACATTTGGTCATTTCCCATAACTCGTCGATTCCGGTACGCAAGGCCGCCTGTGCAGCCGATAGGGGGAAGCAATTGTTTGTTTTCCTAATTAAGGCTATTACCGTTCGTCATTCTCGGCTCTTGCACGGATGCTGCTGTTAGTTCAATTAGCTAGACTTTGTTGTGATGCCTAGATTGTCGGTTGGACATTTCGAATCGTTTCCCAATTCATAAGCCACACAAGCCAGAGCGTGTAAAAAATTTTCGGGAATAATTAGACTTCAAGAATAGATTTGATGAAAATCCTTCAGTTGACAGTGACGTTTCTTCTCACTCAAGATCCCTATCACCTTTTGTTTCGAGGTTTCCTCTGTTTCCCTTACGTCCCCGCAGTGCCCAGACTCGTCGAAGACGGTGTAAAAAAGAACACAGCAGAGTGCCCAACTGTCAATTATGTTCTTAAAGCTTATCTTAATCTGATGCTAACATTCTCATATGTAACCTTGTTCGTAGATTAAAGCAAACTTTTTGTCTCTGACCCTTCTGCTCCTCTTCCATTCTCGCGTCAAGCGATGACACTTGGAAATCCCTCTCGTACGACAGTTAACACGGTCCCAAAGCTCGAAACGTCACCTCAGAGCAGGAGAACGCGCGCGCGCACACACGTCTCTGTCCGCATGTCTTTTGCTCTGATGATTTCATTTGGCGCTGCCGCCAGCCAGGTCTTCCCGCGGGATGTGCGAACGCGGTCTGCCTAACAAGCACCGAATGACATACCGAGAATTATTGTAAGGGACAACCGCTTCGGTCCAAACATACACACACGTACACACTCAAACGCGGAAAAAAATCTATAAATTTAATACGTTTATTTTGACACTTTTATTCTTGTGGCAGAGTGCCTTGCTTGTCTCCTCTTGGGCCTCCTGCTTCACACTTTCCAGCCTGCTTTCTCCGTTCCCCTTATTACGATACTTTATTTTTATTATATAAACATTTTCTTTATCTTCTATAAATTTTATTGTTGATCACTTTCCGTGTCGTCCAGCTTCGCCCCGTCCTTCAGAGCGGCAGTGGTCGGGAAATCTGAATAACTTTACAGCTTTGCTCCGGGGCTGACAGATATATGCACCGTTGTTACTACGAGGGTCCCATAGAGCATATATCGAGAAGATTAGATCGGAATCTGGTTAATCGATCGACCACACGACGATGATAATGACGATGACAGTCTTTCCCCTTCGAACGCCGTGTGTCTTATCGCTTGATCTGTGTGTGATCATTTGGACAGACGACCGAACAGACAATGGGAACCGGCTTCAGCCCGAACTGAACAACACTTCCGAATATGGCTGAAAACAGAGAAGACAATTACATGCCGTCTAATGCTAATAAATAGCACCATCTACGGTTAGCCGAAAGCGTCGTCTGAGCCCAATGTTTACACATCGCACTGTAACACACTGACACAGTACCCATAACAGACAGCGAGCCGAGTCCGATCCGCACTTTCACGGCACCGAGAATTGCTCTAAATTGGAGCCGTGTCAAGTGTCAATTATTTAATAACATTTAATTAATTAATTTGACGACTAGTTTGTTTTGCTTCGACAATTTCCAGTGACCGAGTGCTCTAATAGTTTTTGTTTCGTTTTCTCTTCTCATTTACAGGTGGCGTTGCCCCTGGACCACCGGCAGCTGCCATGATCATGGAAGGGCTAGAAACCTTGGTTGCGCCACCGCATCACACATTCCTACTGACAGAATCAGCAGCGGCAGCGCACTTCAACGTGCTCAGCTTCGATACCTGCGGCCTGTTCAAGACCGCAGCCACAACGACATCGTTGGGTTTGAACAACAACAACTCCGCGACGCCCAACAACAATCACCACCATCTGTACCACCCATATCACCATCAGACGCACACGGCCGCAACTCACCACAGCCAGACGGTCAATCATCACAGTCAGCAGCAGCATCATCATCAACAACAACACTCCGCGCAAACTTCCTCCACCAGTAGCAGCACCTCAACCCCATCCTCCTCCATCACAACACAAACAACTTCAACGTCAACCTCCTGCTCTACCAGCAATTCCCATCACCCTCACCTGAGCCTGCTCAGTACCACTGCGGCCAGTGGTCATCACTCCTCAGACTCCAACCTGCATCAGTCATCCGAAGATCACTCCCAATCGCAAGGTGACACTCAAACCGGAGATCTCAACACTCCCGTCACGACCTCCGGGGACATTCCGTCCTTCTTCGGACCGTCCACCGTCGTCGAGCCACCACCGATCACAGGTAAGTTCATATCCATCCCCTTTCTGTACCCACACACACACACACTTACTCCGATTAATGACAAAGTGCCACCCCCCTATCAATTAACGGAGCCAACCTCCGGTCGGTAGATTAATCAATATTACCCAGCTACTACTGTCCGCACCCTTGTGCGTCGAGGAATCCGTGCCGTGCGTGGCAGAACCAGTGAGTGCTCGCGATCGAGGCGCTAATCCGACAATCACGCTCTCACGCCGTTTGCCTCTTCTTCGCCCGGGTTTAACAGCTTCGTGACTGATCCCTATTCTGCTCCAAGCTACTTGAGATTACCTGGGCCGCGCGCAGACACGCGGGAGCATTCCGAGATAATGCCAAAAGCTAATAAATAATAACCACCAAGATGCTGCTGCTGCTGTTTGCACTCCTAGAGCACTGCAGCGCCACAACGAGCCGACGGTAGGGGAAATAAATCAGCTTTAGGCACTCTGTACTCTTCCTGGTTTCATGGAGGCGATTGGCTTGTCCCAAAAAAAAATGCACTTTTCGGCGCCATTCGAAAGAAACATTGCACATAACTTATAATTGCAACTAGCATCGATGACAGGACTAGGCCACCACTGTACTGTTGCCGGGGGGCAACCCCGACGGCAACAACTCCACACAAGACGAAACGCCATCCATGCTTGCGTGCCAATAAATTTGCCAAATAAGATGACTGAGCCTGCATGAACGACCATTATTAAATAAGTAAAACAAAAAATGGCGAATAAATTTTCTCCCCCGCCGCCACTCGCGCGGCACTAGCAGCTAAATTACTCGGAAAAGTGCGAGATTCCAGGCAGGCAGCCAGGCCGTAGCAACGCGGCGTTGCGCTTTAATGGGAGGGTAATAAAATCCTAGGGAAATTGAATCAGATCAAAAATTGCCGCGCTGCTTAACGTCGCGTCGTCGTCGTCGTCGTCTTCGTCGTCGTGGTTGGGTGGAAAATTTGCACGCAAACAAACAAACAAGCAAGCGATTGACTGCATAGTGCATTTGCCGACGGGTGGACAGTACATATGTGACAATGCTCTGACTGTCAGCCGCCGTTTGAGCGTACGCCAAGTGGACGTTTTATGAGGCGATCTTAACTGTAAACTGCACGCCAAGAATGATGCGTTCTTTGAACTAGACCGAACCGGGCTTAGTTCAGTTGTGTCCGGCTCGTGTGTTTTTCCCGAATTGCTCGATGCTCGTCCGCCGGTTGGAACGAATTTGAAAAGTCGAGCAACAGGATCGACTTGTTTTTGTGATTTCAATCGGAAAAGTACACGATTTGAAGCGTAAATTAAATTTAGCAATGAATTGAAACTATTCTTTTTGAAGAATTACGTTCAAAGTTGACAACCAATTTGTCAGACATCCGATCGCGGTCCTGAAATTGAAAACAAAGAAACGCAAAGATTACGTCTGTCGAAACTCACCTTGGGTTAGAAGCTTTAACTATTAAGAAAGATACTGCTTTTCGTTGCTTTCTGCATCGAGAGACTTCGCAAGCGATTCTTATAGTGTAAGAGACAGTTGCGGTATTAATAAAATTCTAACCTTCTTAGCTGGGGCTTGCTTAGCAACTTCAAGACAAGAAATATCATACAAGTTTTGAGTGTGTAGCTTTATTTTTCATCATATGACAAAAAAGTAATGCTGCCGAAAATGACTTCTCGTTTATCAACCTATCAGCAATGCATTAAAAGGACCTCCTCATCAGTGGCTCAGAAAAAGGCGTTTTTGTGATTTTCTTTGAACATACACAAAGAGAAACAAATTATCTTAAGCGTATTTTTGAACATAAATTTACTTAAAAAAGTTTTTCGAAAGTCAAAATATCATAAAAATTCGCATAGCAGTTCGCCGCGGACAACTCAAACTCCGTGCATGAACTGAAACAAAAATTGAATTATTTCCTTATTCGGAAGGCTTTTTTGCACAGAATAAAATATTATTGAAAGTTGAAATAAAACCGAAATCCAATTTATAGTACTTTAGCGTGTTTACTTATGGATCGGTAGCAGCTCGGAATCGCACATATCATATCCCATGTGAACAAGACGTTTAAAGAACATCCAAGCGGAGTGATGATAGCAGTAGGAAAGGATGGCATGCCCAGGGTGGTAATGAACCAATTCAAACGTCAATCCAACATTTCTATTCATGTTTCAATTTATTTTGAGCAGAAGCAATGATATCCCAACAAACAATGTAGCTGGATAATTGCTTAAACAGTTCTTGTTCAGCCTATTCACTAGGATCAAAGGCTTGTTCAGCTTTCGTTGTTTGTTGGGATAGGTTGTATAATACGTCTAAAAAGCTGGAAAGGCACTGAACAGGAGAGGCAACCAGAGTACGGTATTGGAAATTGTAGAAGGAAACTGAAGCGGAAGTAGAAACGGAATATGTCGAAATTTGCTTGTTTGGCAAGCGATCCGCAGATGTGGCAAATATTCAGTTGTTCATCATATCTACAATGTCATTTTCGAAAAAAATTCTCTTCCAAAACTAAGATTGAAAATGCCGACACAAATCGAATCTACCTTTACTATAAATCTAATCCAAGGAATCAAGGTAAATGTACAGTACATGCCTTTAAATATATTTGAAAACCCTCGGACGTGTGGTAGGATACATTGTGTGCACAATTTTTTTTGGATTGGTCCCAATATTTTTGCCACGAAATATTTCTACGGACATTCTGTATATATCAATGTATAGTTAATGAGCGAGTGGGGGAGTAAAGGTTTTTACGGTTTTGGTTAAAAAAATTTATGGTGTACAAAATGGGTCTATTCAGCCAATTTCCACACACCACAATTCGGCTCGGTAATTTCCCAACAGCCGTGTAGTCAGCAAATTTAGAAACTGATATCTCAGCAAAATGAGATTAGTTTGCAGATTTTCGGTGAAATATTTTACAAGTCTCAGCGCTCAAACGTCACTTTTACTGAGATCTCAGCCAAAAAAAAATTGTTTGCTGGGTCTCAGCTGTTCAGATTTCGGCAAAAGAAACGAAAAAAGACGGGATTCAGCAGAAAAAATTAAGTGTGCATACAATGATGCAACAATAGAAAAACATTTTCCTAAATTTTCTGTGCAAAATGTTTAAAATTGGACGTTACACTTACAGTAACTTTCCGGAGGTACATTCAAAAAATAAAGTGTGCATCAAATCTCAAAATCTTCTATTGTATTTCGACTGTTTTACGTGACTGGCATTGAAAATGATTGTACCGCTCACATTGATAAGTTCGGTTAAATACGATGTTTCGTTATGAAAGCATTTAAAAACAATCGTAACCATTAACATTTGTACTTTCGAAAGGGGTTAAAATGCGATTTAAAGTTATTATTCATATTTATTTTCTGTCGGTCTCATTCCGACCTCAGTCTCTATCACCGACACCAAAGAGGCGATTCCACCCTCTCAATCCAAGGTGTATTACTTAACCCCTTCGTCACCATGTTGTTTATAACCAACAACTTTTTCAAACAGCTATAACGCTTGCGTTAAACAAGATTTTATCACAAATACAAGAGGCTAATGACTGTGACTATTACCTTTCATTTAAGCGCTGACAGTTACAAGAATGATCCGTAAAAGTTATTGCAATTATTCTGATTGGATTCCGCTGAAGGAGTGCTACCAGGGACTATTGCAGTTATCGTTGAAAAATGAAATTTTGATATATCTTCATTGCCTTTAACTACTGTAAACTTTGCAGGAGATTTATATTGAGTATCGGAAAGTAACACTTGAGCAGCTTCTAGCACTTTTGGAGAAACACCTGTTGTGATCAAAACAGCTTTTTCGTCTTTCTTTATCATAATAGATTAAGGAAAAATAATTTTGGATCCCTTAATACACTAGAAAAAAGTTGGGCATGAAAAAATGAAAATGTACGCATTCGTTTACTGCACCTCTCCAAAACAGTCACAATAAACGAACGCGCAAAACTTCTGTCGAATTATATAACAACCTCACCTTACCAACAATTCGTGCAAAAAGTGACAATATTTCAATAAATCGTTAGTTCTACTACTGTAGTAAAGAATACTAACATCGAAGCTAAACGAATCTCAAGACGACTCGCGCGCTTAGATTCAATATAATATTGATTGATTTTAAAGGCTGTAACATTCGAAAACGAAATGCAATATTATTTGGAAAAAGTGTGGCATATTCCAATGTTGAAAAGATTCTATAGTACTTGTCAAGTGGTCCAGGAATTACAAATTTCCGAAGAGGCGGATTAAAACTTAGGTCAATTGGGTAAGTTACCTTTGCAAGAGCCATTTTAGCCATTTATATGAGGGAGGAACACAAGACGCAGAATAATTTTGGGGATGTTGATGTTCCTATGGGGTGGGCGTAGCGTAGTTGGTAAATCGATTGCCTTGTACGCAGCGCACCTGGGTTGGTGTCCCGACCCCGCACATAGGGTTAGAAATTTTTCATAATAGATTTTTCTAACCCGAAGAGGCGAATGACCTTAAGGTTAAAACCTCTATAATCGAAATAAAAAAAATTCTCATTTTTCAAGATTCGTCAAGTGGTCCAGAAATTACAAATTTCCGAAGAAGCGGACAAGAAGTTATGTCAGTTGAATAAGTTACCTTAGCAAGAGCCATTTTTCCAACAATTACATTATAGGACGGCACAAGGGACACAAGACGCAAAGTAATCTCTGTGATGTTGATTCATTCTAATTTACGATTTATTTGAATGTATTATTTATGTCTGATAATATTGCGCTTTTGCAAGTCGGTTAAACATGAATTATTTCTTGCGAAAAATTTAAATTGGGTCGTAGGTGACAGTGAGAAATTCTCTTTGGGGTCTTCCTCTTCTGTACATAACTATGTCGTTTCCACATTTAGTACTCAACTCTTTGCATTATATACCAGTAAACACAGTTGACTTCCCATATGTGCTAGGAAATTAATACAAAATTTTTATAGTTACATCGTAATAATCGAGAAGGAGGTTAAACAGGGAGAGGCTCTCAATGTTGCTTGCGGCCTAATCTAAATTTTCTCTAGATTTGCTCACAAGATCCTGGGTGTATATGTCCGTACTAGTACTAGTTGTAATGTTGTACTGTATTTATGGTTGAAACAAAGGTCATTATACCGATGTCGGTTATGGACCGAGAATTGACGAAAGGGTAAAATAGCCTACCTGTCAAGGTAGGAACGGGAAATCCACTCTGATATTGTAATTTGTTTACGACAATTCACTCGACGATTCATGTCAACTTAAAACATTTTGCGCTTCATTTCTAGTGTTTAATATAACAGGTGACTCTAATAATAATTAGTTTTTTGCTATTTTTATTATTTTATAAATATGTAACCAGGTGATGCCAGTAAAAACTATTTTGAACAATGAAATATATTTCCATAAAAGGAATCGCAATGGTTTTTCTTTTTGTTTGCCTGACATCATGCTCGCTTGGATCATAATTTTGACAGTTAAAATGTGTTTTGATGGTGTATTATTATTTATTAAGAACATCCATATTATTTACTCTCTCGAAGAAAACCTCATCCAACGAACCTACTTCGTTTCTTTCAACAATTTGCTGGATGTAAAGTTAGTTCCTAGGGGCAGATCAATCTACGAATGTATAACGTTTTTGCATCAAATTTGAAAAAATGCATTTAATTTCTATTTATGTATCAACTTTCCTATCCCACACAAAAAGTTTATCCAACAAACGTCGTATGCTAATCCATTTCGTTGGACGTTTTGTTGGACGTAGAGTTAGTTTCTCGCGTGGCTTTGACGTCTTGCACACAACGCCAAATATGTTCAATACATTTCAATACAATTTAATGCGTCATACATAAGTACGCGTAATGTATGTTAGACACAACGAACAATTCCATAATGGACTATAGGCATAATCCTTAAAAATATAAATAATCGTATAGCGTCTTTTCGTTGTAGAAACCTTAGGTTTGTGTTTCGGGTTAAGAAAATCTATGCTACATCATACTCTCGTATAGCTTTAACGAGAGAATGCAAAATATACAATACTATGCAAGTTATTTAACCCTTACGCGTAGCGTAGATTTTTTCCATTTTTTCGGGGTATGGCAAATGTAAGGTTGAAAGAAGCCTTATTCAAATTAATAGTTTTAGTTCAACACACACTGCAAGTCTGTTGGATGTTTTACCGTTATAATTGTAACCAAAAATCGATGAATAGTTCACAATAATGAACAACGAATTCTTTAGGTTTCAGCCTTCAGCTGGTTCGATTATAAACAAACATTACCTTTCGGAACTTATGAAAAGTTACAGTGTTTTGAACAGGCTTAGTATTGGGCTACGGATGTTACGTTCGCAAAGACACCTTGTTCTTTCTCTCGAGCAGAAAGTTTGCGTAAGTAGCATCAGACAGTTTAAAGGCACGGACAAAAAAATTTAACAATTGAACTGAATAATATGGGACAGTTCATTTTAGCTGCCATATTTGTATATTCATTGAATGAATAATAGTAAAATTTATCATTCTTCGTTTCATGAGCTGTTCTTTACGACAAATATTTTCTTCTTGGACAATTGCAACAAGCATACATAAGCAATATTCGACGTATATTTGCATTTTCTATATCTATATACGAATGTGTTTCCCCATCCTAAGCGTTCGTTTCTATTGTATGAGCAAAGTTTATACAACAAGATAAAATGTTGATCGAGCTTGTTCAGTTTGCATCGTATTTCTACAAGATCAAAAAAGAACAAACATTCACGCTCTTACCACCCAACACTATAGCTACCCAAAAAAAAAGTTTCTTTAATTGATACATCAGCATGTTGATTTATGCCTAACGTCCATTATGCCTAACGTATATTATGCCTAATGTCCATTGTACCTAATGTCTTTATGCCTAACGTATGCATGCCAAACGTCCGTCTGCCTAACGTGTTTATGCCTAATGGGGCAAACCCAGGATCTGCCTCTAGGTTAGTTCCCTACAGAGGGCTGAAAAGTGATACACGCAACGCCCATGTATTCTGAATTTCTTTTTTTGATGGATGGAATTACATTTAATTTAGTTGATTTTTTAAAATGCATCAGTTATCGTAAGTTACGAAATATCAGTTACGAGCCAAATTGTATGGCAGAACCAAACAATAACTGCACTCAATAATCCATTGAATAAATTGATTTGTAATGTCGTTCCTACAATGGCTCATCAATCTTTCCATTTCATTTTGCTAATTATCAGGATGATTCTCTCCTTTCCGTACACTCAGTCGCCAAAAATGTCTCCGTGAATCCAAATTCGATTAGATCGGGAAGACATTTTTTATATTTAAGTTTAATAGTGTCACTATTGCAGCTTTTGGTACTGTGGCTTTTAAATACACTAACGTAACGCACAAATGAAGCGTTCGGGTGAAGTCATTTGAAGTTTAACCAATAAAACAGGTTACTAAAATAGAATAAGAATATTCTTTCCTACGTACATGTAACAAAATTATCACTATAATAGATTCCTTGACCCGATGTATAGCTTAGCTAACAGGTTACCGTGCGACAAATAAATTACAATCACAATTACAATAAGAAACAATGAATAAGAACAGTGCTGCCATTCCTCTATACGTAACTCTACTATTAAAAACTCTGATTCTAGCCTCATAAAGTTAACCTTGCTTATTCGACAGTTTACTAGTAGGTACTGTTTACATGAACTTAGAAATTTTTGTCGACGATTCATTTTTTTTTCAAGCACATTATAAAATTGTCCTATATAAACAGCACTAGCGAACTGTCAAGAATAAACAATCGAATTCATTCTTGACGTAACGGTAAAGTAGTGTGCGTACCCGGCATATAGAAGGATTTTTCGAAAGCACCCTCAACTCTAGATTGCAGAATTATATGATTTGTAGAGCTTTTATTCAAAACGTCATACCTACAATGAGTGACTCTCTTTGTTTACTTTCTCTTTCGATTTTTACAGCGTCACTATAGCACTTTTCACTTATTTTACAGTACATATCGAAAGACGATGGTTTTGACTAGCATAATATGCTAATAATTGCGGGATAAATGCTAAAGCAGCCGAATTATTAACAGAAGAGAAAGTAAGCAATGAGAGTCACTCATTGTAGATATGTCTTTTAGAAAAAAGCCTCAAGATTTGTCGAATGACATACTGTTAGTTACTGAAAGCGTCTCTGCGACGACATCTGGCAACGCTTTACTTTGATTGGCACTTCGCATTCCAAAAATCTTACGTGGAATCTCCCCTCACAGTAAATTTTGAAAGCATGGTTGCTATGATCGACCTCCAGGATTAAGACATTAACCAGGGAATAAGATTTTACACAAATTTAACATAACCTCGCAAAACGAGCTCAATGAACTTCGTTTGACAATTATCGGTGGTTTGTTTACATAGGAAAAGTTCATCCGTTGTCCCTAACCCACGCCACTGTTGTAACGATCCACCGAAAATTGTGAAATATTAACTTCATTCATCGTTCATAAGAGTTGTCAACTTGTAAAAATCAATTTTAACCATAGGTATTCAATTACTTTTTTGCCGAACTAATAACTCACCACCACACGTTCTCGAATCGCTCCGTAGCATAAAAATCGGTCAGCCCAACTCAGCGCACTGATTGTGACATCTCAACGTGATAATCAGGTAGAATGCCGAAGAAGCTTCTACAAAATAAGTAATTCCCGACTGGATCCGACGAATAACGGGAAAACAGGCACTAAATTACTCACATAACTTATTTATGACTTTATTACGACGAGCACGAGCGACGGCACCGGCGAAAGACAACAACAACAAAATGCACCGAAAGGACAACTCTCCAGTCCTCAATCACCCTGCTTCCGGGGGAGTAGCCTTTCCTGAGGGCTGCAGCTGATTCCCGCATGCTGATTTATTTTTATTTTCATCTTTCATGCGCCATTTGTGTCTCTCCCTTTCGCTATCTCCCTTACTCCGGTTGTGATGGTGGGTACCATACGCCGACGGCGTTTTCCATTTATACCCTGGGGAAAAATCCTTTCTGACCGTACCAAGCCCCAACCCAACTGAGCCGATCCGAGCCGAGCGGTGAACTCATACCTCCAATGATCAATCCTTTCTACAGCTCAGGTGCGGCCTGGCCTGTGTCAAACGCGATCAGCGGTTGCCGAATCGTGAAATCGATGTGTGACACAATGTCAAAACCTGAGTCATCAGCCATCTATCAGTCATCCTCACACTTCCCTTCTCTTCTGCTTTCCCCCCAGCATTGTAGGCAATCGATCGAACCCGGGTTAAAAATGATTGAATGCGGCCTTAAAGTGACAGCATATTAAAAGTGGAATAAATTAGAATCCAGATTTACGTGGATCTTTTGCTGGGTTCATCAGTCGCCGGGTGCACAGAACTACTCGCTGTCAGCGCCGTATCAGTACATGTACCAGGAACGCTGACGATAATGACGATGACGCGCTGCAAATGCACTTTTTTCCCAAGCGGAAGAGGTGCGTTCCATCAAGTCGTGATGATGATCTTCCCGGATTCTCATAGAGCGGAGACCTCTTCAGCGTTCTGGTCGGGCGCAGCAGACACAATAAGTGATTCTCCCCCGCCTCCCTCCACCACCTGCTTCCAGACCATAAGGGGGTAAAGCCTCCAAAAACCTGTTTGAATCGCAAGGCCTGGGCTCTGTTCCACACCCTACAAAGCCATCAACGCTCGTGCTCTGTGGGTCTTGCGACCGGGAGGTAGTCTCAACAAAACTTAACTTGCGAGAACAAGAAAAAGGGAACAAAATATTAAAAATACACCACCTGAAGAAGAGTACCACGCAGAACAACCTACCGGGAAGGAGAAGAAGCTCTTAAGAGCTACAAAAGAACGTTCGGAGATAAAAGTTTGCTGTCGCACCTTCAACCGTACGCTGGAATGATTCCTGGCATGCCCCGGTCCAAATACATGCTTAGGCCGGCCGAATCTTACCTCGTTCATCAGCATAATTTATGAATTAATTCTCTAGACACACTCCAGTTCCGAGGTCTCCGGCCCCGACCGGCTGCCAGGTTGCCTGGCACATAACTCTCTGTCACACTCTGCCTTTTTTCGCCGTACATACGTTCGGGATCTATTAATAGAGTGTCGTTTCATAACCATAACTCATCTTGAAATCCCCACACCTTAATTTTTCCGCCACGGAAACACGCGGCGACCAAGAGGACCCATTTTTCAAATGCGCACTCCAAAACAACGGGAAAAATGTCGCAATCCGAACATACCAAGTGATAATTGAAAGCGGGGGGAAAGGTTGCATGTTTGAAATAAACTGCAACATCTCAACTAAAGCATCGTTCACACTTGCACCACCCAGAAAACGGCGGAGATAAGAAGCAGAAAAAAAACACAACCTTCGCCGTCCAAACCGATTATTATCGTTTCAAAACAACCGATCAAAAGCCGTCGGGCGCAAACGGCCGACCAGCGTTCTAAAGCCTAAAACCCCAAATCAAGCCCCGTGACAGACAGATTTTTAAATTAGTCTTCACCCGACATAATTATGACACTAATTCCTATACATAACCCCGCAGTTAGGCAGCGGTCGACCTCCGCGATGGGACTGTCCATCAGTTACCCGCGAAAGCTGGAATAAGCTGCAAATTCCTGCGCGGCGGCACCATCGCCACGCGCTGATGGTCATTTCCGGTCGATCCGAACAAATCCCGAACGAGATTCACTTCGTCACACTGCTCATATCTTAGTAGGCCCGCGCGTGTATTTGTGTATGTGAATGTGCAAAGCTTCTCAGCTTTCTGCTGAGGTTTCTTTTTAAATCGACATCATCATCACAACATTGACTTATGCGCGATGTTGATTCCGATCCGAAGAAGCAACCGTGCGGGTGGGAGGGGGCGTGAGACGAAATATCGAAAACATAAATTACGCTATCAGCATAAATTAAAAGCCAAAGCGAAAGCCCTGCGTGAATCTTCTTCGCGATCGTCGTGCGGTCGTGGCTGGGGAGGAGGAGAAGGGGAATCGGGAGATAATGGGTGGCGGAAAGATTTCAATATCCGCGCGCGCATAAAAATATGAGACTCAATTGAGAAGAGCCTCGCGCATGTGCTCTCCGCGGACACAGGGGGGACATAGCCGCGATCGCGAAGTGGTCTGGAGCTCGATCTGCTCTGGGTAGAGAAGAAGATTTATCTCCTGTTGCTGCGACGGCTCTGCGAGAATAGCCGGGGAGCAGGCAGCCAACGACAACAATAACAACCGGGCAGAAACGATCATCATCAGTTTGCCGTCCGTCCATCCATCCGTGGTCTGTCCAAAAAAAAACAACTGGGATCTGAAAAGTGAAGCAAACTACTCGTCGGATGATGGCCGAGAACAACAGCAGCAAAAAAGACTAATTAGAACTTTCCATTTTTAATTGCCGGTTCGACTGATTTATTTTAATACGGTAGCAACTTTCGGCGTTCCCTTCTCGAATCCCTTCCACGATTCGTTCGCGGTAATACACGCGGTCACATATCAGCCGGCCCTGTTTATGCCCAGCTGTTTGAACTGTTGCTACTGGCGATAAAAACAACCAAGGCCTGCTTGAGCATCTTTCATGAACATGCTCACATACAAACGACATTAGTCCTCTTATCTTTCGGGTGTGAACAAGCATTTTTAGACTTTTAGATCCGAGCATATCTTGACTAGACGTCACTGGAACCGAATGCACTAAATTGCTTGGAATTGAATTTAAGCAAAGGAAATGACTTTTTAGCGACGTGACCAACACTTTTATGCTACTGGCTTTCGCCTTATAAGAATTAGCAGTAAGCGTTCAACTAATTGAACAGAGTATGAAATGTCATTGCTCCCCTCTTCCTCTTGCTTTTTATTGCTTAGTTATGGTAACAAGCGCAACATTGACACAGATATGCTCGAAACTCAAAATATATGCCATAACTGAACCTTGATCACCACAAAACACCGATTCTCGGCCCAGAACGAGTCGAAAAATCGAACGAAATCAATAAAACCAGAAAAGACAAGGCGTAAAAATCATGCACCGAGTGAGATTTAAATTTATTTTAATTTTATGCACAAAACGGAAACAGAAATTCGAATGCTGTCAAATTAAAAATGGCCTCCACCACACCGACACCCGGCACGGTTCCGCCACTTGTCGCAATCCACACCCGCAGTTCAGTTGGATTGGAATTTATAGGTGGCACTTTGTCTTAATTATAAATTTAAATACATAGAAGAGGTTAGAACCCGCCATCGGCAGTATTATGACTCACTATTTTCTGTCTCTTTATTTCTCTTCCGAACAGGATCAATCGAATCGGACGATCTCTCGCTGGAACCGCAAACCGTATCCAGCCCGTGCGTAAGTTTGTGCAGCCCGACAAAACAGGAGCGCAGCACTCCGCAATCCGTGGTCATCGAGGAAGAGGCTAGCAACACCAGCAGCAACGCAATGTACCCATCATCATCGTCACACCATCAGCAAGCTACCCAGTCTTCGTCACACCACAGCAACAGTGGTAGCCAGGAAATGCAGCACGATCAATCGGTGGAGCATGAGGATAGTAAGATCTCCTATCGGGGTATCTTCACCACCACCGCAGGAGTCGGCATGGGCCTTCAGACACCATCCGGTTCGCAGCTCTCGATAATGTCCGGCCAAATGTCGCCCACCTCCGGATTGAGCGGTTGGGGTTTACCCAGCCCCGACAAGAGCATATTCCAACCGCCAATGTTCGGACTACTCGGTCCCGGACCGCAGAGTTCAGCTCAAGCTCACTTTGCAGCAGCTCAACAATCGGCCATAAGCTCCGCTCAAACTCCTTCCCCAGCGGGACATCACCAACACTCGTCACATCATTACGGCACCGATGAACGGACGCATGAGCTGCTCGGTCTTAACATGGACTGCCCTAGCATCATTCTCAAGCAACCTCCCAGTTATGCCAGCTGCGTTTCTTCTCTTGACATGCAATCTCAACAGCAGCAGGTCCAAGAAATGCATCAATACTCCCGCAGTCAAAGCTTAAGTATGGGTCAAACACCCAAGTATCAGTGGCTTGATTCACCGGTGGAATATGGCAGTCCCCAACACAATGTCGTTATCCCTGGACCGTCTTCCTCTTCCTCTGTCGGTATTATCCCCAAGCAAGAACCCTACACCTCCCAGTGCCCTGACGTCAGCCAGCTCAGTCAGCTAACACCTCAGCAGCAAGCACAATACGCAGTGCAACTCGCTGAGTACAACCCATCCACCAGCAAAGGGCACGAGATCCTTAATCAAGTCTACCAGCAAAGCCCGATGCCACTGAAGCTAGTCCCGGTCAAACCACGAAAATATCCAAACCGACCGAGCAAAACTCCCGTTCATGAACGCCCGTATGCCTGCCCGGTTGAAAACTGCGACCGGAGATTCTCCCGATCCGATGAACTCACCAGACATATCAGAATACACACCGGCCAAAAGCCGTTCCAGTGTCGGATCTGCATGCGTTCCTTCAGCCGTTCGGATCATCTCACGACCCACATCCGAACGCACACCGGCGAGAAACCATTCTCCTGCGACATCTGTGGCCGTAAGTTTGCACGCTCCGATGAAAAGAAGCGTCATGCTAAAGTTCACCTCAAACAACGGATAAAGAAGGAAAAGAACACTCACGGCAGTAGTAGTAGCAGTAGTGCCAACAATAGCAGTAACACAAGCGGTACTCTCCATCACCATCAACAGCAGCAACAGTCTCAGCAGCATCATCACCACGTATCGGCTACTCAGCAGCAGCAGCAACAACAACAGCAACAACAACAACACCATCACCATCATCACCAAGCCAGCCTACACTCGCATCACCTTCTGCACGAAGACATCAACGGTATCCCAATTGTGTCCTCGTCCAGTGCGACCAGCTTGTAGACCGAACTTCCGTCGATCGACGTTATGCGTTTGAATGACCCCCAGATTGAGCTAGTGCACGACGACCCCTTTATGGGTTACATCGAAACGGCTCGAGCTGGCACTTCCGGAATATCCCGTAGTCACAGCAGCACCCAAGCAACCCGACCACCTTCCGCAGTCTTGCTAGACATTGCCGAGGAAGATACAGATAACACCGTGGCGGCAGCAGCAGCTGCTGCAGCACCGGTTCTATCCTCCACCGGCGATGACGACGAAGACGTAGACGTCGGCGAAAATAGTCGACCGATTCCCGAACCGGCACCCTCCGACATCGATAACCCTGACCGTGGAATTGTTAGAGTTAATCGCAACAGGGACGAGTCCGGTAGCGTTGATGCCCAAGCCGGCATCCGGGATCAGTCGATTGTGATCGTTCTGTTGGTTGAGTAAGTGTAGTGCACGTCAAAAATTCGAAAAGTGCCAAAATTATAATAAAAAAAAAACAACAGTAACCAGTAAGCAAAATTCATTCAAAGCGCAAACTTCGTTCGACATGCACCGGTTCTGATAGCAGACCCAATTGCACACAGTTATACACCGAGCAGGTTGTCACTGGGCAACAATAGTAGCCACAAACAACAGACCAAATAGTTTTCGTTCAAAACCCGTACGATTTTGAAGTCAATTGAACATGAGCAACGCTTGCCGGTGACAGCTGCCAGATGTAACACTGTGGCACACATAAACACACACATGAATCAGTGAACCAAACAAGGTAAACACACATACAAATGAACATAAATTCTACAATTAATCAAAATACTAGAGCTATTTTGTCGTTAGCAAATCACAACCTTTTCGATTCGACTTGCTGTACTTTCATACCAGCACGTGCACATACAAGAGTGACAAATATGAATGTTGCCACCAACCAAACACAATCACTTCACGCACGAGTCAAGCTACTCACACAAATACACGTATACGTACATATATTAAACGTTTATGAATGATCCACGTTGTTTTGGATGTTTCAACAAATGAGTATTTTTCCAACTCGAAAGTTTTTCAACATCAGGTCGAATAAATGTGTGTTAGCCTTACATTTGATTCGCCTCTCCCCCTTCCCTTTTCACGTACACACATACCAACACAAAGCAGCAGCGATCGCCTACTCTGGTCTGATAGGTGAGTTGCGGTGTAGGAATCCACACACACACATAAACAAATGAATCAAGAAAGGCGAGATTGTTCTTTACTACAATTTTATCTCTAAACACTGTGATCTCAATTTATAAGTAAAAGAGAACGAAAAATAGACTTTTTAATAAAAAAAATATTAGCTATACTGTAAATGAGAAACAAGAATTTATGCTGTAAAATCGAGTACATAAAAAAATTTAAAATCACTTTCGGTGCAATGCCTGACTAACAAAACGTTTTCTGAAAACACTGCTGCTAGAAGGCATGAAACCTACGGTGAGCCGTACTAAATTCGAGTAGCTGTTGTAATAACACTGCGAAGAAACTAAATTAAGCGAGTATAACAATTGCCGCACATTACTACTTCTGTAGCATATACCTACAACATGTACATCAAGTGGAAAACCATGAGCATCACACTTCGAAGTAACGAAAATGATCGCGGCAACAGTCGATCGAGAAAATATTCTTAAAAAGAATATGAATCATACTAAAAAACCGTACTAAAACAAGCATCATTAAAGAAAAAAAGCTGTAGTTAGGAGAGTATTTTTCTAAGAGAATTAAGTAAATATGTTACTGATACATACACAAAAAATAACACAAAGTGCAAGATCAACGACAATCCCGAGGTTGTTGTTTCCCGCCAGACTCCTGCAAGAAGCTTTTGTTTAGTTGAGTTTTGTACTAAATATACCGAGCTGAGGCAAATCTCTCTTGAATGAATGTGCTGCCATATTAAGATAATGTTATTAGTTGCTCCCAAATTGAGAGAAAAAGAAAAACGCATTTTTTTGTCGCTGTATTATTTCCCTGTACATTTCAACACTGTATAGTCCCACAGTTCTGCCAGTGCCATTAGCGAATTACTTCTCCCATGTGCTGCATTCGCCCTTTACATTATTGTTTCGTGTTTAGCTTGCCATGAACTTTGAGATTCCACCGATGAAGAGGCGACTCTCTTGCGAGAGAGAGTTCTCTTTTTTGTTTAAGTTCCAGTGCTAGTCTGAGTGCTTCTAGGTTAAGAATTTAAATAGACGCGAGTGAACGTATCCAGCAAAAAAAAAAACAAAAACAGTTTCGATAGACTAGAAAACCAGTAGAAACGAAAACGCTACAATAAATAAAGAATGGATGATACAAATATATTTTTACAGAAGCATAACTAATCATCCAAAATCACACTTACAGATAATGAGACAAGAAAGTTTAAGCAAACTACTATTAAACGAAACCCTTCTTTCTTTCGAAATAACACAGTAAGGAACGAAAAGGCTTTAATTAATTAACAATAGTCCTTAAGCGAATGTTGAGAGAAATTTTGACAAGAAAAAAGTTATTAAAAATAATATTTTGCCAAATAACACGAATTTTGTTGTATTTTATTATCTCTTTTTGTTCCGCGTTTATGTTTTCTCGCCCTGATTCCTTCCAATATTTTCTCGTTTTCAACGCTGTATTTATTTCTTTAACTTTTATAATAGACATTAATGATCTACTGTTAAGCAAAGTTTTCTAATAAAAATATATCATACATTCCAAAAACATTTTCGGTTGTTTTTATTTATCTTCTTCCTAACTATCCGCTAATGTTCCGTTCGCCAGCTTTTGTTCTACCCCCTTTCTCTACGCATGCAATCACACCTTTGTTGAGTTTCCATAACAATCCGCTTCGTTTGACACGCACACGCACGTACCGACATGCAGTCCCCGCGTAGGCAGTGGTGCCAGAGCGAATAACACAAAAACAAAACTAAATAAATCAAGGTGCAAACAAGTCTTCAGATCAAACATTAAAATGAAAAACAAGTTGGTGCATTCGTTGGAAATAACACAGAAACCAGGACCTGACATTTTTGTAGTGACTTTTTCTCTAATATTGAGTGAAAATGTGCGAGAAAAATTCATACAAACCGGAGACGAAGGATTTCACGTTCATTGAGATTGAGCAAAATCGTGTGGCTTCTGTTTTTTTTCTAATCTTTTTAGAGATGTCGGACGTATTTAGACTAGGAAAAAAAGTAGAACAGAAAAAAAAATCTGCTGCACAGAGAAACGTAGTGAAAGCTAACTTTACAGGTTAATATGGCCTTAGCAACTAATGATCTAGACGCTGATCTGCCAAAAAAAGAAAACAAGTAACGGCCCCGAGTTTCAGGATGAAAACGAGAACTCGGAAATCATTTGCCCTTAAACTCGGCCTATACGACACAAAGTGTAGTTGTTGGACACACAAAAATAAGAAGAATCGTATACAATTGATACTTAAAACGGTATTTTCGGTTTTATGGTAAGGTTCACCGGGAGTAGAAATGTGGGTACTTCATGCATACAGGCCTAGAAATTGGCTCAAACAAAGTATATAAAAGAAATCAACGACAATTAGACAGACGAAAGCTCGAAAAATGTCAATTTACAGACAGTTTTTCCCAATCAAAAATAAAATGCACAAACAAACAACGGCAACGAAAGACCTTATGCATCAAATGCTCACGAGAGGAGATATTCTCCGATCAGAAAAGGATAACTATGATTTGGGTGTTACTTAACAAGGACATCAGAAGTTCTAGTCTTTTCTGATGAAAGATAATGCTACAATATTTAGGCCGCCGGCATCACCTAATCTAATTAGCATGGATTCATATGAACAGGAAGAAAGATATATATTTTGAAAGTGTTAAGATAAGAAGTACTGTTCATTTTGCATTAGATAGATTCAATTTTACGACTATCTCAATTGGTGAATATACAATAATATATTGAACAGATTACACTACTATTAAATAATAACAATAGTGCAGGGATATCCCCTAGCAAGTTGTTCTTCATTGTATAGCCGTTTCAGTTAATGAATTTAGATATAATTTCATCGGAGCTCCATGCTACAAAACAACCATCATAAAAGGACAGCAGTACAAATCTTTTGCAGATTAAAAAAACAAAACAAAAAGAAACTACAAAAACGCATCAAAACGAAGCTTTAAATCAGAGCGGTCGTTTCCGAAAAAAAAATATTCATTGCGAATCATATTGACCAGTAAGGAAAAAGTCTTATTTTCGGAAATTATTTGTGATTTTGACAGAATAAAATCACTAAAGTTATGACCTACAAGTGTTAGCATAATTAGATGTATTTATCTTCTATTTATTATATAGTACAGATAAAAAACCAAGCGTTCGTGAGACGAGCAGTTTACCCTAAACAGTAAGAAGAGCAGAGATTCTACGGCATAGAAACCATTATTCGCTATATTCTGAAAAAAAAAGAAATGTGCAAGAAAATCTCGAAAAAAACATAAATTGATGTGCAATCTGAACTATGAAACGTTTGGGAAAAGGAAGCTGTCAAACACTTCCATTCCCAAAGCAGGCGAAGCACAGTCTAATCATTACGGTTAAGTACATTGCAAAAAAAAAATCTGGTTGTAAAACTATCTCTCTTACGATAACACACACATACATTATGATGATAAGTCTCGAGCGATTTCTCTAAGTTTATTCTTTTTTGAATTGTTTTCCTGTACCGAAACAGTTTGTAACAGTATCAAGCTAAGAAACTATGAAATAAATTAAAAAATATTGTTGGAAGAAATATACGATGTTTTCTTTATTATTGACACTGCCTATTGCAGCAATCAGGTTTAGTCGTCCTACTTTGTATTGACAGTTCGATGGTCTTCTTTCCGCTTACGTTGCATACCCGATAAATTCTGTCAATTTTGAATTGAAATATATGCATCGGTCTAATAATATCCGCAGTTAGAAAAATAATATCACGTGGTTATCTGGCTTCATTATTACATACCGTCGTTTGAGGGAGAAGAGGGTCATAACCAAGATTGATAAATGATGAAGTAAGACACATGGACTGCATATTAGACTGGTTCAATTTTTGACTTTTAGCTCCATCAGGCTCTACTGATTCCTTTTATGGCCCTTAATAATTGTGCAAATTTTGGTACCGATCGGTTGTGTCTACGGACCCTCCAAAAATTTCAAAGTTTATATAGGAGTTTGTATGGAAAATCGGTTACCATTGAAAGTAAATTCTTAAAAAATGACCCCATCAATCAATTAATCAGTACACTATATATTTCTAAAGGTATTCTTCTACTGAACACATTCGGGGAACATTGCAAGTTTATGAAAATTCGTTGAAAAAAGTTATTAACTAAAGAAGCAGTATGACTTCAAAACAAGTGAATTTTATTAGTAACCATAGCAACCCTGTTTGAATAGCTACATCGTTATACAAGAGTAAACTGGACTTGCCACCCACCAGCGGCAAAATTTGGGAGCGGCATATGCTGCTCAACATAATTTAATTTTTTATTAGTGATTATCATTGTGAGTGTTAACGATCAGAAGTACGACGCATCTGACGGAACAAAACAATAGATCTGAACCTGAACCTCAAACGTAACGATCTTAGCAAATGCAAACGGAAATTGTTTTCAAATTCCTTTATTAAAACTTAACTATTTTTGAGAATAAAAAAAACTCTGTAATGACCTGAAATTAACAAAAGGAAGAATAAAGGTAAAAGTGCAGTTTATGTCTCAAAAATAAGGAACCAGAGAAATTGGATTCTAGCTGCTGTAATTTACTTTCAAATTTGATGTTATTTTTTTGCTATGTTTATATTAACACTGTCTAATTGTGGCGAATATAACCCACACATTGTACGGCTTTTTTAATTTAATTTTTTTCAATAACCTTTTCAAACTTTTGGGAATTTCCAACACTATGCAATTAGTTTTTGGCAAATCTTTGCACTAACCCCTTTAAATCTTTTGTTACCTACCGTACCAATCAGTCTAATGCCACCATGCCCTTTCCTGTATCAATATGTCGTCTCTAGCTCACTCCTTTCATTGCCGTTTGTCGCCAGCTTCGCAGAGCACGAGGACTCTTCAGGTTCCCTTCATCTTGGTCGACCCATCTTGCTCGTTGTGTTGTCGTCCGCCAATTTAGCGAAGTGCCCAACTCATCACAGCCTCGCATATTTTGCTGTTGCAATTCGTGGTTCATACGTCATCTCTACATGCTGTTTTCCAACTGCATTGGACCATGGATCGTTCGCAACACCTTACATTCGAAAACACCAAGGGTATGTTGCGTTCTTCTGGCGCCCTTGGCGGAGCCTCAGTTTTGTGCCCTGAACACCACTTTGGTTTCCTTTTCTGTTCGAATTTCTAACAATAATTGAGTGTGTAATTGAAAATGGCACACTTATCGTGATTTACTTTATGACTTATCTGCACTTAGTTTATAAAGTAAATTAAGATATCGAAGTATGTAGACTTTAAAAAAAAGGACGATAACTATTTTTTAGAAAATCCTTCGAAAGTAACGCGGAAAATCGAAACCATCAATATAGAGTACTATAGATATAGATATAGATATAGATATAGATATAGATATAGATATAGATATAGATATAGATATAGATATAGATATAGATATAGATATAGATATAGATATAGATATAGATATAGATATAGATATAGATATAGATATAGATATAGATATAGATATAGATATAGATATAGATATAGATATAGATATAGATATAGATATAGATATAGATATAGATATAGATATAGATATAGATATAGATATAGATATAGATATAGATATAGATATAGATATAGATATAGATATAGATATAGATATAGATATAGATATAGATATAGATATAGATATAGATATAGATATAGATATAGATATAGATATAGATATAGATATAGATATAGATATAGATATAGATATAGATATAGATATAGATATAGATATAGATATAGATATAGATATAGATATAGATATAGATATAGATATAGATATAGATATAGATATAGATATAGATATAGATATAGATATAGATATAGATATAGATATAGATATAGATATAGATATAGATATAGATATAGATATAGATCACTAAAGTTTGAAGACATTTTAAAATTAATTTCACTGCAGATTTGTTTTTCGAAGTTGATGTCGAGTGCTGGAGCATTTTTTTCAGGAGACTTTATGACGGACTGACAGAATCTAAATGTCGGTTTACATAGTTGAGATCGGTGGTGTTGTTACGGTTTCGATTAGGTGATGCGTGTGGTGAAGTGGTTGGTTGTTTCAAGGACCGCTTTTACCAGTGAGTGAAGATTTTGAATGGCAATCGCACAGGACGACACAAACTTGTATGTCCCCTCAAACTCACATCGGGTGAGCTTTAGCAGTATTGATGTGTCGGACTTGTTCCGCGTGTCATGTTTTGTGCTAAATAAAAGCAAATAGGCCATTGTAGTAATAACACCGCGAGTGGCAAGTGCTCAAAGAATCAAGATCAAGCCGCTCTAAGCACTTTTTACAGAAATACCAAGGAGAACTACTCCTCACCACGACAAATCGTTATGCTCTCTTGGCTCAGGAAGAGTATGACTCTGACGATCCCCATCGTGAGACATCTGTTACTTCTCCTAAAAACTGTAATCGAACCAGCTGGTCTTGGAAATTTGAGATCAAACAAGGAGCTTCCAGCGTTTAAAGAAACACCAAAAATTGGGTTAGCTTCTCGCTGATAAAGAATCTAACTTTCTTCATGATCTTTCCTACAATTTTAAGAGATGGCCTGCTTACTGCCCATGATCAAATATTTGTTCCATTTTTGTTGCTATGCAACTATGAAAACGAACGTTAAGTTCGTTATTTAATCTTCTATTAACTTTAGATTTGAGATCAACGCTATTTATTGTGAATGAATCTGAATGGGACTGATAAGGCCGCAGCGTACTCTTTTGTTGATTTTGGAAAAAAATCAGTTTAGTGCCTATTTTTCACCAACCATAAATTAGCGTGCAAAGCGCATTTACCCTACTTATTTTAATGTTTATCCTTACTTATTTTATACAGCAGATTTCTATGTGCCTCTAATTACGGCGCCATTGGCAGGGGTCAACCTGGCCAACCGCACACTACAGGTCTGCATAGCCCATTGGCCAACCGGTTCAATGAACATTTTGCTTACTGTACCGTATCGTACTTTGTCCGACCGAAAACCCGAGCCCAAAGTACCTGCCGGAATACATCTCTGAAGTTCTCTGCTGGTGTGCTCATCGGCTGTCACCATGGTCACCATACAATCCTCCGGTAAAATCTGCTAAATCACCCAGTGGAGTGATCTACCCAATTACATGCTCTGTCACATGGCAGTTGATCTTTATTATTCTTCAACCCTATTATTTCCTTCTGATCCTCAACTAGATTCGGTGTTGGGAATCTGTTGTCAACTGCGCACTTCCACGGGTTGATTAGCGCACTACTATCATCGTCTACTGATTCGCCATTTAGATGTTTGTCATAATACTGCTTCCACCTATCGATCATTTCAAACATATCTCCCGTGGCTTCACGAGAACGATACGCCATCTCATAAAACTTCCTTGTCTTATTATCGTCGTATAGCTTGATCTGGATCTGGATCGTTATCTGGATCTATCGTTTTTTCTGATCCCTGCTTGTCTCTATCGTTTCTCGTTCACCCTATTACGGTGCTGTATCATTCTCGCCTCTGCCCTATTCTCCTCTTCATCTCAGTAGTGCTACCGGTGGTGCTTCATAAGTTGCTCCAGCCATCGAGAGTAGTCACGCCGTCCTATTCTTCCGTTGTTAGTTCCGTCTCCAGCTTCTGTACGTATTTCCGCAGCACGAACGTAGCTGCTAGATGTTGAGCCTCGGCGTCCATGCTCACGAGTGTTGTACTAACATTTCTGTGGGTGTGAAGATCTCGTATCGTTGGCCGTTTTCGTTCGTTACGGAGTGCAGATTATCCGGTTTGTACCTGCTGCCCTATCTGCGCGTTCATATCTCCGTAAATCAGCATAACCTCCCATCGTGAGCAGCTGTCGTGGAAACGCTCCAGCTCCGCCTAAAAAGCATCTTTGTAGTTCACTGGTCTCGCTTTGTATGGGCAGTGAACGTTGATGATACGGTAGTTGAAGAAAGGGGCTTTTGCTTGTCACTATACACTAGAGTGCCCAGAAAAATAATGAATTTTTGAAAACCTACTCGGCCCACCCCTGAGTCGATTCCTAGTCCCACCAGGAGTACTTGCTCCAAATTTGAAGCAAATCGGACAAATCTAGTTACCGTACCAAGGTGCCTGAAGTTTGTATGGGATTTTTCGACGATTTACATGGAGAAAACCCACTAGCTCGCATTTACACCGCTAGGTGGCACTGCATGCATTGTATTATCACTGTAAGTGAAAATAAGAAAGATAATTTAATTGTCTACAACTTTGTCGAAGACTGCTAGTCAATCCGGCTTTGTTGAAAGAAGTTATTAAACTTTTAGTGAAGTGATGGCGCCATCTATGCGGTGACAGCTGGAACTAAATTTTTCTAACCAAAACATAACTCGTATTATGTACTACAATTCTTCCGAACACACTAGTGAGCTAAATCTAACCATTATTCCATAAAAATGTTGAGTTTGTTAGAACCTAGTACTGATACACTACCATGCACTGCTAGGCCCCATACAAAACTGACTCAGACATCACTTTGTTATAAGTTTAATAACTTTTCTTGTTCGAATCGGATCGCTTTGCAGTCTTCAACAAAGTTGTAGATAATAATATTATCTTGTTAAGTTTCACTTTTGGTGATAATCTGATGTATACAGTGCCCCCTAGCGGTGAAAATGTTCGCAAATGTAAATTGTCGAAAAATCCCATACAAACTTCAAGCACGTTGGTCCGGTAGCTAGACTTGTTCGATTTGGCTCAAATTTGGAGCAGACACTCCTGGTGGGACTAGGAATCGACTCAGGGGTGGGCCGATGGGGGTCATTTTTTTCTGTCACTCTACTATACACACATTATCTCGTTGTTACTTGATCAAGCGTGGGCGAATCTTGTTCAGCACTATGAAACCCAGCTCGTTGCTCAGGTAGAATGTGGCTGGTCGATGTCCGCTTTTTCACACATTCTGTCCTGCCGAGCAAAGTTCCGAGTTTGCTCGTCGTGCAGAATTCGGTTGATCCACTGGAAACCAAGCGACCTAACCTCTGAATAGCCAACCCCTACGTTGAGTTTTTGTGAAAATTTTTCAATTTACTGTGCTTTTTACTCATTTGAAATATAAATTGCTAACTTTCACGAAAAAATCCGCCATTATATGAGTAAAATAATCACTTAATCAAAAAATTCACAAAAACTCAACGTAGGGGTTAGATATTTTGACGTAGGACTACGTCTTTGTTTTCGATACAGGGGTGCACGTTGCAAATTCTACAAAAATGGTATGTAACGAAAAGTGGTCCAATTTTAAACGCATTTAATTTAGCCATCTCACGATAAATTTTCAATTTTTTTGCGCTTATCGCCCCAAAATACTTCTAAGAATAGATTCCAATAGATAAACCCAAAGATTTTTGATATCATGGCATTAAAAATTTAAATAATGAACAACCTAGTCAAAATATCGCGCATTTACACACAGAAGATAGCGCTTTCCTAGTCCAGCACGACAGATTTGTGTACCTAGCGCGCTACGCTTCTATGAATGACGTCATCATCGACTATTTAAACGGACGGATTTCGCCAGTGCAGCTCAGTTGCCTGTTGAGCGGCAGACGAAGCAGGTCACTGCGTTGTGTGTTTTCACAGCCAGTGTAGCTGAGTTAGAAGCCCGTTACACTGCCTGTGGAGGTACGCTACCCAGTGAATGCGACTGTGCTTGCCGTTCAAACACGATGCTATCTTTTGTGTAGTGCTCGTTTCCAGCACACTTTTATGTATAATCATTCGTACACAAAATAGTTTGCACATGCGAGCTCCATTTGCAAACACGGTTAACATAGAGTCGTGGTATTAGTTGTCTCTTTCGCTCTACCCATCATCATCAGCGTTGATTCATTTTGCTTTGTGCGCTTGGGTTTAACGTTTGAGTCGAATGTGTAGGTAGTTAAATCTAATTTGTTATTAAATTGCACAACGAAAGTTTATTATTTACGTTCGATCAATTCATTTCCCCTTCACGTGATTCATTTCCACTCAGCCTATAGTATTTTGATTGTACTAATAGGTACATACTACAAAACCTATTTATGAATGAATACTCTGCCACTTGAAAAACCGTTGCAAAAACGCATCTTGTCCATATATAGAATTGTTTTCGATTCTTGTATATTTATAGTTTCGATATATGATTAAGACCACTGCATTCGCTATATTTGAATGCGTACTTTAGGAAAGTTACAATAATGGCAAAATATAACTAGACCAAGCATTCTGGTCTATACATGCAATGTGATTACATTGTCTAAAAATTGATTTTTCTTCACTGGTCCGGGTTTTTTACCACACACAATCGAAAAGTTTTTACAAGCTAATCTTATGCCATGAAGATTTAGTTCCAGATATTAGTTCGGTTACAGTTTTCTGTCTTCTTTCTTCAGATCTTCTTAAATAAGTTCAATCGGATTCGATCACCTACTACAAATGAATCGACCTGATAACCAAGAAGGTTTGGTTCAATGTGTAATACTCGGTGTTGATTGGTTGTGATTAAACCATACGTAAGAAATATATTTGATTTATTATTACTATAAATGTACTAAGAAAATAAATATTTTACATTAAGTAGTATAGTCCTACGTCTACAGCTCGTGCAACCCCATAGGGCTGCCCCTTGTAGTTTTTTACATACAATGTGTATGCAAAATTTGAAAAGAATCGGTTGAGTACTTTTTGAATGGCAGTTAACACCGAAAATCGTGTTTTTGCAGAGATGTCCTACAAAAAGCTTCGTCACCGAATCGCTCGTCGATATTTTTGCATGAAAAAATCACAGAATCTTATTGGAATGATGCATTATAATACACAAAAGTTTTTATTAATTCGCTTCACCCGAATTTGTAAAAAAAACGCAAAAAAAGTATTTTTTTTCGTTGCTGAAGCCCTTTAAGCCCCCCCCCCCCCCTTAAGTGCGATCTTATGAACAGAGTTGTAGCCTCACTTTGCTCACCGTGATTAGTACGTAATGCTGATGCAAGGCTTCTTGGTAAAGTTTGAATGCGATTTATTGTGCTGATTCCAAGTTGGTAAAAAAAACAAAGGGAATTCCGCAATTTTAATTTGGTCCAGGCTTGTGTACTATATATCCATTTTTTATTGAAAGTTGAATAAAAAATCCAATAAATTATTTTTAGGTGCAATATATGTTTTATCGAGAAAATGACTGAAAAGGGTTTCATTCCGCAAGATTATAAATTGTTTATGAAAAATCTGCCAAAAAATGAAATTCGTGGCGACACGTCCAAGTTTCAAAGAATCTTAACATCAAGTAATGTTTCGAGTAAATCTCGTTTTTGTTTATTTTAATTCAAACGAGTACATCCAGTGTAAAAAAAACTAGATAACTTTCAAAGTAATCCTTGTTGTTAACTATTTTGCATTTTTTCATCAACATATGCGGAAAAATGTATTGATGAGATAGTTTGGTTAGTCCGAAATATGTAAGAGGCGGTAAATTTAACGGCAAAAAGCCTAGCGCCGCCACTGCCACCCACCGCTCGCGTATGGCAAATACAGCTATTCAAACAAGGTTGCTATGATTACTAATAAAATCCACTTGTTTTGAGATCATACTGCTTCTTTAGTTAATAACTTTTCTCAACGAATTTTCATAAACTTGCAATGTTCCCCGAATGCGTTCAGTAGAAGAATACCTTTAGAAATATATAGTGTACTGATTAATTGATTGATGAGGCGATTTTTTAAGAATTTATTTTCAATATTAACCGATTTTCCATACAAACTCCTATATAAACTTTGTAATTTTTGGAGGGTCCGTAGACACAACCGATCGGTACCAAAATTTGCACAAATACTAAGGGCCATAAAAGGAATCAGTAGAGCCTGGTGGAGCTAAAAGTCCAAAATTGGACCAGTCTACTGCATATTCACGATAAAACTTCGTTGGGATTTCCTTTAAGGCTATTTCGCCTCCGCTATTTATGATTTGTTAAATAGTTTAAGGAATACGATTATTTTCTGCATTCCTTCAATGTCAAGGATATTTTATGGCACGAAATATTCGTGCTATACTCAAACATTTAGTAAAATAACGAAACATTTCGTTTCATTCACGCAAAATAGTCTTTGTCGATAAACTTCGTGCAATGTACACTGAATATGTAAATTTACGAAAATTTTAGGTAATTAAGTCGCCATGTTCTCCGATCGTGAAATGAACGAACCCAACTATTTACATTGCACAAAAATGCTCGTATCCTCGGATGAACCTATTCGTAGAGGACTTACGAATAAATTCGTTCAAAGATACGAGTTTTTTTTTGTTCATAATTATTTTTAAAAATTTTCGGAAAAACATCGTACGTATTATGAAAGATGCTCGTAAATATGAAAAACTTTAGTATATTTCATTAAACAATTGGTTTGATTAACGAAATGAATTCGTAATAAGCCTATGAAAGTCGATTCGTGATTTTTACGGAAGACTTGTAATAAACATAAAAACGTTTACATAGAATTACGAATGATTCATCATATGTACGAAAAAATCGTATATTTTACGAAAGTTTTCTATACAAAATCTATTTTAGCACATTTTTGAATATATTATCTCAGTGAGCTTCTTTTGCAGTCTGAAACTGAAGTAGATTCACACATTGCGGATTCAATTTGGAAACAACAATTTGGTTGCAATTTTGGCCATAGGTCATTTGAACTATGTTTCAATATTTGGAGCACACTTCCCTAAGCTGCTGTGAACTATAAATACACATGATATAATACCACAGCGATTTGTTATGCTTAGGTACGGAAGGAGCTAACTGAAATCGGAAGCGCATGTGTGAAACATTCGTTTGACCACACCATTTGACCATGTATTAAAATTTTCCTGACAGTACATGTACAGAATAATAAAGGCTATGATGCAAAACCTTAAGGTCCGTTCAGGTTAAGTCTTCGGTACGGAGCAATACCATGACCTAGGAACTCCTAGCATGTTGTTAGTCGCCTCTTACGACATGGAAGTAGGTTCCCAGTGGTTCTATCCTTAGCTGAAATAGTGCAAAATGATTTTATCCCGCCGGACACTACACGGCTTGAGTACCCTCCTTTCATATTGTGACAAATGTCGAAGTAAGCTCAGCGGCCAAATTTCACATCATTTGGACAATTTTAGACCCCCGCCCACTTCGCTTGAAATTTTTCACATTGGTAAAGTAGAATGGGGTCAAGAAGATAAGGTTTTGGCGAGCTAATGCGATGGAATTTTTGCACCGATTTTAACAAACAACCATTCGTTAAAAAGGTTATACATCTGGCAACGTTTTGGCAATAATGATTTTATGCCTGGTCAAATATTTTTACGTTTCGATGGAGGTATTATAAGTCACTATATTCGAGGTTAAATGAAACAAACATAGAAAATCAACGGACCAATTTTTATTTGAAGAGTATGAATACTGCAGATTATTTAAAAATTAATAACTCAAATAATAATTGCAGTCCATTGACATCATTTAGATAACAAAATGAAGAAGTGGCAAATGATGTGAAAAATCATGAAACCGTGTTTCGTCTGCCTTTGTATTTGTGAATGACTTCTTCGGTGTCCTCGTCGTTGCCAGAGTGTGTAATTGGAGTTGTGCATTCCTACTCACGTGGTTGCATAGCTGTGCGAGGATCACTTTTGCACTTTGGAGCATTCTTTCTATTCTTTGATTATCTACTTCAACAACACCTTAAATTATTATATTGTTAACTCACGCGTAATATCTGACACGCGTTCATTAATGTCGAGCATTTTCCTTTCACACAAGCACATAATGTTTCGAACAGAACCTTGAATTGTTTAGCGACTGATGAAATACTGACGCCATCTTGAACAGATGCAATTGCATTCTTTATGTCCTCTTCACTTCATTTTAGCGTTTTTCGCACAAAATTACGCTCAATCAAGCAAACGGCTTACCTATCGTACCCCATAGCGTATATTTCATGTTGATGTCCGTATTTTATCCAAAAACAAAAATGTCGAAAAAAAAAACACCGCAAAACTTGTGTTCAGCATTATTTTTATGTAAGAAAAAAACCCAGTTGTCTTTTTTCTACATTAATTAATTGTACTGTGGATCTAATTCACGCAACACGAGCGACCTCTGCAATAAAATGACAAAAATGATGCCCTATCCATAGGAAATCGCCATTTTGGTTTTCAAAATGGCCTCAAACATCGATACCTGGAATTTACTAATCAAGCCTGTTCCAAAAATACCCGATTTGACAGAGTTTTAGAGAATTCAACTGCGGAAGTCGCCATAATGGTTTTCAAACTGGCTTCAAACATCGATTATATGGCGTCTACTCGACAAGCCCGTTCCACAAATACCCATATTGATTAGATTTTAGAGAATTCCGCTAAGACGGAAGCCGCCATTTTGAATTTTTAAAATGGTCTCAGACATCGATATTTGGCGTCTACTCGGTAATACTGTTCCGAAAACAACAACATTGTTGAAGTGCGGACCGAAAGGAATCCTCAAGATCCGACGTTTCAACTTTTCCGAAAATCCTCTAAGGAATTAGAATAAAAGCATAATCCATGCAAAAAAAACTTGTTCAAAAATCGTCTTTTGCCATCAAAAGGACTTTTTTGATAAAACTCCCATCACCTAATAAAATCCTACATACGTCGCTGAAGAAATCAATTTTGAATGTGCCGTAAAAATTTCAAAACGATAATAAAATTATTTGTACGAGCTATATTTACGGCCAGCTAAAAAAAATGTGGTTTCGAGAAAAACGCGGTGACAGTTTTCAATACGCCCGGGGTATACATAGAAGGCGTTTTGGCCGAATTAAAACCTTGAACATTTAGCAATTATTGTCGCCTGTGGTTTTTTAATATATAATTTTCATGACCCTAAAGCACATTTTAGATAAATGAAAAAATTCTACGGTGGTGTAAAGGGGTAACACAATTTTTTACACGGATTTCGCAATTAACGAGGTTTTTTTGCTCGGTTTTTATACGGTACGTATCCCTCGTATAAAAAAACTTTAGTGTATATGGATTCTTATATGGTAACCCTGAAAAGAGTATTTAATGATAGTGAAACAATTCATTTGGCAACCGTAGAAAATTCGATATGCGTGTTCCGTTATTTCGGTATTTCTATAAGAAATACCAAAATAAGTAGTATTAATTAAACCTTTCAGAAGATAGTAAAATTTGCAGCATTCGTATTAACAGCCTAAAGTGTATTCGGTTATATCTTTGTGACATTACCTACCCATCTTTTTTATTGGAACTAAAAAGCGCGTGTTTGCCGAACTGATAAACATACACTAATTAGTAATATATTTTCGGTTTGTCAAGGGAACAGAAAACCGGCCAATTATTAATTTATTTGTGCGATTAGCAGAGAGGGATTCCATGAGATACCAGTCGACCGCAAAATTTGACCATCGTGGATGCGAACGAAACTTTGCAGTTATGTTCGATTTATGAATCACTATGATTTTCTCTGCCAATTGCAATATTTTGATACAAGAGCAATTTTTTAAAAGGGCGTAGATGTTTATACGTACATTAATTTTATTTTTTTTTGTTCCAATTTCTGTATTTTATACAGCAAAACTATCTGAGAACGAGTAAATGAATACTTTTGTGCAAAAAAAATATGCACTGAAAAAATGTGTCATTTTTCATAAAAACAAAAATTTATGTTCAAAATTCAAATTGCAAAAAAAACCATTTTTTAAATTTTTTTTGGATTTTGTCAATAAAAACCTAAAGAGAAAAGAAACATTTTGAATGTGATTGCATGATGGAGAACTTATCGGTAAAAAAGTTATTCTAACAACAACTTTATACATGTTTTTAAATGTCATACTAAATGGCATGCAATGCTGTAATTTTTTTTACAGAATATAATTCTAAGTGTCATTTTAAATCAAAATGCATCTTCCAAAATGCAATAGTTTTAGAGATATATGGAATTTTGTTCCAATAAAAACAATTAATTCGTGTAATTATGCCCTTTTTATAAGTTATTCGCGTTACCCCATCATAAAATGTCTATCTAATGTTTATCGTTTTAAAGAATCTAATGTTTATCGTTTTAAAGAATCTAATTTTTATCGCTTTGAAGAAATTTTTTCAAAGTATTTGGATTATGGAGAAGCTTTCAATAAAAATTTTTTCCTGGCAACAACTTTTGACATATTGTATAATTCGTACTATTTGCAGCCAAAAATACAATTTTCTAAACCCTATTTTAAATCAAAACGCTCCCAACCAAAATTTTCTGAAACGTAGTAATTTTCGAGATATTTTAAATATTGTGTTAACAACACAATTATTTTACTTTACTACGACCTTTTCATAAGTTATATGCGTTTCTCCATCAACAACAATAGGTTTTTCAAAAGGCTTATAACATTTCCTGTCACGTTCCTTTCGACTTCAAGACGATATTGTAAACCATTTGGCCTTCTTCGCAGCCGGTTTCTTAGTGGCACCCTTTTGTTTTTTGGCCTACTTACCACCACCAACGTTTTTGTTCTCCTCTCCAGTGGTACCTGTTTTCTTCGGTTTCTTTTCAGTCTTCTTTGGCAGCAGAATGGCCTGTATATTAGAAAATGCACCACACCGGGAAATAGTCAAGCATGAGAGCAATTTGTTCAGCTTTTCGTCATTTCGAAACCTCAGCTGCAGATGACGGAGGATTATCCTGGTCTACTTGTTATCACGGCTAGCGTTTACAACCAGCTGCAATACTTCGGCGGCAAGATATTCCATCACTGCTACCAAACAGACGAGTGCTAAGGCACCGACACGCTCGGCGTAGTGACCCTTTCTCAGCGAACGATGGATCCACGGACAGACCGTGCTTGTGTAACCAACACGAGTGTAACACACGAATGATGCCGCACTCGCATCCGACCCCCGGTTTTGTACCTGGTTCAGTTTACGTTCGAAGACAAAAGTTTCGGCCATCGAATAAAAATGGTTTACTTCCATCGTCAAAGAGGTGGAGCTAGTCTTGCTCGCTGGTAAGCGAATTTTACGGACCGATCATGTTGCAAATAATACCTTTTTTTATTTTACTTATTTTTAGTAATTGTACATTCTACAGAATTACTTACAAAATTGTTATATTGCTGTCTTTGCAATCAGATAGCGCAAAAACCTAATGTTTTCATTCAGTGCAACAGAGGATATTCACGTTCAAAAACTTCTGTAAAATTCCGGCCGAAAATTTTGTGGTGAGGCCCCTATATCGAAACTTTAGAAGTATTCTACTTCAAAATGCGACCCCCAACGGCCCTGAGTTGATTCCTAGTCATAGCAGGAGTGTCTGTTCCAAGTTTGCACTGAATCGGACAATTTAGCTACCGAACCAACGTGCTTGAAATTGGTATGGGATCTCTCGACAATTTACAAGAAGGAAACCCACTAGCTCGCATTTTCAACACTTGGTGGCACTGTATACATTGAATTGTAACTACAAGTAAAAATAAGAAAAATAATTTTATTGTCTACAACTTAGGTGAAGACTGCGAATTCATCCAACCTTGATAGGAGAAATAATGAACTTTCAACGAAGTGATGTTTAAGTCAGTTTTGAATAGAGCCACACCGCCTAGGTGGCGAATGAGTAGTCGATTCCCGCGAACTGTGTTATTTTGCAAGATAACGATTGGATTTAGCTGAATAGTATATTTGGAAGAATTTCAATACATAATATGAGTCATCTCTTGGCTAGGAAAAAGTTATTCCACATTTCGCCGCATAGAGAACGACAAAACAAACTTTTCAACGGTGTGATATAGAAACAAGTCTTCTTAAAACTTGTAGCACAGTCAATTCCCAGTAATTTATCTGATCATGTCCATATTCTATCTCTCTTCTATAAAAAGTTAGTGATGACGTCCACTATGCGATGAAGCTTGAAACAAAAATTTTCGAGTCGCTAGATGACTTATATTATATACAAAAATTTATGTTCAAAATTCTGTTTGGCACCATGCAAAACTGACTCAAACATCGATTTGTGCAAATTTTTATAACTTCTCCTACTAAAGCTGGATTTAGTAGATGAAAATGTGAGATAGGTTTTTTTCATGGAAGCTGTCAAAAAATCTCATATAAACTTTAAGTACTGTAGTTAGACTTCTCCGATTTAACACAAATTTGGAACAGGTGGTCCTGGTGGGATTGGAAATCGATCCAGGGGTGGACCAGTTTGGTTTTCAAAAATTAGTTTTTTCTGGGTAGTCTAAAGACTCCTTTCCTACTAACACAATTCCTTATCCGTGATACCGTGGAGATGCATAGATAGCCTCGGTGTGCATCAACAGCGAGTGTCGAAATAATACTCCATTCCTTCCCCGGTAGAACAGCATTGGACGTGGCCGGCGTCGTTATTGACCATTTTATTAAAATGTTAGGTCGGTGAAATATGCACAGTGAGAATGGTTTCTTATTTCTAGGAGCCTAAAGGAGTGTACTGCATCCATAAACTTCCAAAAGTTCATAGAATTTATAAACTTCAGAGTTCCTGGATGACCAAGAACTGAAACAAACTACTCTATAAAAACCAGATATGATTATATTTGTATTTACATCCAGTTCTTTCGCTGTAGGTTCTTATAGCAAACTGTTACATCGAAGAACACTTACGCTGGAAGATAATAGCAGACTTTTACACACCAATAGAATTAAAGAGATTTTACATTTAGTCTAACCTCCCGAATGCTATTTCCGGCCGGTCGGAATGAATGGCACAAAATCTATCAAAGTTCCTATGAGTCGTTATATGAGTCGTTACAGAACCATAAAGTTCGCCCAAATGTGATGTGGTACTTGAACCAAAAGATAGAAAATTATGCATAAACAAGTCCACACCTGGGAATTTTTATTTTCCTATGAATGCTTGGACGAGTTAACCTCCAGAAAGATTTGGTTCGCTCGAACCTATTTCTTCCCCCTTCGATCGGTCGAACAATATCGAACACATTTCGTATCACTGTTAGCACACAGCATGATTGACTTTATGGAGCTATTTAATTAGTAGTATCGCAGTGAAACCCTAGTTGTGCCAATTAAATTTGAAAATTTATCGCTGCATACATATTCCATGGTCAACCTCAAATGGGTTTTGCTTGTAGGTACCAACTGCAAGTACCGGGCACGGGTCGCATCTTCTTCAGGACAATCCACCCATCGAACCAGACGAGGGACAGCCGAGGTGAGATCTCGTTTGATGCGTTTATTATTTGTTTATATGCTATAATTTGCTCCGGTGTGACATTGATAGCTTGTTGGAACAAGTGCTGGTAGCATTTTCGCTCTCTTTCCCGCCAACCGGTCGCATCCAGAATGCAACAGGTTTGTCACCACCGCACTTAACTTGGTTGGATTCCTGGTTCCGATTTATAAATGCGAAGTGGCCATGTTTTAATTCACCCGCTCGACGATCGGTGCCCTCTGTTGACATGACTGGAGCGACGGCCTCACGGCATTTTGCGACGGACGACGGCAGCCATGCTCGGCATCAGACCACCCTAGGACCTCAACCAACCGCCCAGAATGATGGCTGGCTGCTGCTGGTGCTACGATATGGTGGTTTTTTGTCCGTGGCAACACTACACGGCAGCCGAGCCGAAGGGAATATAAAATGTGCTGATGTGTGACTGCTGTGAAAATATTCAACGAAACGACAATGTCAATCTTCCCTCTGTCTGTTTGCTGCTTCGTCGCCTCAAGAGTGGCTATTTTTCATTGGTACTTTATTCCGCACAGTCTTCTTCGGCGTTGCTGTCCCTTTGCAACGCGATCATCGTTTGGTTTGTTTTCCGTTTTTATTTTTAGCTGCTCCGTGTTCTTTTCTTTTTCTGCAGTTCATTCCGGTTTGATTAGATGTTGTTGAACGAGCGGGGGAAGTTACGCGGAAAGCATTGCAGCAATAAAATCTGTAAACAATCATATGTACGTTCAAGGATTGTATTGAAGGAATCCAAATTTTGAAAAATTCGCCCTAAATAATTAGCTCAATTTTTTTCAAATTTGGTTTCAAAAACGTGCTAAAAATGACCCAAATCAAAAAAGAAGTCATATGTCTGTCTTGTTTTTCCAGTAAATACACTAATATCTTTATGATAAATCCTAACAAATCAACAAAAAATGCTACTTGAACAAATATTCACATACTGTATTACAGTGGTTTTCAACCTTTTTCGTTCCATGTACCCCTTTCCAAATATTGATCCCCATGATGTACCCCTTTCTGAAAATTGTTTAAAAAATTATTTTTAACTAGATGAAAACCATAATTTTACAATAAGAAACCTGTTTCTGAGCACACTAAGTAAGCATCTCAATTCTTGATACAGTAAAACAATATATAGAGACAAATATCCGACCGGAATGCTAGAATATACAGTGGAAACCCGATTTTATCAGCACCCGATTTTATCATCCCCCGATTTTATCTACGCCCAATTGAATCAGCTTTTTGACCCGATTTTATCAGCTTTATATGAAAATTGATAGTTGGTAGTTTGATGAACTCTAGCAGACGAACCAAGTTGAATTCGAGTAAATCCTTTCTTGGGCATATATTTCTTTTCTTATTGATCCGAAAAATGCAACAATAAAAATATAATTGATATGATTTTTTAAAATTTTGCGCTGTCAGACCCCCTTAAGGGGAACTTCAAGTAAATAATCAGAAAAGGTTGCGAGGCTACATCTAAGAACCAAAGAAGAATCTTTTAAGAGCTTCGGTTTATTAAAAAGACAGAAAAATATATGTCCCGATTTTATCAATGTCCCTATTTTATAAGCTTAAAATTCGCCAAGGGGCTGATAAAAACGGGTCTTCACGATTTAATTTAATAACGATTGTTCACTGTAACAAGTTAAAATTTGTCCCGCATAATTCGCCTCCTACAATAGTCTAATTTAGCCCTGGCGGTGAATTCACCACTGCTGCATTAGGTGAACATAATTAATGCCTTTTAGAATATCTGTGTTCCACATACACAAAGGATATGGATCCATTCCAATACTCGAGAATCTCCATAGCCTACTAATGGACATTATTTGGATTGGAGATGTTATTTAAAAAATAGGAGCAAATATAAAATTGTACCAAAATGATTACGGGTACGGAGCTAGTATCTACAGGCCTGGATAATTTGTTACCGATCAATAAACCTCTTTTAAGTCACGAACATCAAAAAATTTTGCCTTTATGTATAAAACGTGAAATTTACTTTGAATCGAGCTCCGGTTTCGCAAATACGGGTTGATAAGATCCCCGGGGACAATTTAACAGCAAGTGCTTGTTTCTTATATGCAGGGCCACCGAGAGGGGTGGGCGGACAGCATGTTTTATTGTTATTTTATATTTTTCAATAAACCTGTTTTAGTTTTTTCTCCATCCGCCTCATTTTCTAAAAAGGGGCCGTACACAAATGACGTAGCTTTTTTCGGCGATTTGACCCCTCCCTCCCCCCTCGTAGCATTTGGTCACAAAATTCTAACCTCCCCCTCGTAAATAACGTAGCATTTACCTAATCCCTCCCCCTCGTCCCATGCAACGCGCCCGGGCGATTAAAAAAAATTACATATGTTTTTCAGTTATTTTAAATACATGTCCTTTCAAAATGTTTGACAACTTTTATCAACATTTTCATTATAACAGCAAATTGCGTGCAAAATAAGCCCATTTCATAACAAATATAGTGTTGATAGTTTTGTTTTGAATTTTATATGTTAAGGGGAGCATGAAGACAAATTCTCTCAGTTCACAATCGTGCAGCTGGCAATGATTCTAAGAACCGTACGTTGATCTAAATTACTAAATTTTATTTGGTTGAACCCGAAGTGAAAATTTAATTCAGCTTCGAAACTAATTCTATTAGTTAGCAACATTAGCCAACTCATGTAGCAAGTTAAATCCGCATGCAAAATCTTTTCGTATTTTTGCGAACTTGTAATTTCGCGAATCGTAAAATTTACCTCATGAATAACCACATCAAAAGTAACTTGTTTGAATTTAAACTCATTTCTCTTGGAAATGGAGGATCATTAAATTGTTTTCTCAAAACAATGGGTTTTAAACTTAATGCTACGTCGCACAACTTCTGACCCTACCCTCCCCCTCGTCACACTTCGTCACAAATTTGGTATACCCTCCCTACCCCCCAAAATGCTACGTCATTTATGCATGGTCCCAAAATATTTTTTTCTATTTTTTCGTTCTAGTTTTTTTTTTTTGATATTGTGAATTTTTGTGTTCCTCATTTATCAGTTTTGAAATATATGATTTTCTTAAATATGGAATTTTTTTCAATATTCTTCAATTTTTGTTTTAATGTTGTGTTCCTAATCCCTTACCATTTTTTGCCATTTAAACAATTTCGAATTTCATGTTTTCTATTTTGTTCATTGTATCATTTGAACACATTTTCCATTATTTTATTGTGATCTTTTGGTATTTTATGCATGTTTTCTGTTTTCCATTTCATCTAATTTTAAGTCTTACTTTATATGAATTTATTTAGCGTTTAACCGAAAACTTCTTATAGTTTTCTATTATTTTTCTTTATTGTAGTATTCCTATTTACCTATCCATTTTGACATTACATGTTTTCTATGATTTCAATTTTGTCTAATTTTGGGTTCTTTCCACTTGTTCCTGTTTTCTATTTTTTTCCTCAAATATATTCCGACACCTCGATCAAAATTTGGTCGACTTGCTTGACGTATTTATTTGAACGATATTCAAAAAACCCTAATTTGCCTGCGCGCAGAAAGATGCCCCTTTTTGAGTTTGACATTTTCTCTTCAGTTATAAAAGTGCCGTCCAAGCAAGAGAAGAAACACAGCGATATTTTGCTCACATATCGCCTAAATCCGAACTACTTACACGCCGAGTGAGCGAAATCTTTAAAAGTTGCCAAATCAACTACCACCAGCATAATACCAAACGAATGGAAAAAAATGGCCGATATGATCAACCATTTAGAGCTGTCGAGATTCGCACAGAAATATCTGATTCGGCAGACTTTCTGTACCTGTGGTTTGTAAAGTGACATTTTTATTGCAACCAAAATCTTCAACCAGGAAGTTTACGTGAAAGAGTGCATGAAAACACGTTTCCTACCTTTCATTAGCAACACGATCGTTCTACACTATTTTGGCCGGATATTGAATAGAAATTATGACGAACAATATAATCAGCAATTTCCGACAAAAGTCGTTGTAATTATCAATTGCAATGATTGGCTCTCTTTACGCTATTTAAGTCAGTTTTCAATAGTCGTTTAGCTCCTACTAAACTGAACGTTACACTAAAAACGTTCTACACCCTAAGGTGTAGACTAATTACTAATGATGACCAATGACTAATCATGACTGGAAATTATATTCACCATACTAGAATGCAACACTACACTCCCTAAGAAGAGAATTGTTTAAAACCACATTTGCGCATGGAAGCCACAAAACCAATAACTGAATTAGTTGTGGAATTTGCATTTCGGTTTAGTCTCATCAGTACCCGACGCTAACAGGACCAAGCTGGCGCCGCATTGACGCCAGTCATGTCATAAGTTAGTATCGGATTCTGTTGACACGAAGTCGAAACACAAATTTCGCAACTAATTTAATATTGCATGATGATGTCAGAATCAAGATCCCCGTTTATATGAATGATGACAAAATAGATGTAGGCTTTTACAATCTATAACTGACTACTACCGATAAGTACATTACGCCATTCATGTCAAAGTACGAAGAGGGGAATCTGTTATATTTGAAACGTGAAGAATTTTTTTCTTAAGTAGTACAATGACGTTCGTGTTGTGAGAATACGGGTGACCAAAGCTAATCCTTCTTATCTGCACTTTCAAAAAGAAATAGAAGGCGATACTACTTCTCAAATCCTGCTGTGCACATATGAAGTAGTTCTATAACAAGAAAACACATCACGGAAAACCCTGCACAAAAACTACTAGTGAACCAATATCAACTGCAAAAATATCCAACACAACACACAGGCTTCTTCAGAATCCACTTAAGGTTGGACAGAGAAAGGGTAAAATTCGCAAACGAAAAAAGCAGTTTTTTCCACACCGTATGTCAGATCCTCATAAAAATCAATCAGCAGTACTGTAACAACATTCTACATACGCTGGTTGATTTTAATGAAGATCTGACATACGGTGTGAAAAAAAACTGCTTTTTTTCGTTTGCGAATTTTGCGCATTCTCTGTCCAACCTTAACCACAAACAACCGTAGCTGCTGCTCTAGTTGAAACGAATGTCTTTCCGACTACTGCTCTATATCTAAATCCTACAAATCGCAAACGTTGGAGCAAGTGATAAAAACCACAGATACACGATGGTAACTCGTAATTCCAACAAACAATTCAAACCAGACATTTGTGAAAACTTATACATCAACAGAGGCTCTCTACACGAAGCAACATATCACGTACACAAGATCCGACGAACACATAATTAAATTTAATTTGACATACTGTAAATATTAAAAGACCAACGGCTCTGTTATGCTAATGCGATGAGCCGTGTCTAATAAATGAAATATAGTAAAAATCGCTCAAAATACATGCTTCGAATTGTCATGACGTCACTTTTGTGGTATCTTATGACAAGCGTGATTTAGCACATTTCGAGAAAAACGACTTTTAAAGCTTCAAATTCAATATCGTGAAACTTTAGATGGTAGAAGCAATTCAGAGAAGAAAATTGATGCTTCTACCTATTATATATTAATCTCTAAATTACTGCGAAGATCGTTAACTATATTGAGAGTTTTTGCGATAAACATATGATAGCACAATAGTGACAACGGGTCTGATTCATGTTAAACTTGATCGTCTCTTTCATCCCGCAAGCCTTTAATAATTAGCTCATCTTATTTAGAAGTTGGAGAATCATATGATAGTTTCAGCTTAGTTTGTTTAACAATGGGCAATTAGTTAGCGAAAGTTTGTCTACCTTAATGCAAATTTGGAAGGGTAATGAGTCCTTTTTGTCTTACTAAGGAGGGTATCGCATTATGTCATTAGTTACTCGACTTTCAATCAACGGAATGGCCAAAAATTGGCATCGATAGCATTGTTCCTAAGAATCAGAGGAATACTCGTATTTGAACGCAAAGGAAACTCGTATATTTGCCCCTATTTTCACCCTATAATTTGAGCCATCGCGATGCACAAAAATGACACACACTGCACTGCTCTAACAATCGATTTCAAATGGGTAGAGTGATAAAAGGAAATAGGTCCATTACATTAGTAAAAAATGTGATTCAAATAGCGAAACACAAACAAACTGCAACAAATAGAACACACTGCCCAGATTCTTGATGTTCTCGAGAGCCGCACGCCAGAGTTAAAACGAGAGAGACAGAGACAAAACTTGTGAGACAAAGAAACAAGGTGAAAAAACTTCCAAAGTCGTCGTGCGGATTAAATTAAACGATACTCTTTTTAAGATGTCACGATTAAAGCATAAATACGGGAAATAACATATCATAAGATTATCAATTAAGACACTCTTGATTGTTTTCCCCCCTTATTCCTTCTCCGTGAATGTTTCGCGGACTCGTTACTTTTCCCTCTTTATTTCGTTCTTTGTTCCTGTGCCACAGAAAACGCGAAGTGCTGCTACCCAGTGCTCCTCCCAAATCTTGCGATAGTGATGGTTAGCTTCGTACATGCTTTGTATCTTGAATCGATTGATTGTGCCCTCCTGGATCGATTTCGTTGACCGCATGCACTCACTTCGCGTTCTCAATATTGGCAGCAAGTACTCGGAGGTCCGTCCGTCCGTCGTGTATCAAAGCCAGTCTGCCTCACGGCGAAAACTAACAGGATAAGAAATCGTAAAGTTTAGTGTTCAGATGTGATAATTAAATTTTAAATATTTCGCACTTTCAAGCGTGCGAACATGCCCGGAGTTACAATCGTGTTACCGAGGTGCTCAGTGTTTACGAGCAGCTAGGTCCCCAGCTAGCTATTATTGCTTGAATCGTGGATGCACACGTCCGAAGCAAGCGCTTATTGTTTTGATTCTGGCAATACTAGAAAAAACCAATAAATAATAATAATAGAATTTTATTTTTTGTTAGACTTTCATGCAAATATTTACAACTGTAAAACAAATGCCCTATTATCAAACGACACGGGAAATAACAAATATATCAGAAAATCGCACGTCTTATATACAATCCGAGAGAGTGTGGCTATTACTTTTTTCAGGTTTCAATCCATGAAGTTCTAATACTTTTTCCAATCTGGAAATTGTTACAGTCGTGATTCGCTGATTGGGTCACACCCTCCGTCCAACTAATGAATTGATTCGCTGGTTGAACCAACTGACAAATGTCAAATACTGTTTAAAGAAGACGTTAGTAGTTTCAAAGCATCTGGTCACATCTCCAATTATTGTTAGATTGATTGTCAAAGTAAATTTAACATGAATTTTGGCATTCAAATGCTTTTAGTTGGAATCACGACTGTGCTTAGTCACATATTGAACAACAGTTTTTCTCTCTTATTAGGCTGACATGATGCCGCAGCAAGTTCCCATGGGACCGTGAATTACCGTTCCGAGGTCAATTCGTCATCTGCTTCTCAGACCCGTAGCCAGGATTTTGTGTCGGGAGCGACATAAAAATTTTTGCATAAATGTATTAATTCTGATGACTCGAACTAGTTTTGAAAAGTTTTCAAAGAAAACAGTTACAAAACTAAGATAATAGACTCTAAATATCGTAAAAGTATGTTATCTGTTACATGAAACGATATAGTACATCGACGAATTATTGATTTTGAATTTGATTTTTATTAATAATTTACAAGTTACAATTTTCTCTAGTTTCAAAAATGAATATTCTAGAGTTACAAGTATTTAAGGGTGCTAGAAAATGCAAGGTATTCTAGAGAAATCCCTGATGGTGCTAGGAACGCAAGGAATTCTAGACTACACGTTTACAAGATTTATTGGAATGAGTCGTCATCGTCTATATATATGGGGATCTTAATTATAGCAATGTCACTCACAACCGTGCGTTTTAAGATACTCTTAATGAATGCTTTCATCTGGGCCAGTTTGTTGAACACTATGAGCGTTTAAATCCTGACATGGTAGAACTGGATAAGGGTGATTTCTGTAAGTTTTTACCTTCAGAAAATGTTTCACATCAAGAATGCTCGGTCTTATGCGAGTCATCAATAATCACTGCCTTTGACCGGAGCACTGTTTCTTTCTTTTGAGGCACCCATATCGACAGATTACTACGACAAGAATTATAGTAACAGCCAGAGCTGCAAATTTTCACCAGGTTGTTTTGAACTAGAAGGAAGAACAAATCTCAAATCATGCCCTACTATGTTCAATTCGCAGTTTTTCGTTTGCACCATTCATTCAAACAGCCGAGTTGTTCAATCATTTTCCATTCATTTTCGATTTCATTGACCATGTGAATATCTCTGTACTGGGACATTGACCAGGTTTTTCAAGCCAAACAACTCTGAACATAGTTCTTAATGTTCATGTAAACTTGAAAACGCAAAATATGTCAACATTTAACCTAAACTGGCCTCTACAGAGCAGATGACAACTTTGATTGGTGAATGAAAAAGCACCAATTTGAAATGAAGACGTACGGTTTGGTTTTGAAAATCCCGCCAACTTGAAAGTGAATGATTAAGAGAGGCTTTGAATTTGAAACTGGCTGGGTTTGATTGAGCAGAAAGTTGGCATTTGAAAATGAAAATTTGCACCACTGGTAACAGCTAATTATTGTTTTCTTAAAACGAGACACACGATATAAAAATAACTTTAGTCGTTCGCTTCACTCTGGCTCAGGCAGAAACACAAAGCACACTGAGTTTCATGACCATTGTGTGTATTGGTTGGAAATATCAATTTTCTTTAAATTTTTCTCAATAATTTATTCAAACCAAACGAGCATACGTCTCCCAACCTTTGAACGGAACGGATCGTTATATTTCACAGTGGTGTTCGTTGTGTAAATTTCAGTGATTGAAGGTCATCCTTTGTTCGTTCGTTAGCTGCCATTCTGCTGGTGCCGGCAGTAAATCCAGTACATTGTTTTCGCTGGTGCGGAACAATCGACGTTGTTTGCAGATAAGTTTTGCTTTATTTTTTTTTCCTCGTTTGCTTTCTTTCCTTTTCCCTACTTTTACTCTACCTTGTAATCAAATAATAAGACACATTCCCGTTTATATAACGCTCTGCCCTCGTGCTTAAATGGCCGAGGGCGAAATACCATCTGATGTAATCATGGAAGTCCCTGATCCCCCTAATACTCGCATTGCTCCCCGTATAAAGCAGTACCCAGAAGGTTCCTCTGGGCCATGGGTGGTATATTTTCGGACCGGAGAGAAACCGGTTAATATATTAAAACTTTCTCGAGATCTGACTGCTAATTACCCGGCCGTAACTCAGATAACACGTGTTCGGGCAAACAAGATACGTGTTCTAGTGAATGATCTCGGCCAGGCAAACGCGATTGCTTGCTGTGAGCGCTTTACGCGGGAATTTAAAGCATACGTGCCTTGTGTGGCCTGTGAAATCGATGGGGTAGTGTCCGAACCGGGCCTGAAATGCGAAGAACTGTTGGAGCACGGGGTTGGCTGCTTTAAGGACCCCTCTCTTGAACAGATTAAAATCTTAGAATGCAAACAATTGTATACCGCAAACACCGAGGGAGGTAAGACTACCTACTCTCTATCAGGCTCGCTTCGGGTGACATTCGCCGGGTCCTCTCTTCCCAACTACATCCTCCTTGACAGGGTTCGCCTACCAGTTCGCCTGTTTGTACCGCGGGTCATGAGCTGCAGCAATTGCAAGCAGTTGGGCCACACAGCCACATATTGTGGAAATAAGAAACGATGCGGCAAATGCGAAGGAGAGCATGAGGATGACTCTTGCGACAAAGAAACTGAAAAGTGTATTTGCTGCGGGGGCCCTTCACATGCTCTTAAATCATGTCCTGCGTACAAGCAGCGCGGGGATAAAATTAAGCGCTCCCTTAAGGAACGCTCAAGGCGTTCTTATGCAGAAATGCTAAAGAATGCTTCGCCATCTGTCCTGTCTGAAAATCCCTATGCTGGTTTGGCTAACGTTGAGCAAGAATCTGACGACCCACGAGAGGGAACATCTTTGGTTAACCCAGGGGAATCCAGGAAGAGGAGAAATCCAGCCTCCCCTACATTGCCTCGTAAGGGTGCCAAGGTGTCGTCCATTCAGAGTGCGCCATCTACAACCAATAAATCCAACGGAAGTGATGCACAAAAGCCGAAGCAATTTGCTCCAGGACTTGGAAATATTAATTCTAACAAGGAGTACCCACCACTTCCAGGGACATCCAAAACCCCAAGTGTCCCCTTTTTTCAAACAGATACTCAGTCCAGTAGCGGACTAATGAAATTTTCTGACATAGTGGACTTAATTTTCACAGCTTTCAATGTTACTGATCCTCTTAAAAGCCTTCTGATACGTTTTCTCCCTATAGTGCAAACATTTTTGAAGCAGTTGACTACTAAATGGCCCCTCCTTGCAGCGATCGTATCCTTCGATGGCTAAGTCATCGAACGAGGTCACCGATTCGATCACTGTTCTACAGTGGAACAGCAGAAGTATCCTCCCGAAAATCGATTCCTTTAAATTTTTACTAAATAGTTTAAAATGTGATGCTTTCGCATTATGTGAAACTTGGTTAACTTCCGATATAAATCTCAACTTCCACGACTTTAATATAATTCGTCTGGATCGAGAAAACCCCTATGGAGGAGTACTTTTGGGGATCAAAAAGTGCTATTCTTTCAACCGAATTAACCTCCCTTCGACACCAGGCATTGAAATTGTCGCTTGTCAAGTTTTAATCAAAGGTAAAGACCTTTGCATTGCTTCCATCTACATTCCTCCTAGAGCCTCGGTAGGGCACCGAACGCTTTGTAATATCACGGAATCCTTACCGGCACCGCGGCTAGTTCTGGGAGACTTTAACTCGCACGGTACGGTATGGGGCTGTCTTCATGATGATAATAGATCAACATTAATCCAAGATCTTTGCGATAATTTCAACATGACCATCTTAAACACGGGAGAAATGACGCGGATTCCTACACCACCAGCACGCGCAAGCGCGTTGGATTTGTCGCTTTGCTCGACATCGCTACAGTTAGATTGCATGTGGAAGGTGATCCCTGATCCCCACGGTAGCGATCATTTGCCTATCGTGATTTCAATTGCTAACGGTTCAAGACCATCGGAAACAATCAATGTCTCATATGACCTCACACGGAACATTGATTGGAAGAGTTACGCGACCGCGATATCCGTTAAAATCGAATCCACTCAAGAACTTCCTCCGGCTGGCTTGATTCTCGACAGTGCGAATCAAGCTCAGACTAAACCAGTACCCAGCACGAATACCCATGGACGGTCTCCCACCCTGTGGTGGGATAAAGAGTGCTCAGAGCTGTACGCGGAAAAGTCCACTGCATATAAGGCCTTCCGGGAAGACGGGTTACCCGCTAGCTATCAACAGTACGAGTCGTTAGAAAGGCGAATGAAGAGTCTAATGAAAGCCAAAAAACGCAGTTATTGGCGCCGGTTCGTCGACGGGTTAACGAGAGAAACAGCGATGAGCACTCTTTGGGGTACGGCTCGACGTATGCGTAACCGTAATAGTACCAACGAGAACGTGGAATATTCAAACCGTTGGATATTCGCTTTCGCCAAGAAGATCTGTCCGGACTCTGTCCCGGTACAGAAAACGTGCCGCGCCGCGTCTCCTCACGATACCGCGAACGAAACACCGTTTTCGATGGTGGAGTTCTCACTTGCTCTCTTATCGTGCAACAATAACGCCCCAGGGTTAGACAGAATCAAATTCAACTTGCTGAAGAATCTGCCTGACACTGCAAAAAGGCGCTTGTTGAATTTATTTAACAAGTTTCTTGAGGGTAACATTGTCCCTTATGAATGGAGGCAAGTGAAGGTCATCGCCATCCAAAAACCAGGAAAACCAGCCTCCGACCACAACTCGTATCGGCCGATTGCAATGCTGTCCTGTATTCGGAAGTTATTCGAGAAAATGATCTTGTTTCGCCTCGACAATTGGGTTGAAGCAAATGGCTTACTGTCAGATACACAATTTGGCTTCCGCAAAGGCAAAGGGACGAACGATTGCCTTGCGTTGCTTTCTACAGAAATCCAAATGGCCTATGCTAACAAAGAGCAGATGGCATCAGTCTTCTTGGATATTAAGGGGGCTTTTGACTCAGTTTCTATCAACATTCTGTCAGAGAAGCTGCACCAGCATGGTCTTTCGCCAATTTTAAATAACTTTTTGCTAAACCTGTTGTCTGAAAAGCACATGCACTTTTCGCATGGCGATTTAACAACATCGCGATTTAGCTACATGGGTCTTCCCCAGGGCTCATGTCTAAGTCCCCTGCTCTACAATTTCTACGTGAATGACATTGACGATTGTCTTGCCAATTCATGCACGCTAAGGCAACTTGCAGACGACGGGGTGGTCTCTGTTACAGGGCCCAAAGCTGCCGACTTGCAAGGACCATTACAAAATACCTTGGACAATTTGTCTGCTTGGGCTCTTCAGCTGGGTATTGAGTTCTCCACGGAGAAAACTGAGTTGGTTGTTTTTTCTAGGAAGCGTGAGCCGGCGCAACTCCAGCTTTTGTTAATGGGTGCAACGATCAACCAGGTTTTCACATTTAAATATCTCGGGGTCTGGTTCGACTCTAAAGGTACCTGGGGATGTCACATTAGGTATCTGAAACAGAAATGCCAACAAAGGATCAATTTTCTCCGAACAATAACTGGAACATGGTGGGGTGCTCACCCAGGAGACCTGATCAGGTTGTACCAAACAACGATATTGTCGGTGATGGAGTACGGGTGTTTCTGTTTCCGCTCCGCTGCGAACATACACTTCATCAAACTGGAGAGAATCCAGTATCGTTGCTTGCGCATTGCCTTGGGTTGCATGCACTCGACCCATACGATGAGTCTCGAAGTGCTGGCGGGCGTTCTTCCGCTAAAAAATCGATTTTGGGAACTCTCATATCGATTGCTCATCCGATGCGACATTCTGAACCCGTTGGTAATTCAAAATTTCGAGAGGCTCGTCGAGCTTAATTCTCAAACCCGTTTTATGTCCTTGTACTTCGACTACATGGCACAGAGCATCAATCCTTCTTCGTACAATCCCAACCGTGTCCGTTTCCTAGATACTTTTGATTCTACTGTATTCTTCGACACATCCATGAAGGAAGAGATTCGTGGAATCCCGGACCATATACGCCCGCAGGTGATCCCCAATATATTTTATAATAAATTCCGAGAAGTCGACTGCGACAAAATGTTTTACACTGACGGATCAAATCTCGATGGGTCCACTGGCTTCGGTATCTTCAACAATACTATCACCGCTTCATTCAAGCTCAATGATCCCGCTTCAGTTTACGTCGCAGAGTTAGCTGCAATTCAGTACACCCTTGGGATCATCGACACTCTGCCCACAGATCACTACTTCATCGTTTCGGACAGCCTCAGCTCTATCGAGGCTCTTCGTGCGGTGAAGGCTAAAAAGCAACTCCCGTATTTTCTGGGGATGATACAGGAGTCCTTGTGTACGTTATCTGAAAAATCTTATCAGATTACCTTTGTTTGGGTCCCCTCTCATTGTTCTATCCCGGGCAATGAAAAGGCCGACTCATTAGCAAAGGTGGGCGCATTAAATGGTGACATATACGAAAGACCAATCTGCTTCAACGAATTTTTTAGTATTTGTCATCAGAGGACGCTCAACAGTTGGCAAACCTCGTGGAGCAACGGGGAACTTGGACGATGGCTACATTCGATTATCCCAAAGGTATCAACGAAGCCTTGGTTCGGGGGGATGGATGTGGGTCGGGATTTTATTCGCGTAATGTCCCGACTTATGTCCAATCACTACACCATGGATGCGCATTTGCGGCGTATTGGGCTTGCGGAGAGTAGTCTGTGCGCTTGTGACGAGGGCTATCACGACATCGAACACGTTGTCTGGGTATGCGCCGGGTATTGTGACGCCAGGTCTCAGTTAAAGGAATCCCTTCGGGCCCGAGGTAGACCACCCAATGTACCAGTCCGAGATATGCTGGCAACTCGTGATTTCCCCTATATGTCCCTTATTTATACCTTCATAAAAACGATAAATATCCCAATTTAGCCCCTCTCTTTTATTTCTCGTTTTTAGAGTTTCCTCCTGCCTTGTGGAACCGATCAGCTCCAGAGTGCCACTATGTAACCGCCGTCGCCCTTACCACTACGCCTGCATAGAAGGAAACTGAAGCGAGAGCGACTCGAGGTCCGATGACTTTTGAAGGATTCCCCGCGGGTCCGAAGAATACCATCCGCCAATCCGGTACTCGACGACTTACTAGACTGAGGCGCAAATTTGTTTCGCTGATCCCCCTTCCCCCCCCCCCCCCCCTTCGAGCGAAAGTTGCAAGTTTTGCTCTTCTTTCCCTGTCTCTCCCCTGTCTTTGATACAACAGCTGCTACACTGATGCGGAAATAAGCCACCGTCTGAATATCTTGACCAAGCATAAGTTTTAGTTAAAAAATTCAAATTAGTATTCTGTATTCCTAGTTTTAAGATAGCTATAATTTTTACTCTTTATTGAAACTCTTGTCCTCCATCTTGTAAATAGAATTGAATCCCTAGTTTTAAGATTTCTGAGAAGTTTCTCATAAATATTTGTTCCTCCTTTTGTGTACTAAACTATATTGTTAGTTTTAAGATAACCGTAAAATATTTCGTAAAATACTATTACTCCCTCTCTTGTATATCAAAGTGAATCCCTTGTTTTAAATTTTTTGATAAAAAAATCTTTTGGCCCTCTCTTGTATATTGAATCTTATTTCTAGTCTTAAGATAGCTGCAAACTCTTTTTTTTCCTTTGTAAACAAAATATTTCAACATTGTAACCTCCTAGTTTTAAGATATCCAAAATGTAAAAACACAAGCATTTGGCACCGCCAAGCTAACGCATTTGTGCCTATCAAATAAACGAAATGAATAAAAAAAAAAAACCCAACGAGCAACAAATTTGTTAAACTCTTTAAAAGTGTCAAACTGTTAAAAGTTGCCTTTCTCCTATAGAAATAACTCTGAAAATCGATTGCTTAACCGAGGCCCGGAGAACTGACTCTCGTATACCATTCGAATCAGTTCTGCAAGTTCGCAAAATGTCTGTGTGGGCGTATGTGTGTATGTATGTGGCCAATAATTGCACATCGTTTAGTCGGAGATAGCTGAACCGATTTCATCAAACTTAGTCTCAAATAAAATGTACGTTCCCATAGGCTGCTATTGAATTTCATTTAATTCCGACTTCCGGTTCCGGAGTTACAGGTTGAAGATGCAAAACTTCATAAATTGTTTGGATTTATAGCTTCAGCTCACTGATGCCAAATCAAATCCTCATTGACCACTTTAGACACCTTCGGCGGAACCGGAGGCTGAAGGAAAGTGGTTAAGTTTCTCAGTTGAATTCACATCTGTTTCTCAGAAATGTCTGACTCGATTTTCACAAATTTAGTCTCAAATGAAAGTTACAGCATTCCCTATTGCCTGATATTAAATGGAATCGGAGTTCTGGTTCCTGTGTTATGGGTTGAAGTATGCAAGACGTCGCATTCACATTGATTGCTACAGAATTTCATTTGAATCGAAGTTATGAGTAAAAAAGTCCGTTCCCACGATCCAATTTCCTATATAAACCTTTTTGCCTTTCTCCTACAGAAAGGTTAAACAATCAAAAAAATGAAAATCGACAACCTAATCTCTACTTCAATGTTTATGGACTAAGATTCCTTTTCTGAAACTTAAACAGAGGCGTAACTAGTAGGTCTGGATGAGGGTTACCCCTTCCCATTCAAATAACACCCTTCTTACGTCATCTACTCCCTTCTCACCCCCTCCCACTCCTTTCAACTCCATTCTCACAAACCCACCCCGTTTACCAAAATAAGCTAGGGAGTAAGGATGGGGATTACATTACCCTCGAATCCTTCCTCATCCGTCCACACATTCCACCTTATACCTCTACCCTTTCACCCTCATCCCTGCATACCAAAATAAATTAGCATGAAAATAAACTAACGGTGATTAAGCTAAATATATATTATACTTTTTTGTTGCAAGTGTTTCAGCGCTGACACGTAGCAGTCAATGGTGTTTGCCGTAATAACAATTTTAGAGACTTTTAAACGTAACCAGTCATGGAATCATAATTTGGATAAATGAGAAAGGCACAATTTCACCACTAGGTGGATGGAAAGAGGTTTTTAATTTATTTTTGAAAAAAGCCGGGGGAGGGGCTGGCAACGTACCAGCTGGGTGCAACGATGAGGAGCAAACTTGTGAGGCGATTCCAAGAATTTTTACCCATATTACTAGGATTATACTGAAATTCATGAATCGTATCCTGTAACAGCTAGATTTCAGGGAACCACTTGAACTCATATGGTTTCTGGATAAGTGCGCGAATCCAAAAAAAATCCAAATGTGTCCAAATTGGTTCAAAATTGACATATAGATGGTATTTTCAATTTACGAGTACCCGAATGCCATGCCGACCTGTTGAAGGTGAATGTACACTAGTGACAGATATTGTCCATACATCAAGCTTTTTTATGTCTTGCGATGTATCAAGAAACGATATTTTTACTCAGTGAGTAATAAAATCGCCGAGTCAAAAAATTGCATTCAAACTTCGTTACTGCCTCCAGTAACGTATGCGGAATAAAATTTGGACAAAATTCAAAAGGCAATATTTTTGTAGAAAACCCTTTATTAAATGTTCTCTCTATATGAAAGCATTTGTCAGCTTATTAACCTAATGTGGTATAAAAATTGAGTCCATTCAAGAAGTTTTATGACAGTTTGCAGAAACTTTTTGCAAAGGAGTCGAAAAAATTGATGTTGGCATATTCTTAATCTCTTACTTAATTTTGATTATCGTGTTTGTTAGTTTTCGGTCAAAAATTACTGGCATATACACTCTGCATCAAATTATCACAGAAATCCTCATTTAGACGCAATTGCGGTACATTTGGAGGGTTATCAGCCTTTTGGAAAAAAGGTATGCCATAATCCTCCAATGCGCCAAAACTTTTTTTTGGCATAACAGCTAGGTGCCAGATTGGCCGTTCGCTGTCATTTTTTTCACATAGTTTCTCCTAGCGGGTCGAAATTAACACTAGATGTTTAAAATAAGTGTGCCTAGAGTATGACGTTTAGTACGGGGCCTTGCGCAGGGTTGCATTTTTGTTTTAATGTAGTTAGCGTTGTCCAAATTTCATTCCGCATACGTTATTTAACAGTTTTTGGGTTACATACTTACAAGTTTAAAAGGATTGTCAATACAAATTTGTACGAACTGCTAACTTATTACAAAAAATACCCGTACACTATTAAGTTTTTCAAAATATACTAAAATGTACTAAATTGTGTTAATTATTTGGTTCGTGTCAGACCAACATTTCTTCCCTTTCCTATTGCAATCAACGTTCAGGCTTGGCCGGCGTATGTATTGATCAATAAACAACTTGCGATTATTAGTACGAGTACATTATAGAATGATTTGTATCTCGCCGGCATTCGATAGAGTATTGTTTTTCCATGCAATTTTAGCTAGTCCTCAGGCATAACGAGAAGGGGGAGACAACTGCTCCGGGGTCTAGATCCCCAGGGCCGGTGGAACACTTTTTTCAAAAGTTCGGGCATGGCGTGTAAGTGAGAATGAAAATTTCTGGATAATAGCTGTGGGCTCTTTGGAAACATCCTTTGTTAATGAGATGTATGACCGACGGATCAGCGAACATGTGTTTGTTGATTACTACGAATGTTCCACATCTAAGCCCCAATTACTCCATTCTTCTAATATTAGTTGCATTAATTTTCCGTCGCTCCGATAAAACATTTTTTGCGGGTACTGAAGCCCGCATGATAGTGTTGACTAATGGGAAGGTATCTCCGACGACTGGTATCCTTTCTGGCTCAATTGAGGTCGATTTGAATATATTTCCAATGGCAAAAATAATGCCACTTTTTGATATAAATTATACTCATCTAATATAACCGACCTCTGGATAATGTACTTTCGAACCGAAGATAAACCATTTAACATCATCGATATATCGCGTGATCAAACTAAATAACACTCGGCCGTGTACGAAGAAGCATTTTGTCTACGTACCCGCCTGGGAAGTAGAGATTGATGGTGTAGTCAACAACGGCCTATATTACTGCCATTTGAAGAAATAAGGCACGGTGGAAAATGCGGAGAAAATCATGAAAAATTTCCCTGCTGTGAGGAGACTCCGCATGAACTTTCGACATATCCTGCATATAAATTATGCGGTTAAAAATTGAAGCATTCTTTTCAAGAACGCCCCGAGAAAATGCTAAGGAGAGCTACACCACCGGCCACGACTAATTTCTACGCTCCATTACCATTGAGGGAACATCTTTTAATGTGCTTATACATTTCCGGAACGTGAAACATCATTTCTTCTTCTCCTGAGAGTGTACCTTGACAGGTACTGTTACAAAACCGAAGTAAGTGACCCTTGGTCTCGGAAATCTTAGAAACTAGCAGGGAATCCATATGGAACATTGAAAATTTCAAGTGTCCCTATATTCCAGTTCCATCATTTGCCCAAATTTAACTAACACAATGCATTTGGTTCACTTCAGACGTCGATCTTTCACGCCAGGGTTGAGAAAACATTATGGAGGAGCGTTTTTGGAGATCAATATGCGAAATTATTTCAATCGAATTAACCTTTGCTCGGTAGCAGGTATTGAAGTTGTCGATTCTAAGCCAGAATTTCAGGTTGACTTATCGACATTGTTTCCATATACCTCGTCCCTCATCTGGTTTTAGAAGACTGTAACTCACACCGTATACCATGGGATTGTCTTCACGATGATTCAATATATCCGAAACAATCCAATCAAAACAATAAATCCATTCGATGGAAGCGTACAAGGTTTAGACTGGCTTGATTCTTGCTACTGCGATTAAAGATTAGACGAAACGAGTACTCGACACGAACAACAGTGGACGGTCTCCCATTCCGTGGTGAGCAGAGAGTGCTCAGAATTGTAGGCGAAAAGAGCGAAAAGTCCGTTAGAAACACAAATGAAAAACTGAATGAAGCTAAAATCGCGGTTATTGGCACCGGCTCGTCGACAAATTAACAAGAGAAACCATGTTTCGTCTGGTGACTAGGCCCTACATAGTATTTGATTCAACCTTCGATCGGAATACACGGAACCAAGAATCCTTTTTCGGCGACAACAGCATTGAATCTAGACGTTCAAACAGTAGACGTTTCACATTGAAATGATAATGCTGTATAAAACTGATGGCTTTTTATTTACCTATCAACGACCGTGTCCACATCGTTACAGTTCCAAGCAGGCTCTTTGTTCGATGGAGCATAAAAACCACTCCTTGTATTTTCTGGGGACATGAGAGTTCCTGAGTGCTTTATCTGAAAAATCATGCCAGATTACCTTATTTTCAGTTCTTTCGCATTGCTCCATTCCGGGTAATGAGAGTGCATACACATAGGCATTAGGAGGTAATATTTATGGAAGATCACTGAGCTTCATCGAGTTTTTCAATATTTCTTGTAAGAGGACGCATTGGCAAATTTCGTGGAACAATGGAAGTGTAGGAATTCCAAAAGGATAAAAAAGCCTTGGTTCAAGAGGATAGACAAGGGGAGTGACTTTATTCGGGTGATATCTCGGGTAATGTCCAATCATAATACATTGAATACATTGAATGAGAATCTACGATGTATTGGGGTCGTGAAGAAAGGTATCTGCACTTATGGTGACAGTTATGGCGACATTAAACATGTTGTGTGGTAGTGCGCCTAGTTCGCTAGCGCCAGATCGCCGTTAAACGAATCTCTTCGGCCTCATTCCAGCCCGAGATATGCTGGCTGTCCAAGATCTCACTATATGTCTCACATATACATATTTTGAAACACGATTGATATCCAAATATAGCTATCTCTACCCTTTTGGTTGATATACTAACAGCTACCTGGAAATCTGGTCCCAAACGAGTTCCCAGCGGACCCAAGGAGGCCTGTCGGTGATCCGGCTCATGATGCCCTGACAGTGATCTTCCGTTTGCCAAAAAGCTATAAGTTTAATTTTTTTCTTTTCGCTGTTATTGCCACAGCTACTCTGGTATTGGAATCAATCCCTCTTGTATATATCTTTTGCCATCCTATAAAAAGCCCAAGAGTGTAACTCCTTATTTCAATTATTGATCAAATAATAGTTCTTGTTTAAAAATAAATTGTATATCTAATCTTTAAAAATATTTCTAACAGCATCCTTTAGTCTAAATAAAATTGCAATACTTAAAACAAAGAAAGCAATTTTTTTAGATTGCTTTCTTTGTTTTAAGATGTAGATCCCCTTAGTATTAATATAAAAAATCCAAATTTCCAACAAATCCTAATTATTATTAATTATTATTATCCCATATTTTCAAGAAATATAAATTGTAAAGAAATTTAAAATGCATCTCAGTAGAAAAAATGAAATTGTCGTACATCAAGAATTTTAGGAGCATGCATTTTGTGTGCAAGATACATAGGTGATTAATCTCAGGTTTTGGTTTGTTCGAAACTTTCGAGTTGGTAATTCCCCTCTCGGTTATTTTCGAGTGGGTAGTACTACCCATACTACCCACGTATTCCGCCGGCCCTGTAAATCCCTGCTGAACGAGAGAATCTACTTGTAAATCTTCTACGAAGAGGTTTTGTATAGACAACTTTCATAAAAGATACCAATTTGCCGTGATGAATTGTTCGTAGTTCTATGAAAACGTTCTTATTTTTATTACCAGTGTTTTATAAATGCCCCGAACGAGTTTCGTGTTTTTTGTACGAATCGGCGTCATTATTCAAACTAACGGTTTCTAATATTCATGAACATCTTTCGTAATGTGAACGATTTTTTTACCGAGGAGTCCCCAATATATTTATATACAAAAATTTAATATAACTGAACGAAGTTTTTATTTTAATTGGTTTTATTGTTTTGTCCGAAACTGTTTATTTTAGCAAAACCTTAAATTGGATCCGCTAAACCAAAGCTCGGACTATGGTAATGTCATGTGCAGTTTTCCTTAGAGCTACATTATACTGTTCTTCAATATTTATCAATTTGAGTTATCATCCAGACATTAAAAATCTCAGTCGAATTTTGGGGGCACTACTCTTGCAAATTAGTGACCGTGGTGTATTGCGAAAAAGTGGTTTGAATCCGGCAAAGCAACACATCAGCGGGTCTAGGTCCGCTGCCTATCCATAACCCACGACGGTCATCGCCAGCATGGCACAATGCACGGCGCTAACGTGCGTGAAATTGCGCACCAACCGGCGGCTAATCGAAGGCAGACTTGCTCACGTCCACAATTTGCATCGAAGGTAGCGGCAGTGTTTAACTGTTTATCATTACTGCGCACACCATTGCGGCACTTTACAATGTTCCAAACAACGGCAGGTTCAACCGCCAGAAGTGAAGACCCACAACGTCGTCGTGGACACGCTTGGAGAGCAATTGGTATCTGGTGTATACTATCTTAATCTGCATCATCGTCATAGCCGATGCCGGCCGCCATAATCCTTGGGTTATTCAATTGTCGTTTACGGTGCATTTTAATTTGAAAAGCATTAGCGAACGATATTGATTTTTCACTAGCCGTACGATTTCTGCTGACTGCTCGGTGTAAAAGATGGGGGTTAGATCGCCTAGCTCTAATATAGTGAATAAGCTGAATGTAAAATTGTATAGAAACATTTATTCAACATTTATGGATTCGTTTAAGTTAATTTTCTATGCTCTTTGACTGGGACCTTAGATACTTTCTCAGTGAATGATAATATTGTGAAGCAAAGCATTGCCCCATGAAGGGAATTCTAGCTACGCAACTGTCATTACTTATCCGTGTGTAGCTGTGCTTTGCTGCGACCAACTTCATTAATTAATGATTACCACCCTATGCCTAATTCGTGCATCGTTCCACAGGTAGATCTATCATCACTACAGTGTGCAGCGTGCTGAATGCAATTATTACTCCATTCAAGACATTCATTTGCAATCAATTGCATTAAATCATGCATTGGTGATCGAAGCTCAACATATGTGTCTCCTCGCGACTCACTTCGAGTACTGTCGTGTGGTTAGCTGAATTCCAGAATTGAAATTTTAGTTTGTCTTGCTCACTCTATGAGCGGAATACTTAGAATTCCACAATTAATAATGAAGGTGTTGCCTAAATCGTCTTTCAATTTTCATACTTCTAAGAAAGTAACAGTGTCATTTGCATATGTCAAAATACAAATATTAATACATTAATACATTGTTATGTTCTGAATGTTTTACAATGTAAGGGTGTCAATGAAAATTGAGATAGTGGATTTTCTAAATCAATCTCACAACATTGAATTAGACAATTTTTCAAGAGCAAGCATAGAGAACACTACAATGCTGATATAATGCAAAATTTACCTTCGACCCGTACAGGGAGCAGAGAATGAACCCTACCCCGGATTTAATAAAACGAGTTGGCTAGAGTTATTAAAGAGTTCAATCCAATCCTGGGGGAAGTCTCACTAGTCACATTGTTTCAAACCCCGTTTTCCCCAGAATAAAATAGGCTCCCTAAAATCCGTAAACCTGGGAATAAAATTTAGAAAAAATGTTTGAGCAAAATAGGTTTCAGTTTGCAAAACAAATTTGCCCAAAAATTACAAAAGCCAGTCCAAGCGGGTTGCATAAACTGTTGACGTAGAACTACACTACTAATTGCAAAGTACTTTGATTATATTTCATTTGTTAGTATACCTATCGTATGTCTTATATCCCACCTGACAACTCGCGATATTTGTGCTGTCACAGTCATAATGACTGTTGATAACATAAACAAGAAATACGTCTATTGTTCAGCGTATTTTCCGCATAATGAACCATCATCTTCTGATGATTTCAACAGGGTTGTATCATACTATGGCAGAAACGGTTTTCCCCTCATAATCGGCAGTGATGCAAAAGCCCACCACATAATTTGGGGCAGTTCAGAATCAATTTGAGAGGCACTGAATTGATGGGAAACTTAAGCAGTACAAATCTGTATATACTTAATGTAGGAAATCGCCCGACATTTACACGAGCTGGCAGAGAAGAGGTGTTAGATGTAACTCTCTGCTCTGACGGTATTAAGCAGGAGCTGCCAAACGAGCTCGAACCGTCGTTATCTGATCATAAGTACATCGTCTTTGATCATTTAAACGTCTTGCTAGATATCGTCACATACCGTAATCCCAAATCTACGAGCTGGGAGCTCTACGAAGAGGGTTTGGCGACTAGGTTTCATGGGAATCTTCCGATAAAACAAGCTCACTCATAGTAGCAGCATACCAAGAGGCTTGTCCGCTTCGAGTTATGCGTGCTTCTAGAGGAACACCTTGGTGGAATACCGACCTTGTTCGACTCAAGCATTTATGTAGAAGAGCTTGGAATCGCAAACGCAGGGACGGCTCGGAGGCATTCAAGTTGGCTCGAAAAGCATACAGAAATACCGTTCGATCCTCTGAGCACAGTGGTTCGAAAAGCCTCTGCACAAATGTCTCAAGTCTCAACGATACTTGTAGATTAAAATAAGTTACTGTCGAAATCGAAAGACTTTCATGTCAGTTCAATTAGAACTGCCAATGGTGAATACTCGTCTGACGAAGATGAAGTACTGAACTGTCTTTTTGACACACACTTTCCAGGCTGTACTGAACCATCACTGACGACCGAACAGCTTAACCTGCTTCCTTCTCAAATTAGTGGAACGTTAAATCGACCACTACATTCGGAATGCTAGCCTGGGCGAGAACCCACAGCATGCAGCGGGGGAAGTCTACTACCACCCTGTTACACAATGTTGTCTACAACATTGAAAAAGCTTTTTCACAAAAGCAATCAAGTTAAGGAGTTTTTGACAACATGTCTTTCGAATCCATTTTTGAAGCACCACGACGTCATGGGGTACCTTCACATATCACGAACTATGTGAACTATGTGCTCATCGTTAAGACAAGTAGAGATAAGGAAACTGAATGTCTGCGGATGTCCCCAAGGCGGTGTGCTGTCACCACTTCTATGGAATCTTGTCGCCGATAGCTTGTTGAAAAAACTTGAATTTGCGACGTATGGTTTCGCCGATGATTATCATATAATCACCGGTATTTGCAAGAAAACACTCTTTTTGATTTGATGCAACAAGCCGTATGTGTTGTTGAGCAATGGTGTCTTCATATTGGGCTATCAGTTAATCTAAATAAAACATCAATGGTGCTTTTCACGCAACGAAAGATTACAACCGGAGCTCGTCCATTGCAGTTATTTGACTCTGAAATTATTATCGCAGATCAAGTTAAGCACGTTGGGGTAATTCTTGACTCAAAACTAAATTGGACAGCTTACATCGATTTCAGGATCAAGAAAGCTTGCATGTAGACGGCAAAACTTGGGGACTCAAACCCAAGTACATTCATAGCCGTAAGCACAAAGCCGTACTAACTGTTTTTAAACCGGACTAACTTTTAAACCGGCCTAAAATATTTGGTAAGCTTTAATCAAACGATGCTGTCATTTATATGGCTGCGTTCTGATCTGCGCTACACGTCAATGTTAAAAAACAACAAATTCTAGTTAAAGAAAATGAGTAAATTAATTCCGATATTCTCTTGCAGTAAAATAGCTTTTCTTCGTCAAATATCTCGTTCCATAGGGTTTGAGAACAATTTTGTCAACTTGTTGCCGATATGTTTCTGAACATAGAATTTTAACGTGTTGGATAGTTGAAAAATCTCCGATGATGTGCAGTACTTTGCAGTGACATAATATGCACAAAAGAAAATAAATTGATATACATATGCATGTTTTTATTTTCGTCGAGTTAGAGGTGGCTAAACCATCGGTTGTAATTGGTTCCATGATAGTTATTTCTCGACAAAAATATGATTACTGGTTAAAAACCAACTGTCAAAATTCTCTTTGAAAGGAAATTCCGGACAAACCGTCGCTGGATAAACACAGTTCATAGCAGTTAATGGAAGAGAAAATTTTTCTCTTTTGTTTATTGCCTACATCTGTGATTGGCGAGTATCGGTTTGTCCGGAATTCCCTTTCAAAGAGAATTTTGACAGTTGGCTTTTAAGCCGGAATTATATGTTTGTCGAGACTTCATACTTTGATTAAAAAATTGGTTAAAATATTTCAATTTGAATTTAAAATGAACTGTGAGTGTCATTCTAATTGAACATGATACCTATCGACGTAGGGGAGAACATTTATTTTCGTTTCAAGTGAATTTTCACAAGTTTGTAATAAAGATCAATTATCAATGAAGGTCTGCGAATTAAAATTATACACGTTTTTCAGAGAGGTTTAAATAAAAAGTAAACAAAGATCAAACAGAAAATTAAACTTTGACAGAATGATCATTTATATTCACGAGCGTTATATTTTTTTTGCACTGTGGCAGACATAATATAGATATGTTTCTATAATGCATCAATGCAAATTGGAACGATTTATGCCAAAAATCGAAATAAATATATTGATCATTTCAAAACATTTTGTATTCAGAAGTTTTATTTGCTTTTATTCTTATTGGAACATAGCCATATTTAAAATCAATTATTTACTCTTAGTTTAGGGTATTTGTGGAGCTAATTTCTAAGCTGTTAACATTCTGATTCAATTTGCTAACGACCAGTGTAACTAAATTCATAAAATGTTGCATTTTACGATCTATATCCAATTGTCATTTGTTTGGATCTATCCCCTAAAAACAATAATTTTCTTCCGTTATTTACTTTCTTTGATGTGTGATACAATACTTTCTTTGATGTGTGATACAATAGATATATGGGCAATCATTTGTGAAAATATGTTATCGATTTATATTAACGAATTAAATGGTCCCGCTTATTCTCTTAGCGATAAGCAAAAAGAAAAGAATCAAAACAATTCTTATTGTAGTTCTGTTTCTAATTCACAAAAACAACTTTGATCTGAATTGATTGAATAGATCTCAATTTATCCAAACGTGCTCTACTGTAACCCTTTGATGTACAATTGGAATCAAGCGTGTAGAAAGAAGGAAAGAACGAGGAAATAAAAAAATGCGGGTAGATAAACACGGTAAAAAAACTACCCATTGTATGAGCTGTCAAAAAATGGATATTTTATTGCTTATAACAATTGATGCTTTTTATCCATTTCACAACTACTCGATGAGGTAATGTCAATGGATATATTGATCGTAATAATGAGTAAAAAGTCATTAAGAATTATTTTAAGCGAGTTTACCTGCAAACTAAGGTTCGTAGCGGAAGCTGCAAATTACCGGCCTGCATCTGAGTACGTGGCGGAAACGGAACATTTCGGCAATGCTCGTAAAAACGGCGGTTTAAACTACTGAGGATGTTGCAAATATGCGTTTGGCATTTTTAGAGCCAAATGATTTTTAGAGCCAAATGATATATCCAGTTGGCGGTTTTATTTTTTTAAGTAGTGAAGGAGACAATAATGTGAAATGAATGTTATTTTATGTTTTTTTAATTCAGAAATAATTCTATTGACAGTATTTTTCATTCTGGCGCGATTTTCATGAACGGATATTTTTCACGCGTTTTGTTGAAACATTTCTGCGAAAAATAAAGGGTAAAACATACCCAGGTTGACGCACAAGAGCTGTATTCATTTATGGATACGAACTCTTTACCCACTTAATGGGTTATTCCACTTTTATTGAAAATGCGTAGTTTTCTACGCATTAATTGGTATTTTATTTTATTAGTGTAGTTCGACAGTGCTCTTTCCTACCTGATAAACTGGCTTATTTATTGCCATCTTTATTGCGAGCAAAGAGAGCCATATCTATCCAGAAGAAAGCCGAAGAGAGGATTGAAAATAACGAAATATAAGCAAGAGAAGCATGACAAATTTTTGCATATTTTTGTCTTCTTTTGGTAACATGATGCTGCCATTTGCATTGCTGCGTTCTGATCAGCAATACACGGCTATGGGGTCATGCATAAATGACGTAGCATTTTAGGGGGTAGGGGGGATATACCAAATTTGTGACGAAGTGTGACGAGGGGGAGGGTAGGGTCAGAAGTTGTGCGACGTAGCATTAAGTTTAAATTTTTTGACGGGCATCAAAACCCATTAATTAGAGAAAACAATTTAGTGTTCCTTCATTCCTAAGTTGCTTTTCACGCGGTTTTTGACATGTAAAATTCTAAACAAAACTATCCACAATATATTTGTCATGGGCTTTTTTTGTAGGCAATTTGCTGTTATAATGAAAATGTTGATAAAAGTCGTAAAAAACATTTTGTAAGGACATATATTTGAAAGAATTGAAAAAATTTGAATTTTTCATCTCCCGGTTGCGTTGCGTGGGGGGGGGGGTTAGGGAAATGCTACGTCATTTACAAGGGGGAGGTTAGAATTTTGTGACCAAATGCTACGAGGGGGGAGGGAGGGGTCGAAAATCGCCAGAAAAAAGCTACGTCATTTGTGTACGGCCCCTATGTTAAAAAACTGTATAATAAAGTAATTTAAAATTCGCTGTTTATGCCATTTAATAGTCTGATTATTTCGTGACTTAACTTTTTGTCGGCTCCGACAGCATAAGTCATTAAATTGACTTTACGCTTGTTCGGACATGCCGCAGACTCAGGTAATTCGCATTTAATGCCAAAAGATCCTGACTCCTGCGCTGCAGAAGACAAAAAGCTAAGTAACCGGGAAACTCTAAGCTTGTTCATTGACCCTACTCCACGCTTTTCTAAACTTTCTTACTTCAAATCCTTACAATAATAACATGTTAATCGTTGTTTTAGCAATAGCTTTGGTTTCAAAGTACTACGAAAAAATCGAAAATCGACTAAAAAATAAAAGCTCCCTTAATTACTTGTGAAATGATGTGAAAAACAACAGTGCAAATGTCTCAACGTTTGTCCAGTAAATTTTGAGTTATGGTGTATACCGCAAAACAAGATTTCGATATGGCGCCTGACTGAAAAGACAAAGAATCTTTGCATCGAAAAAAAATTAAAGTATGCAATTTTTTTGCCGATAATACCTTACACAACCCACCTTAAGTTCCGACACGATTTAAGCGATTTTTCCGTATTCAACTTTTTGCGTCATTTTGCCAAGTCATCTGTCTAGTCTAAGCTTTCACAGCTCTTTCATACCCTGTGCATATCTGTTCTATCATAAAGAATTAAACGAAAATTTGTACTACAGCGGAAATGCAAATCGTTCAAGATATGCTAGAAAATTATAAATTACGAAACAATACAAGCAGTTTGTGTGCCGTCATATTTAAAACTGTTACTTAGGCTATATGGCATGGCTTCATTTACAATTTTTTATTCAATCTTAGTTTTGAACTATTTCAAAAGCAGTAAAAATATAAATAAACTTCCACTTGCTTCTGGTGTTCTTTGTGAGAAGATACAACTAGAAAAGGGAACAAATTGTGATTATATATTCTTTTCCTCATGTAAAAATAACTAAAAAATTGTGAACAAATTAAACTTCACTCATTTTGATAGCCATAGGTAAACTAACAAACGAAAACACTACGCTATATTTCACCCTAAGGAGGAAAATTTGGTAAAAACTAAATCTTATGAGGCGAAGCCGAAACGCAACTAAGTATGAAACGAAAACAATTTTCATCTCTGAATCCAATTATAAAATTTCGTTAGACAGTTTGTTTCAATATGATTCGACTTCTGCTAACCTGCAATATAACTATTCGATGTGGCGTTTTGAAATGAGCGTATAGCACCTTCTAGATATACACACCTAGAAAAAAAGTGTAAATTTACGTCTCCTGACCATGACATATACGAGCATCAAAAATGACACAGTTTTACGTTTGATTTTAATTTTACATGTCGTTGAATTTTGCGAGCCACGTAATTTTACTCCACATGTGGCGTTGGTTTAAAATGTTGAAGAGTGTAATTTTATGGCACTGCGCATGGAAAGTACATCTTTCATGTAAAATTAAACAAAAGACAGTTATATTTCGTCATTTCGTCAATTACGGTTTGTTAGATTGCGGCAAGTTTGGAATTACGTCAACGATAAAATTCAGATTTTTTTTGATGTGTAGAACGATAAAGAATATTTAAGAAATGCATTTAAAATTCGATTACACCTGTTTTTTGTACGGGATAAAATTTGCTTACTTGCCCTCATATGTTTTGTGTGCAACATGGGCCATAATATTGCACATAAAGTTCGAAAAGTTGATTCAAATTATTGAGATGTATGCAAGAGGAACATGGCGGCCTTTTACACTGTTTTCATTTGGCTTCAGGATGCAGCCATTTCTGCAATGACAGGTACTAACGTCTTAGGCCGGACTAAACTCAGGCCTAAAATCAAAGATAGTACCGTGTGGCAGTACCAACTAGATTCAAGCTTACCGCTATCAGTGGATCTACACAACAATTGTTAGACCAATACTGGCGGGTGTCTTGTTTGGTGGCAGCAGGGAGAAGTCATGACAATTCAATCAAAGCTAAACCATCTTCAGAGGATGGTCTTGATGGCGATGACTGGTGTGTTCTCGAAAACACCTGCTGCTGCTCTAGAGGTACTCTTGAACATAAAACCACTACATGTGTTTCTGAAACAAGAAGCACTTTCTTGTGCATACCGTCTTAATGTTACTGGGCTCTGGAACAGTAGCCCAATAGATCATGCAACTAACCATACAAGACTGTGGCCCAAATGGTTACTTAGGATGAGTATACACTTGCTCCCAGTGACCCTACACTCACATGTAGTTTTCTTTTTAAAACATTGAATGTGAGAATTCCTCTTCGCGAGGAATGGCTGTCTGGCTGAAGAATACGTAGTTTGTTATACTGACGGTTCTTTGTTGGAGGGCCAAGCCGGCGCTGGTGTCTATTGTCGTCAAATGAGATTAAACCAATCTCATTCGCTTGGTAGATACTGTACCGTATTCCAAGCAGAAATCTTTGCAATTCTGTAATTCTGTGCGGCGTACAATCAGCACTTCAACAGGGAATTTGCGGTAAAAGAATCTATTTTTGCTCTAACAGCCAGGCTGCCCTGAAAATTCGGCAGATTCGAGATCGAAATTAGTAATCGCATGTCGAACTCAAATCGAAGAACTTAGCCTTTCAAATGCTGTCTACTTTCTATGGAAATTAATAGGTGGACGAATTGGCTAGAGCTGGCGCTGCGATTGACTTCGTTGGTCCAGAACCAGTTCTACCACTATCGATAAGTTGGATAAAGCACAAGCTTCGCTCTTGGGCTGCAAACATACCAACCATTGGCGTAGCTTGCAAACTTGCGCTCAAACAAAGACTTTTCTGCCGGATGTGAGTCCAAAAATGTCAAAGAATTTGTTGCATTTTTTCAAGCACAACTGCAGTATTCTAGACAGGGCACTGACTGGACATTGCAAACTCAATTATCACATGGCTACTATTCAGCGCGCAGTATTATTCATGTGATCTTTGTGAATCCGAATACGGAACATCATATCATTTGATATGCAACTCTCCTGTAGTAATGCAATTACGTATCCGGATTTTTGGTTCTCCATACATAGATAAACCTATGTACAGAGAGCTAAAAATGGATATGCTATTATAATTAGAATTATAGTTTTAGCCGTATTGGAATGACAATGTCTCTTCGGGGGTGTTATCGTTCTGTTATCTCAATATCTCCTCGGGAGTGTTGATATATCCGCTCACTGCTTGAATAAAAATTGTAAATCCCTCCGAGGGTTTGAAGTTTTATTACTGCTCTTGTGGCACCTGCAGATCGTTCAGCATCCCTCCGACGGTGCATAATGCTCTGTTTGAATTGTTCTGTGTCGTTATTTTCCTTATCCCTAACCTTACCACTTCCCCAATCCTTCCCATCAGGAAATGATGAAAAGACGATTCTTGGCAAGGCACAAATCTCCGATCAACATGGGGAACGTGCCATTCGAGCCTGACGCTACTGATTCCTGGTTCCACTCCAAATGGCATGGGGGCTCTCGAAAGCATATTTAAAATCGAAAAGTAACGTTTTATTTCAGAGTTTAGATTTACTGCATGAAATAATAACCATTTATAGCACGGAATTGTTTAACTTTCCACTTATTTTTATTGCATCGTCTAGTACAGTGGTTCTTTAGCATTTCTTTCGTTTAGGTAACCTCATAGAAGAATAAAGTTAAAATAGATTTTTTGTCTTAGAAACGAAAAAATCGTCTGAGCGGCTATCTATTTTTTACCATTTCAGAAGAATGAGCAATTTGCCAATTCCTTCAAACAGCAAGTATACATAATCTACAGTCAAAATCCCTAATTTAATATAATGGGCGCAGCTTTTCAAAAGCTTAATTTCCCATTGAAAATTAACGCGAAAAACCTTTTGGCTCAACAAAATTAATAATTTCAAATATGTTATCGTTTAATTTACTGTTCGTCACAACACGCATAATTTACGGTTATTCACATTTTTATTTGCGCTACTTCCTGTTCACACCTCGACGACTCAATTTCATACCTACAAACCGATCAAGTTCTCCCATCCATTAGGCAGGCTCTTTCGACATTTCCCCACGCGGCAGCAATCGCATTCTGTTCGCACTATCGCTCGATCAGCGTAATTTGAGACTCGCGCGATTTTCCGCCTCCTTAGGTTTTGGTGGCGAAACCGCTTAGAAAACAAGCCCCGGCACCTGTTGTTGGAGACCATCCGGCAATAGAAGGAATATTTCACTGCTTAGTTGTTTGTTGTGTTCGCTTTTCTTCGGAAATGTTATCTGAGCTATGAACATCTCGGCTGGAAGCTGTTGGTTGGTATGGGATATAGAGAATGATCGATTTCGTTGTTATCTTTAATTAATGTGTCACAAAGCGGACAGAATTGATATGGGAAACAGTTTACTTTTGTGATTCTTGAAATCTCTTTCGCCGACGCGAGTGATTAGGGATTCACAGAAGGAGACAAAGTGATTGCACTGAAAGGTGTGGATTTTTATATCGAACTCATAAATACAGAAGAGATAAATTCAACTAAAGTGGTTTTACGTTCCTTTTGCATGCAAAACAGTAACGGTGTGTGTGGAGTTCGCTTATTGTACACACCTAGAAAAAATAGTGTAAATTTACGTCTCCTGACCCTGACATATACGAGCATCAAAAATGACTTAGTTTTGAGTTTGATTTTAATTTTACATGACGTTTAATTTCGCAAATCATGTAATTTTACTCCACATACAGCGTTTGTTCTGAATGGTAGGAAGTGTAATTTTATGTCATTGCGCATGTAAAGCATATGTTTCATGTAAAATTAAACGAAGCACGGTAATGTTCCATCATTTCGTAAATTACGGTTCGTTGAATTGTGTCATGTTTGCAATTACGTCAACGATAAAATTCAGATTTTTTTGGTGTGTAGATCATCTAAAAAGATTTTATCTTTGTTCCTTTCGCAATCCCTTGCACCAAAGAGAAATCCTTGAAATTTGCGTAATGCTGGAATTTAAAATATTACGACCATTTCAAATTATTGGACAGGTTAATGCTTCTGCGTAAAGACGTATTTCAAGTAGTACAATAAAAATTTCACGCCAAGCATTTTTCTATACACGAATCTTTGATTAAAATCGTATATAAATAAATTATCGACAGTTTGTGAGTACACACCTAGAAAAAATCGTGTAAATTTACGTCTCCTGACCATGACATATACGAGCATCAAAAATGACATAGTTTTACGTTTGAGTTAGATTTTACATGTCGTTGAATCTTGCGAGTCACGTAATTTTACTCCACGTATGACATTTGTTTAAAATGTTGAATGGTGTAATTTTATGGCAATGCGCGTGGAAAGTACATCTTTCATGTAAAATTAAACAGAACACGGTTATTTTTCGTCATTTCGTCAATTACGGTTTGTTAGATTGTGGCAAGTTTGGAATTACGTCAACGATAAAATTCATAATTTTTTGGTGTGTAGTTATTTATGTTGTAGTTCCAATTATTAAAAAACCGGATTTGATGGGGTTTCATGCAAAACTATTAGGAGTTCCGGGTACAAACCAGGGAAATGAGTCAGTTCAAAACAAAGTTTTATCTGATAACTCATCAAAAATTCCAAATCTATTAGACGAATTGGGCTCAACACTAATGACACAATTTCAAACAAACGTCAAACACTAATGGACCAAATCAATCCCCCGTCGACTCGGTTTAACACGGCAACGACGTGAGAAACCTCAGAAAAAAAATCAGCATAAAATAAGCTAATAAAATAACTGCCTCTCGGCGAGGACGTTTGACCTGAAACAATCGCGAACATAAGCCTGGTTAACCGTTTAGTGTATAACGTGTGACGTTGCTCCAATAATCCAAAGAGAGCTATACGAAAAAGAAAACAGTCCCTCGATGCCCGATTCCCATGACGGTGTCCGATAATTTACACGAAGGGAGGTTGGTCGAGGCAAAAAATCAACAAAACTTCTATCCTCCATCGATCGGTGCGAGTTGATCAGCTCCGCCTGTACCCGTGCCTGTCATCGTGTCTGCATCTCCCGGAATCGGACACCCGGCGGCCGTAGCTTGTTTTCACATACTTTATATCGATGTTAATTAATTGAGTGTCGTATGGTTTTCCAGCGCGAGCGAACGTCTGGGTGCCTCTCTCCGGTTGATTTGATTTGCATTTTACATTATTTTGTTAATGAAATTGAAAATTAACAAGACATTTTATATCGTATCGAAAACTGTTTTACGATCGTTCCTCCCGCGTCTCCTGGTGGATGTCGCTTTCGTCCCCGTAGTCGGTTCTTCGTGCAATGATGCGATTTGTAAATTCGCGCTGGCGCCCTTTCGATAAAAAACAGAAGATCCCTGATTGGTCCTGTGGGCATCAGACTGAGGATCCCTGTGTAGTGTTAATGAACGCTAGGGTGATATATTGACTGTTTTGATTGTAATTACCTAAGATGTTGAAATTTTCTAATCGATGCGACTGATTGAGGGTAATTGATGAGGCTGTGAATAAATGTTCCTCTCGCTTTGGTTTTTGTTTTGCAGTTTATTATGGTTTGTGTGTAGTACATACCTTATATTTCTGCATTTCAAATCTTTGTTTGACTAAGTTAAGATTGACTTACAAACTTATAATCACATTTGAAATTAACACTATTATTTACACAGAAAATGAGCTGTCAAGCATCGCTATCAAAAAATATTTATTCGCTTCGTCAATCCACGAATCCAAGCATAATATTTTATGATTTTGTGAACTAATTCACGAGCACGAGTAGCCAGTCGTGACTCATCCACTAGCAATTATAAATTAGTTCACGTATACATGAATAATATTTTCCGATTTTGTCAAATATTTCACGAGCACGAATAATCATCCGTGACTATTATACTAGGAATCATGAACTAATTCACGAATACCTGAATAAAATTTTATGATTTTGTCAACGAGCACGAACGGTGAACCGCAAATGGTTCACTAGGAATTTTGAATCAGTTCACGTATACATTAATCATATTATGTGAACTATTTCACGAGCACGAATATTGAATCGTGACAAATATCTTAGGAATCATAAACTAGTTCACGTCGATTGAAAGGATTCATAAATCAAATTCTGAGTTATTAAAGCGTTATATAGGCATTACTGAAGGGAAAAATATAATTATAAAACACATGAATTTTGTTCATGGTCCTGTTTTTATAACGTAACAACGTGATTGCTCCAGATTTCATGGCACTTTATTCACAGCCAGGTTTAGCTTCAAACTTAAGTTGGGGTAAAACGGGCTAACACGTTTCGTTCGGTTATTCTAACCATCTTCAATCGATCCCCTGGACTTTTTTGCATAGGAATTATTACTTTTGATCAGCCGGACTCAGCCTCTTTCTGAAATGTAATTATTTTAACTATGTTAAATCGAATCCCTGGGTTATTTGACATAAAATTACTTTCGATCCGCCTTTTTCTAAAATGTTGAGTAAGATATAACTTCAGACTTGTATTATGGAAAGAATGGGGGAAAAACGGGTACACACGTTTCGTGAGATTATTTTAGCTATCTTCAATCGATACCCTGGAGTTTTTTACCTAAGAATTACTACTTTTGATCATCCGCATTTAGTACCTCTCTGAAGGGTGGTGGAAAGGAAGAGTTGGGGTAATATGGGCACACATGTTTCATGCAGTTATTCTAACTATCTTCATTCGATTCCTCGGACAGTTTAACACAAAAAATACTTTTGACCAGCATCGTTCAGCCCCTTTCTGAAATGATGATTAAGGTATAACATCACATTTGTTTTTTGGGGAGAATAAGGGTAAAACTGGTACACACGTATCGTGCGGCCATTCTCACTATCTTCAATCGATTCACTGAAGTACTTTACGTAAGGATTGCTACTTTTAATTATACGCTTTCAGCTTTTTTCTGAAAAGTACAAGCCAGATTGAACTTCACACTTGAGTTATGGGAGGAATTGGGGTCAAACGGACACAGATGTCACATACTTTCAGCCCTTTTTCTGGAATGTTGAGTTAGGTACAACTGCACACTTGTATTATGGGTAAAATTTGGTTAAAATGGCTACACATGCTTTGTGTAGTCTTTGTCATTTTAAGTATGTTCAATCGATACTCTGGATAATTTTGCATAAGATAAACTGCCTTCGATAAGCCTCTCTCGAAAAAGTCCTCATGCATTTAATATGGGAAGAATTGGGGTAAAACGAGCACACACACTTCGTGCAGTCATTCTTACTATCTTTAATCGATTCCCTGGACAATTTTGTATACACATTCCGTACGGTAATTTTAACTGTTTGCAAACGATAACCGAGACTTTTGTACATAAGAAAAGTCACGTTTGATCAGCCGCATTTAGTCTTTTATCGGAATATGGAGCCAGGATTAACTTCAAACGTAAGGGGGGCACTCCCTCTTTCGGCCGAAAACAGTCCTTTTTAGTTTATTCTTCAATTTATCGAAATACAAATAATGTTTTATAACCAACTCAATTGACTGAGGTATGTATTTCCTTTCTTCAGTGCATTAGTCTAATAAACTGATTTGTTTATGGTGTACAATAAAGGTAACTGCTGTGCTTTACATCTTAGAAGGAAAAACAATGAAAAAACCTTCATGAAATGTAAAATTGAAAATTATTAATATTCTGGCCGAAATTGTAAATCACCTGACCACTAACATCGAAATTGGCGTAAGTGATCCTAAACCCAATTCTCATCTGAAATCATAATACCACACATTACTTGAGAGGCTTGTATATCGTCGATGAACAAAAAAAAAATATTTTAAACATTTATTTCAAAAATTAGTGTCTTAAAAAACTACAGAAATCAGGGTCTTAAAAAATAAATGATTTCAAAGGAGAGGGGGGTAAGGGTTTCAGCTGAAAAAACACTTTTTCGCGATTTTTTTTACAAATTTGGGTGAAGCGAGTTTATCAAAACTTTTGTGTATCATTTCAATAACATTCTGTAATTTTTTATTGCAAAAATATCGGCTAGTGACTCAGTGACGAAGCTTTTTGTAGAACGTCTCTGGAAAAACACGATTTGTGGTATTAACTGCCATTCAAAAACTACTTAACCGATTTATTTCAAATTTCAATTCTATGTAAAAAATAGCCAACCCCTAGGTTGAGTTTTAGAGATAATTTTTTAATTAAGGGTGCTTTTTACTAATTTGAAATAAAAATTTCTATCTTTCACGAAAAATTCCGCCATTTTATGAGTAAAAAAACCCTTAATTGAAAAATTATTTCGAAAACTCAACGTAGGGGTTAGGTATTTTTTACATAAAATGTATATGCAAAATGTGAACTAAATCGGTTGAGTAGTTTTTGAATGGCAATTAACACCGCAAATCGTGTTTTTTTTCAGAGACGTTCTACAAAATGCTTCGTCACCGGGTCGCTTGTCAACATGTTTACATGAAAAAATTACAGATTATTATTGAAATGATAAATCCATATCAACATTTGAATAGGGCTAATAAGATTTGTAAACAAACTTTTGTTTTGCTGATTTCTCCTAATTTGTTATCATTTCAACACAGAAAACATTTGAAATTGATTCTACCAAGGATAAAGATGTTGATTCATGTGTATTTTTCATGAAATTCAACTTGGTAGCGGAATAATGAGCGAAATAAGTTTGTTTACAAAAGTCTCATTAGCCCTTTTGAAGAATTACTATTGAAATTATAATACACAAAAGCCTTCATTATTTCGCTTCACTCAAATTTATAAAAAAAATCGCAAAAAAAGTGTATTTTTCACGCTGAAACCCTCAGCCAAACCCCCAACCCCTTAATGAAAAAATTCGATTATTTTTGGTAAAATATTTTTTTCTATATCTCTGCGGTTCACATAGAACATTTTTCATACTTTTGAAAATAAGTGCTATACTCTAATTTAAAAAACACAGTTTTTAGAAAATGCTGTTAAAAGTTTTCAAGTAAAAAAAGAAACTTTCTGCAGTTACAATTCCGAGTACAGCCTTTTGAAACATTGGAAAAATATTTTCCAAGCTTATATCTATTGATTAAAACAAAAACAAAAAACGATATCTTTTAATTGTTTTGAGAGAGTCTTCTGCTCTCCCAGTTTCAAAAAATCGATTTTTTGCCAATCTCATATAGAAAGGTTATGCAATTACTCTAAAAATCGTCAACCTAATCCCGGCCCGGAGGGCCGAATGTCATATGCCATTCAAGATTCGTCATGTATGTGTGTATGTGGAAAAAAATGTGACCTCTGTTTCTCAGAGATGGCTGGACCGATTTGCACAAACTAAGTCTCAAATGAAAGGTACAACCTTCCCATCGGCTGCCGTTGAATTTTTTATTGATTGGGCTTCCGGTTCCAGAGTTACGGGTTGAAGAGTGCGTCCACACTTCAAATTCCCATACAAACTGAAATGAAAAATTCTCAAAGGGGGAGTAAAGAAAAATTTCAAACCCGAATTTGTGTTTTTGATGCCAAATGTCTTTAAAATGCATGAAACGTTGAGATTTGATGAAATCTGTAAAAAAAAATTTTGACAAAAGTTGACTTTTTTGGACTTGGATATTTTTGCCTTTCTCATATAGAAAAGTTATGCAATCACTCTAAAAATCGTCAACCTAATCCCCTAATTTTTTAACCTATAAAGGCTTAGGTAGGAGTATGCAATGAGGGGTTGCTACTTTAAATTTAAAGCTAGTTTAAAATTTCTTAACAAGTTGAAAATTTTCGGCACGGTCCGGACCACCGGATCTTCCTCATTGATCCGCCGTTGGTTTTAAACGATGTTTCAGTGTCGACACATAGTATCTTAAGATCTTGCCTGTCGATCCATTGTATGTATGTGCAAATCGTACTGAATATTTAATATACATTTCCATCATTGTATTAAACATAACCAGCAATGGAATCGTAGTTTGGACAAATGAGAAAGGCACAATTGCACCACTAAGTGTATTAAAACAGGTTTTTTCTCTGAATTTTGATGCATCCTTCTCAAAATCCATGTTCCTATTTTCATCCGGTGTAAAATTTTGATGATTTTCCTGCTTTGAGTTCCAGTGGACTTTGACACAATATTGCTCTTCTTCCACTCAGGGCCGTCGAGAGCCGCGCCGGGCCCCGGGGTTTGAAGTACTGACGGGCCCTATCATATATGACTTCTTATTTCAATACCGATTAGAGAAATTATACGGATGCAATTGTTTCAATTAAACTATTTTTTTATGAAAATTGTTGATTATCATCGTTAATGCTGCCCAGAATCAGAGCTTAGAAAAATTGACATCCCTGCGTGAGCTTGAAAGAGAAACAAAATTCAATTCATGCCCGCCGCGATGAATCGAATGTTTGGTTTGTTTCCCTCGTCCTTCGCTTTTTCGTTACAAAGCATTTATGTCCGCATATGTTCGGTTTCAGAAGCAAACTGAACCTTGTTTCTATGCTAGCTCTGAGAGGGATTATCAAGCAAAGTGTACCAGATATAAATTACACAATTCAGCTATGCTCGAAAATGTAAAAGAACTTCTGCCTTCAAACTGTCCACATAATAACAAATGAATGCTTTGGTTGGTGAATGAATTTATATTTCCTCTACACTCAACCATTCGATTCTTCATAAAATTTCAGTCAGTTTGGAAGTGAATGAATGAGGGGAGCGTTGAAACTGAATATTGTTTTCAGCAAATTAATCAGAAATAAGCAAGTAAATGTGAAATTTCGCACCACTGATGCTGGCTTGTTTCTTGTTGTTGGTACATGCTGTTGATTTTGAGGTACTAGATGCAGCTATTGCACTTGTCACTATGACCTGAACGAATTTTCTTTACCGGTTTCTGAACATGGTATAATCGGTTTTGGAATCAGATTCCGATAGTAGGCGTTGGCTGAGATTCACACATTTTTTTTCGTGTTGCTGAAAATTGAGTCTTTTTTCAATTTTCGTTTAATGTCGGAGTGTGGTATTGAGGTGTTAAAATCCTTTCGATACTGAAAGAAATATAAAATGTGTGTATGTGTGTGTACGTGTGCAATGGGTGTTCTTGCAGTCACGGGTGTTGGCGTCACAGACTGTTCCGGAATCTTGCGGGATCGCAACTGCTTAGAGTTTTTCTCCGCCCTGGCAAACAAAGAGACGGCAATGGAAAGCAGCCGGATTGGGCACGCAACGAACAATCAAATTCAGTTACAGGCCATCGTCCTACAGCGAACTATCCGGAAGAGGCGACCGGAGGGATGTCGGTGCTCAGACTATTATACGGGCTGCTGGGTGTCCTAACACGCTGGTGAGATCCATGCAATTTATTTTTTGAATATTTATATAATCGACTCCGAATATTCAGTGTTAGGATAGTAGATATAATTCCTACGACTGCGACTAACTACGAGGTGAATAGCACATAGCATTGCTACATTCTGTATCGTTGGTGGGTGTTTCACGGAGTTAGAGCGGGCACGGTATAGGCCACGAAGTTTGATCACATGTCGCTTGCCTGTATTTCTGAGCACGCCCGGATCAGAGTTAAAAAACGGAATTACAACTCACGCAGATAGTTTGATATGGTTTCTTCTGTGAAATATTTTTATAAGGTATGAAATAACAAACATTCTGACAAAATTGTCTAACAAACATTCTGACAAAAGTGACAAAAGGTAATAGACAACAAAAATGATACTTCTGCTGATGCAAAATCAATCTAAGAAGAGTATAGCTCAGTGTATTTCAAATATACACATATTGTGTTCAGTTGGTATATGTAATCTTAATTGGAGTTAACGAATTTAGATTTTATACGTAAAAATTCTATTCCCGAAAACGATAATTCTAGAGAAAATTTATAATAGGACGTAAGTAACAATGAGAGATTCTCTTTGGGGTCTTTCTCTTCTGTTCATTACTCGGCCATTTCAACATTTACTACTCTACTCTTTACATAATATGCTAGCAAAAACCGTCGGCTTTCGATATGTACTGGAAAATTAGTGCAAAGTGTTGTAATGACGTCGTGATGAACGAAAGAGAGGGTCCTATTGAAAATTTCCTCTTGAATTATTTACAAAATATAAGCGATGAAATGAAATAGAACATGAGGTGTCTAGCGCGGTTGGAGACATAAGTGGGAGTGTGAGGGTGGGTACCATTGTTCTTAGCAGGGCGGTTTTTCGGAGGGAATATGGACAAAACAAAACTATGTACTGTAGCAGTTTTGTTTTGTCCATATTTTCCTGAAATCTTTTTTTTCTAGAATATTGGTACTTACTTTCACTTTCTTGCTGATGTCTCTAATTGCGTCGGATATTTTATGTTTTATGTTTCATTTCAGAGAGCGAGTAAAGGCGCTATAATCTTGGCTCATCAGCCAGGGCAGGGCTAATAACCTCTGCCCCATTCCAGGAACCCGGAACCAAAGGAGTGACATTAACCCTCTTAACCAAGTCACTCCCAACGATTTATCAAACCCCTATCAAATTGAAACGGTTGTGTACGGTTGTCCACGTTTCTTCCTTATTCAAGGCTCAAAATGATTCGTTGATTAAATTCTTCATTAAATGAATAGTTTGATTGCCGTATAATTTTGAATCATCTTTATTTTGTACGCTACACAGTTGGCCTGGCCGCTTTAATGCTTGTGTCATATTTCATATGTGCCATAAACGTTAATAATGACAAGAAAAATTGTGGGCGAACGTCTGCAATTTTCCAGGATCCCTACATGTATTGGCTGTGTATGTGTAGACTAGACTAGATGGTATAATCGGTTTTGGAATCACTTGTTACATTTGCGCTGACATTGACTAACGATGACTGGAATCCTACAGCGAAGTCTGCTGTTAAAAAGACTGAGACACAGAGTTGTGAGAGAAAGAGTTTCAGCTTTTGGTGAAAACTAATGGGTAGAATAAGTATCCAGTTAAATTCCCATATTTTTCTTCATAAAATGTGTACACTGGAACCTCCATTTACGAACCAAGCCATGGGTAAAAAAGTTCGCTTTACATTTTTACTAAAATTCATTGTTTGAGCAACATTTTCGTTAACCCTAACAATATTGGTATTTCCGAAACGGGCTTGACAGGTACATGATGAAAATTAATATTTGGCACCTTTTTGAAATCCAGGATGGACACTTCCGATTGAAAAATAATCTCGATAACCCTAACAATTTGGGAATTGGGGTGGGCGTAGCGTAGTTGGTAAATCGATAGCCTTGTACGCAGCGCACCTGGGTTTGAGTCCCGACCCCAGCATATAGGGTTAAAAAAAATTGGGAATTTTTTAAAACGGGCTTGACGAGTAGATGATAGAAATGGTAGCTTGGAGCTATTTCTAACGATTTCTGTATAAACTATGAGGGTATTTTTAGCAGGTTTGACGAGTAAATGAGCGATGCCCTTTTGGAGGCCAAGATAGTATCTTCTGGTTGAGAAAAGTTTTCTATAATCATATCATCCACATCACAAATCACTATATCTATTCTATGATTATCTTATTTCGAAAATGTCAATATTTTATGTTATACAAATATCTTAACTGGAATTCGCCATCTTGGTTTTCAATATGGTTTCATACATTGATTTTTGTCATCAACCCCATTCCGAAAATATCCAACTTTCATTAGTAACAGTTAGCTAAGAATATTTTAATTTGTATACAACTTTGTACTGTACTGTGCGTATTCAAACTTTTTTTTACGAACGCTTTCAAAAATACTTACGATAAATGAAACAAGAATGGTTCAATTGCACTGTTCAATGAATCTAATAGGGTTACGTTCACGTACTTCAGAAAACCATTGGAACGACTGGAACGTAGTTGATTGTGGTATATTTGCAGTACCAACAGAAACAATAAACTTCAACAATTAAATTAAAATAAATTAAATTCAGTTAAAAATGCGGGCCCCCAAAACAGACCCGGGCCCCAGGGTAGTTGCCCCCCCTGACCCCCCTCTCGTCGGGCCTGCTTCCACTATCCCCCTTAACAACTGATTTCAGCTCAGAATTTCAATAGCATTTTTAACCCATTCGTACCAATGTTGTTGATATATATAACCGCGTTTTTAAACGTTTTACAATGACAATAGAGGCTAACTATTGGGACTAATACCTTTCATTCGAGCAGTAACAGTTATAAATATGATGAGTATTCAGTTATCACAATTATTCTGATGCCAGGGATAGTTTCTGTTAATGGTGAAAGTGAAATTTTGGAATATTTTCGTAGCCGATATGTAAATATTATTGGAAACTAATAGAACTTTCTAATTTAGACTGCCTTCAACTACCTTTTTCATGAAATTGGACTTGATCGGAAGGTAAATATTGAGCAGCTTCTAGCACTGCGAAAGAAGCACATATCTTTATTAAAGCAGGTTTTTCGTGTTTCATGATGCCAACAGTTTTAAGAAAAAATAGCTTTGGAACCCTATATGCGGTAGAAAAAAAGTTGGTCGAGAAATGGTTAACAAGATTCTGATAAGACGTCCGGCAGTCACTGGAGGCAATTTCAATTCTTGGGCAGGTCAAGCAACAATGGATGTTAGGCTATGTAAAGAGGGTGCCAGCAGTACTTCTCGCTGAGGCCGCCGGGAACCCATTATCTACGTAACCTTTTGTAGTTCTTCGCTGGTGACAAACATGAGTGGGAGAGTTTGCGAAGACTACATGCGTAGTGATCACCCGACAATCCGGTACGACATTGGTCAACTAAATGATGTTACAAAGACAAGGATCTCTTTTTGAATGCACAATGCGCCCTCTGCTAACTAAAATGAATGTTAAAAGAAACGTTAGCTGTTATATGTGACACCACCACGTAAATTATACTAGAGACAAGAAACAGACGACCCCCCGTTTACTAACTTTATTTTTTCTAGTCTACGAGTAATCGAATCATTTACCACGGAAAATCGGAGCCCCAGGTAATCGAGTTAGTCCTGTATTACAGAAGATATACCTTATTAAAAAGGTAGTCTTAGAATTCTTGCGCAAATAGCTATAAACAACTGATACATACTGTTAACTCGTTACGAATATAAAACGCATTGAAATTCTAAGAAATCGACTAGGGTCAAAATAGGTACATTTACATTTACCATGATACGAAAATTTAACCAGACCATTTTATTTCTAATTTTTTCGCGTATAAAGCTTAAATTCATAAAATAACACAAAAAAAAGTTTGATTCGATTATCCGGGGTGAGATTTTTTTTGAAATCCCCGGATAATCGAGTCCGACCTGTAATAGCAAACAGTAGGCTAATATAATTTATTTCTTTCAGGGTGCTAAAATACTTCGGATTCAATTATTTAGAAATCAATATAACGCGATGGTGTTCTCAATGTAATATCGCATATTTCCAAAATATTGACTATGTAACCAAATTGTTTAACATTTACATAGCTTTGTTTGTTAGACATCCAGCAGTGTACCTTATGCAATCCTTTGCACCTACCTGCATATAGGAAATTAAGGTCAAACTTCCAAACTAACATTCCACACCGCTAATGAACGTTGCATAGTTAGTTCTGTCCTTTGGCGATCCAAAGAGTTTTGTCACCCAAGTAAGCGTCAAATCGTATAATGAGACCCATTATCGAGTACCCCGTAGGGTGCTATCGGTTTTAAATTAATCTCCCCCCAAAAGCAGACGAGTTAAAAAGCTCTTCTCTGCATCAGACCGACCGTTAACATGACCACGATCGCTCTGATTACTTATCACTGCTGAAGATCTATGAAAAATGGTAATCAAAACGCCGTCCACTTTGAGACGGCGTTCGATCGATTGGTCAAACAGGTCGAACCGGGCTTGCGCAACCCGATGGACGCCCTGCGGTCAGCTTCGAAGCAGTCCTGTGCTGATTTTAAAGTGTTAGAGTGATGAGAGTCCCGCCAATCATATAGGCGACGTGCGACGGTCCGAAAACGACCTTAAAATTCATTAAGCACTGCTGGAGTCCATGTTTCCAAAGGAGAGCGAACTGGCAGCCGAAGATATTTCCTCACTGATAAGCGGATTAAATTTGTCTGCAAGAGAAGTGTCAAGTTGGCTACCAGTTTTTTCTCTCTCCTTGCAGATGGGAGCTCACGGTCAATTATGGGGCCTCGGCGAGGTTGAATTTAGAGGAAAGACTGGTGGCTGGCTGCCAGTCAGTTAGCTGATTTCAACGTTGTGCACGTTTAATCCACTCTCTAGAATCAAACTTCGAACGCGTTAAAGGTTCACTCGCTGTTTACCGTCTTAGGGAGGTCGGAGCGGTTCAAACCCTACGTTATCCCTCAGCATGACAATCAATTAAAGGAATGCCCGAAAAAGGTGTAAAGATAAGAAGCGGATCATTTTTTTTCTTTCTCCACACTCTTCCACTTTTATTTTGATTAATTTCGGCGATAAACACAGAAAGTCCGCACTACGATATGTCGCCAGGAACCAGTTTCCAATTTGGCGTTTAGGGTTGAGCGAGATAGCCTCTGGAAACTTTGAGTCACTGTCAGTGGAGTTGCGGCTGTAGGGGTGTTCAAACTTTAATCCAATTATAAATGCTTGATCATTAGTAACTAAAAACTAATTATATCTTTCGTGGTAAATCAATTTAACAGATTTAACAGAAAGGATATGATTATTGTTTAGTACTGGTAACAAGATCGATATTACCTAAGGAAAGAGATTGTTTCTCGAAATGGATATTGGGACATCTCTACCGCGCTGTGCCATTCATAATGCGTTGCTCATTGATGGACTCGAAATTTATTCCGAAGGAGGTAAGCCATCACGATCAACAGATTATTCGCCACTCTAGCTATTCAAATCGTAGTTGGGGCTTAGACTAAAGCGGAGCGAATGAATCCAGGGGACGGATCAGGTCCACGTGATGGTGCCAGAAATAAATTTGACATTTCCTGTCCGATAGTCGATGTCAATTAATTGTAGCCGCTCTCAGGTGTATTGATTTCATTTTGATTAGTCAGTTAGATGTTGGTTTTCGGTGATGGAGTACTACTTTTGGCGTGGCGATACAGGTTTCAAGTAGGCATGGTTGATGGCTTTACAAGATTTGACGAAGTCGTCCATGCGCCTGGCGGCTAAACGACGGTGTTCGGATGAGTATCAGTTAACGGTTTACGAAAAAACACCTAATTGAAAAAGTTTGAACACATATCACTGCTAATAAATGTCCAAGTGAAGTTTCAAGTGTGTGCAAGAAATAAAATCACAGAGAATACACATATAAGCTATAATAATTGTATTCCGGGAATCTGGTGTAAAAATTCGGATATAAATATGAATAAAAATGCAACACAAATCACCATCGCACTGAATTTTGCATACTTGAATAGCCATTGCATTCAAGTTTGCCCACAAGACTCGTATATATCGAGTGCTGGCAGTCCGTGGGCCGATCGTAGCGCCGGCTAGCGGCAAGTTGCTACTTATTGCTGTAATTTAAAAACAACAGTTGTTTTTCTTCCCCATATTGAACTTTTGACTTGTAAGTCAATTATCAGTGTGGGTTTAACAGTAGCAAGTATCAGCTTACCCCTAGCCGATATAATCTTTTTCTGTGTAAACGCTACTCCATTCGAACACAACCAAACTTACCTCGACATTCTAGAAAATTTGTGATCAATATCAACGAATCTCGTTCAGTTTGTTTCAAACTGCTTAAAATTCAAGTGAGAAATCTTCGAAAGACGGCCATCGTTGAAAACGACAAAGCAAATTTTTTCGTTAAATTTCACTCAATCTTTAAGAAAATCAATCAACCTATCCGGGATATTCTCGAAGTACTAATGGCTAGTTTTTAGTAGTACCTTGCCGCTAGCCGGCGCTACGATCGATCGGTCGACTTCCAGCAATCGGTATGCATGCAAACCTGGATACAATGGTTATGGGTGAAATTGTGATTTTAAAATCTAAACAATTTAAAATAGCAGAGAAATTTAACAAGTAATATTTCCATTTATCTTAACCCTACGGCATTATCTACATTTAGGCAACCCCCAGTAACTCTAGGACGATTTCGCCTAATAACATTATGAATTATTAGGACAGGTTAGGTAGTTTATCGGTCGGTTTTGGTTTTTTGACACATTTCCAAATTGTCATCGTTCTGAAAATGTTTGCATTTTGGTACTGTGCACACTGATATCCTTTTTCTCAGGGATGAAACATTCGTCTATGCTTTTATCGCTGTTGTTGTCTTGTTGATGTTGATGTATTTTCAATCGTTTGTCATCGTTGAGAGTTAGAACTTTGAATCAGTTTTCCTTTGTTTTTAATTTCTTCGTTAGAATGTGTTAATGAAACTTTTCTTTATTTTCCTTATTCAGTTCCATCATATCAGGAATGTAGCACAGATATCATTCAAAAGTTAAGCCGAGGTTAAAAGTTTTGTTTTGCGTAACCAGGCACGCTTTACCGATATAGACGGCGATAGGATAAGGATATTCATGTATAGGGGAACTGGTTATAAAATGAACACGTTAAGCAAAGTCATACTAATAAGTGATTGTGATATTACAATCACCTTATATGTTTCTTGTTAGACATGTTTTATACTTATTTGGCGAAAATACATCGACATAAACACAAGTTTTCAAACATTATTCTTGATTTAAAAACATGTCCAAAAAGATACATGTTTATAGCATGTGGGTAAAATGAACATGTGCTGGTGGTAAAATGAACACCTTCTAGTGACCTGCAAAATGTTCTGTATGTATGCAATGCTTAGCGTTGAAAAGCATTTTCCGGGCAATTCTGATATCCCAGCGGCTCATGAGCATTGCATACACACAGGGCATTTTGTAGGCAAAAAAACGTGTCACTGGAAAATTAAATTTTCATGTAATACTAACCAATGTACAATTCTGTGACATCGAAACACATCTACAAACTTGGGGTTAATCATAGGTGTTAAGGAGTCATTTATTTCGCTTCTGGTTTATGAAATATATTTTAGATCGGGTCATAAGTTAGAAAATTAGCTGTCAGAAGGTACTGGCAAATGAAACATTGCACATTGATAAGTGACCAAGACACATCCAACAACTTGAAATTGTCTGGTGCTTAATTCAAGCGGTGATAGGTAGAAAATGAAGTGCAAAATTTGTCCTCATATTATCCTTTTTCGTTTTATCGAAATAAAATTCTGCTGGTATATTGAAACGGATCATTATCATATTAAAAGATAAATAACATGCTATATTCTACAAGCCGTATTTAAGATCAGCGACAAACATGAATGCCGATTTTGGTTTTCATCATATTCATTTCACATTGGACAGCTTTTTATCAAAAGAAATGATTTCAATATCCTTTGAATACTTGGCAGGTCACGTTTCTGTGAAGTTTGTTCTAAATTTAACTAACATTGACTTGATTTGGCTACCTGTTGATTTTACCCACAATTCCCCTGAGAAAATGATTCCATCGCCTGTGGCTGTGGTCCACTAGGAGGTTAAAAAGAGTCTATTATCCTTCTTCGGACAAAACCAGCCTAGAGGCAGTGTGGTATCCGGCGGTTTGAATTATCGCAACCAAGAATTGATCCGCTGGGTTCCTACTCCCTTGTAGTAAGAGGCTACACAGAAAATTGTTCCCAAATTCGTAAATAATGTGCCATGAATTCTGGAACAATCACGTTTTCAATTTCTTATAAAAGAAATGTATCGAATTCGCTCAAACTTTCAAGATTTCTTCCAAGGCCCGGAGGCCCGAGTCGTATATACCAATCGACTCAGCTCGGCGATTTGGGACAATGTCTGTGTCTGTGTGTGTATATAACGGACAAACTTTTATTCGTGTTTCTCAGCAATGGCTGAACCGATCTTATCCAAACCAATTGCAAATGAAAGGTCTCACACCCAGACAGAACGCAATTAATTTGTTTTTGATTCTGATGTTTAGTTCCTAAGATATGGGTGTTTGAATGTCCAAAACAGGCACTTTTTTGAGTTTTTTAAAATTACTGTCGAAATTGACAACATAGATAAACACTTAATACATCCTCATACAGCTTATATGAATTCCTTTCGAACGAACTATAGTTTGCTGAAATCGGACTATTAGCGAAGAAGATATTTAACATTGAATACGGATGACGAATTGCTGCCGTTTCTCAATATCTAGAAATAAGACCAAAAACCTGTTTTAATCCACCTAGTGGTGCAATTGTGCCATTCTCATTTATCCAAACTATGATTTAATGGCTGGTTGAGTTCTATATTACATTGTGGAAATGTCTATTACATTCATATTACACTTGATGATATATAAGTGCACGACTGTCACGAACCTGATAAGCAACATGTCGATACTGACACACCTGACACAAACATAAATATAATATTAATATAGCTTAATCAGCGTGAGTTCAATGTTGTCTTCATGTTAACTTCATGGTGGAGAAGGGACGGGATATAATTAGTAGGAGGTGGAGGATGCGTCGGGAATCTGGAAAATTATTTTAGTATACGGGGAGGATGAAGGGGATGCGTGTGGGAGGTTGGTCTGAGAGGGTGGAGAGTGAGTGAGGAGGGGGGTTGAGAGGTAGGAGGTGAAGGGGTAGATAGAGAGTTCAACACCGAACTTCATGTCATACCTCCCATTTGAGACCAGGTTGGTGAAATATGGTTCAGTCGTCAACGAGGTGGCTTTAGATCTGGAATTTGGCCGGAACCATTGGTCTCCCGGAATTATCGATAGTGGACAATACATTCCAATATATTTTGATTCGCCATCAGTGATGTAGGCCTGCGAATCGAAGTAATTTGATGGTTTTTTCAATAGATTTTAAACCTATGAGGTATTACGATTGTACCGGTTTATATGAGAAATTCCTATAAGACCGCAATAACCAACCTGTAACTCCGGAACCAAAAGTCAGAACTGAATGAAATTCAATAGCAGTCTTTCATTTGAAATCAAGTTTCTAAACATCGGTTAAGAGTTTGCTGAAAAATAGGTGTGACAATAGCTCGGGATCTTGACGAGTTCCCAGGGAGTATCAAGATCCGTCAAAGGTGACCAGTGTGGTCAAAACTAATTTGATCGGTCATTAGTAATCTAGACCTACAAATCCATGTAATGTTGAATGTATTTGAATATGTATTACATCATTCGGGCATCATAGGGTTACAAGCTTGTATCGGATTTGCTATGTGACCACACTCTTCAACCCGTAACTCCGGAACCGGAAGTCCGTTCAACTAAAAATTCAATAGCGTCTTATGAGAGCGTTATACCGTTCATTTTAAACTGTGAAAATCGGTTTAGCCATCTCTGAGAAAATTGAGTGACATTATTTGACACACACATACATACATACATACATACATACAAACTCCGCTAGCGAATGACGGATCCCAATAGTAGCATGTCTGTAATAACATACGTACATGGAACTATTGAGATCCAGAGCTACAGGTCCAAAGCCCTGGTAAAGGAGGATGGTTGTGATGATCCGGGCCGAGATCACCACGTAAAGCAAGGTAGGGCATAACCCCAATTCCAAGGCGTGAAGCGACCCGTGCCGAGGGATGAGTGATCGAGGGGGTGAAAAAGATGCTCGATCGTTAACGGAGCCTGTGGGGTACCTGGGCAACCCCCACAGTAAGCGTCCCTTACCACGCTAATGCGGAGCTCTGGCGTGGCGGACATATATTTCTCGCGCTACTCGTGGGACTATACATAGAGGCAAATAAAAATAAACAGACGGAGGTGCCAAACCCCTTCGCAAGAGGTGGTTTGGCGAGGTCTCCCCCCCGTGGGGAGAGTAGTGGAACGATGAGTGCTGCACTCGAAAGCGCCAGTGACCCCCCAGCAGCGGTAGGCAATACCCCTACCAATGCATCGGAGGGGCCAATAGCTGCGATGCGCAAAGTAGCGAAGCAACTCGATGCTATAATCGACTTCGCTAGCGCAAAGCAGAACATAGCCAAGGAGTTGAAGTTGAGCCTTCTGGAGCTCCGGAAAGCTGTTCGTGTCGCAAGACAGGAACAGCAGGCATATGTTGAGAGGGTGGAATGTCGGGAGAGGCCCGACAGAGAAACCCAGACAGTGGCCTCAAATAGGGAGGAAAGAGAGAAGGTTAATAGAGGTTCACAGACAGTGGCCTTTACCTTCTACGGAGCAGCCACGTCGATCGGAGCGGCGACCGAGTTCCCCTCGAAGGGAAAGGGAAAGGGCAATCGCAAGACGGCATCGAATGCGAAGCGCCCTAGGAAGTCGCCAGGAGAGGGTGCCAAAACCGACACCACTCGGCGTGCAACCGTCAAGGTCAAACGCCGCCTGGGTGAGGTAAGCGAGGGCGAGAGTGACCTCGCTGTGGAGAGCGATGGTACCAGCAACCCGACACGACCGGGGCAGGGGGGCTCAAACCCCTGGACGCTGGTTACCAAGAAAAAGCCGGCACCGAAACCGGAGGTACCGCGGCCTGCGAGGAAGGCCAAGGACAGAGGCGAAGCCTTGTGGTTAAAAACCGACAAGGACAAATACGCCGATGTCCTTAAATCGATGAAGGCGGCCGAAAGCCTCTCGGCCCTTGGGCAGGATGTGCGTAGCGTAAGACGCACCAACACGGGAGAGATGCTCCTGGTGCTGAAGCGAGGCGCACAATCAAGTGCAATATATAAGGCCTTGGCTCAAGAGGTCCTTGGCGAGGGCGCCCAAATCAGGTCGCTAGGTGCGGAAACAACTCTCCAGTGCAAGCACTTGGACGAGTTCGCGACCGCAGAAGACGTCGTAGCAGCCGTCAAGGAGCACTGCGGCGTCACAATCGAGCGGGCCTCTGTGCGATTGAGGGACGGACCCTCTGGCACCCAAGTAGCCTACCTCAGGCTACTCAATGCGGATGCCAAAAAGGTAACCGAGAAAGGGAAGCTGAAGATCGGCTGGTCGGTATGCCCTATTAGTATACCCCAGCCGCCTTCAGTGGACAGGTGCTATCGGTGTCTAGAATCCGGCCATAAAGCTTACGAATGCAAAGGCCTAGACAGGAGTAAGCTATGTCGTCGATGCGGCGAGGAGGGGCATAAAGAGCGGGGGTGCACTAAGGCATATAAGTGCCTTATCTGCACCTCTAAGAAGCAAGCCCATAAACATGCTATGGGCGGACCTTCGTGTCCCTTCGGCGAGTTAAATAAGAAGAAGCCGTGAGAGTCACACAGCTAAATCTTAACCATTGTGCAGCAGCCCAACAGCTGCTGTGGCAGTCGGTCTCGGAGTCGAGGACAGATGTCGCCCTCTTATCAGACCCTTACAGCATCCCTGCCGGCAACGGCAATTGGGTGTCGGACGGGTCTGGAATGGTGGCAATCTGTACAACGGGAAGGTTCCCGGTTCAAGAGGTAATACACCCCTCCGCCGAGGGTGTGGCGATTGCCAAGATCAATGGTGTGTTCTATTGCAGCTGCTACGCCCCACCAAGGTGGCCAATAGAACAGTTCTACCAGATGATCAACAGGCTCTCGTCGGACCTCGTGGGCCGGAAACCGGTAGTAATAGCGGGAGACTTCAACGCTTGGGCAGTGGAGTGGGGCAGCCGCTGTACAAATAGCAGGGGTCAAGCGCTAATGGAAGCGTTTGCGAAACTCGATACTGTGCTAGCTAATGATGGCTCCGCTAGTACATTCCGTAGAAACGGAGTGGAGGCGTGGATTGATTTGACCTTTGCCAGCCCGAGTCTGGCTCCAGGCATGGAATGGAGGGTAGACGAAGGCTACACCCATAGTGATCATTTAGCAATCCGCTTTAAGATCAACTATGGTGTGCAGCATCCGAGGGCGGGAGATCCCTGTCAGGTACGCGGGTGGAAGTCCAATCACTTCGACAGCGAAGCTTTCACCGCGGCCCTGGGACTGGAGGCCAACACCGACAGTCTAAGCGGGGATGCGCTGGTAGCTGTTCTATCACGCGCGTGCGACGCCACTATGCCGAGAAAAACACTGCCAAGAAACGGCAGATGCCCGGTATACTGGTGGAGTGCCGAGATTGCAGCTCTACGGTCAGCCTGCCTCAGAGCTAGACGTAGGATGCAAAGAGCTCGCACCGAGGATGCAAGAGAGAACCGCCGTGAAGTGTTTCGAGCTGCGAAATTATCCCTTAACAAGGCTATTAAAAGCAGCAAGAGAGCGTGTTTCGACAACCTGTGTGAGAGTGCCAACGCGAATCCGTGGGGTGACGCCTACCGGATTGTGATGGCCAAGACCAAAGGGGGCTCCTCACCCCCAGAACGGTCTCCGGACCGGTTGGCAACGATTATCGAAGTACTCTTCCCGTCTCGAGCCACAAGCCCCTGGCCACCTGCACTACGAGACAGTGCGGGCACGGTCGAAATGGTGGCTCCAGTGACGAACGAAGAACTACTCGCAGTGGCTAAATCCCTAGCAATGAACAAAGCTCCAGGGCCGGATGGAGTTCCGAATAACGCTCTCAAGGCAGCGATCATAGCGAACCCGAACATGTTCAGGCTAGCTATGCAGAGATGCCTTGACGAGTGCCGTTTCCCCGATAGATGGAAAAGGCAGAAACTGGTGCTGTTGCCGAAGCCCGGGAAGCCGCCAGGCGACCCATCGGCGTACAGACCAATCTGTCTGATAGACACGACTGGCAAACTGCTTGAGAGGATCATCCTCAACAGGCTCACCCCGTACGCGGAAGGTACGGACGGTCTGTCAAGCAACCAGTTTGGCTTTCGGAAGGGTAAGTCCACAGTGGACGCTCTCAACTCAGTGATAAATACTGCCGAGATAGCGATCCAACGAAAAAGGCGAGGTATTCGATACTGTGCGTTAGTGACACTTGACGTGAAGAACGCATTCAACAGCGCAAGCTGGGATGCCATCGCGCTCTCGTTACACCGGCTTAGCCTACCGGTGGGTTTGTACCGGATCCTGGAAAGTTACTTCCAAAACCGCGTACTGCTATACGAGACCGATGCCGGTCAGAAAAGGGTTCCGATTACCGCCGGAGTCCCGCAGGGCTCGATCCTAGGCCCGGTACTATGGAACCTCATGTATGACGGGGTTCTGAGACTGAAGTTCCCTCCTGGGGTCAAGATCGTCGGCTTTGCCGACGACGTAACCTTGGAGGTCTACGGGGAGTCAATTCCTGAGGTAGAACTAACCGCAGAACACGCGATTAGCACGGTGGAGGAATGGATGAGCGCGAGAGGCCTGGAGCTCGCTCATCATAAGACGGAGGTAGTTATCGTCAACAACCGCAAGTCGGCACAACATGCAGTTATCCATGTGGGAGAAGTCGCGATCACTTCACAGCGAAGTCTGAAGTCTCTCGGAGTCATTATAGACGACAAGCTGACCTTCGGCAGCCATGTCGACTATACGTGCAAGAGAGCGTCGACTGCTGTTGCGGCACTATCGAGAATGATGTCCAACAGCTCAAAGGTGTGCGCCAGTAGACGTAGGTTACTGGCAGGCGTTGCCGTATCTATCCTCAGGTACGGCGGCCCGTCATGGTCAAGAGCACTGAGGGTAACCAGTTACCTACAGAAACTGGAGAGCACCTACCGTGTGATGTGCCTCAGAGTGATATCTGCCTACCGCACGGTATCACACGATGCATCCTGCGTGATAGCGAGCATGATGCCAGTCGGGCTGGTCATTCGGGAAGATGAGGAGTGCTTTGAGCTACGTGGAAATAGGGGAGCCCGCGAGCGCACCAGGGTGACCTCGGTCGCCAGATGGCAGCGTGAGTGGGACAACTCCTCGAAAGGTAGGTGGACCCACCGGCTGATACCTAGCATATCGAGCTGGGTGGGAAGACCCCATGGGGAAGTTCACTTCCACCTGACACAATTCCTGTCAGGCCATGGCTGTTTCCGTCAGTACCTCCACAGGTTCGGGCACGCGGAGGTCCCAGTCTGCCCGGACTGCCCAGGTGTAGATGAAACTGCCGAACACATACTGTTCGTATGTCATCGGTTCGACGTCGAAAGAAGAGCAATGCTTGACGTCTGTGGCTGGGACACAACCCCGGATACCCTTATCCAGCGGATGTGTCAAACGGTGGAGAAGTGGAACGCAGTCTCGGCTGCTACCATCCAGATTGCCAGTAGGCTACAGGTAATCTGGCGAACCGAGCAACAGACGGCGGGCACGGCTAACTAGTGATTGGTTAGTTGGAGCGAAAAAGGCCAAGCGCAAAATAAGAGAGTGAATGGTCTGTTCATGCCGAGGTAGGTTGGCGCAGCGAATGGCAACCGCGTAAGGGGTAAACCCAGCCACCCCGAAGCAAGACAGAAGAGTGAGTGTATAGGCGTATAAGTGGACTGCCTCATGCCAAGACGGGAGGGTCGTAGCGTAGTATGTTGGAACTAAGCTATCGATGCCTCATGGCGTGGCAGAGGAGTGAAAGGGTGAGCATCCAAGTCAGTCTCACACTGCATGTTAAGGGTGAGCATAAAAGTCAGCCTCACAGGTTGGTAGAGGCTAGCACAAAAGTCAGCCTAGCAAGGAATGAAAAAGGTGAGCACAAAAGTCAGCCTCGCATGGTATGTCAGAAGTGGGGCCTAAGAAAAATGTCCCACATGGGATGCCAGAGGGAGTGACAAAGGTACAATAGAGTGGCACGATTGAGAGTGAATCAGGTGATAGGGTGAGCACCCAAGTCAGCCTCACATGGATGGGTAGGGCGAGCACAAAAGTAAGCCTAGCAAGGAATGAGTAAGGTGAGCACACAAGTCAGTCTCGCATGGAACGTAAAAGGTGAGCACAAAAGTCAGCCTCATGTGGGAGTTTGTTTATTTGTTGTACCGTCACCAACAGACCCCTTGGCCCCAATGGTGGTTACTTAAACTAATTACATTTCAGAATACGAATAATTTTAGTTTTTATCGAATTCCTTGTCAGGTTGAAGTCAAACGCCGTCGCCACACTGTTAAACACACGCTGGAGTCCGGTAACAGCGCCCTGACGCCCATAGTTAGTTCTCCTGAATGGGACTCGCAGAAGAGAGTTATTGCGCAGAGCTCGAACGCGAGCTTGAAGATCGAGGCGTCCGAGGATTGTAGGGCAATCCACCCTGGCAGACAGTAAGTCCGAGACGAACAGGGCTCGAGAGCAGTCCCTCCGGATGCTTAGAGTATCGAGCTGTATTAACTGACAACGGTTTTCGTAGCTCGGCAGCTGAAATCTGTTTTGCCAAGGAAGATGTCGGAGTGCAAAGCGTATGAACCGGCGTTGGACGGCCTCGATTCTGTCGACACCGTTCTGGTAGTAAGGGTTCCAAACAGCAGAACAATATTCCAGTGTTGAGCGAACCAGCGCACAATAGAGAGATTTTAAACAGTATACGTCCTTAAAGTTTTTCGCTATTCGGAAGATGAACCCAAGCTGTCTTGAAGCCTTATCCACAATGGATGATGTATGTGGTTTGAACGTTAGTGCCGAATCCATGATGACTCCGAGATCCTTGACGTTAGAGTGTCTTGGAATACTCGAGTCGAAGAGATGGTAGTTAAACTGAATCGGATGGCGTTTCCGCGTGAACGTAACGATTGAGCATTTGCTCGGGTTTAAAACCATTCTGTTTAGATCACACCACGTACTAAAGCTGTCCAATTCCCTCTGAAGAAGCTCGGCATCGGTTTTATCCCGTATTTGTTGAAAAATTTTCATGTCGTCGGCAAAAGAAAGGCGGGGTCCTTGTAATTTGATGTTGACGTCATTAAAGTAGAGGAGGAATATCACTGGACCGAGATGGCTTCCTTGTGGGATGCCGGATGTAGCGAAGAATGGTGTAGATAGACAGTCCTTAATGCTGATTTGGAGCTGCCTTCCATCGAGGTAGGAACGAAACCAGCGCAGAAGTTGTCCATGAATACCGAGTTTGTCCAGCTTCGCTATTGCGATATCATGATTGATTTTGTCGAAGGCCGCAGATAGATCCATGTAAATAGCATCGGTTTGCAATCCGTCAGCGAATCCATCCATTGCATATGTTGTGAACGAGAGCAGGTTAGTCGTTGTCGATCGTTTAGGCATAAATCCGTGTTGATCGTCTGCAATGTAGTGTTTGCAGTGAAAGAAAAGAGGGTCTAAGACAACCAGCTCGAATAGTTTTGATACTGCACTTAAACACGAGATTCCTCGATAATTGTCAATGTTCGATTTGTTTCCTTTTTTGTGAACTGGAAACATGTGCGCTGCTTTCCAGCAGGAAGGGAATGTTCCAGTATTGAGTGATAGCACAAAGACTCGCCGAAGTGGTTCAAGAAGCCCGCTGATGCACTTTTTGACAAAAATCGAAGGAACGCCATCTGGACCCGGGGAACTAGATGCTTTCAGCTTGGAATTTGCTGCAAGAATGGCAGCATTATCGACACAAATTCGGTTGATGGTTCGTCCTAGAGAAGGAGTTAGATTTGAAGCGGCAGCGACTTGTTGTGGGGAAAGGTTCTCGTCGGAAAAAACGCTTGAAAATTTGTCGGAAAACAATTGGCAAATTTCCTTAGTGTCGGTGCCTAAAACTCCATTTAATGACATACAAGATGGTAACCCGGATTCTTTTCGCTGCTCGTTCACATATTTCCAAAACGACTTGGGCTTGGATTTCAGTTGACGTTCGACGTTTCGCTGATATCTAAAAAAGGCACGTCTGCTTTGCTGTTTGTATTCGTGGTTGAGTTGAAAGTAGTGGTTTCGTAATGCAAGTGTCTTATGCTTCGAGAACTTTTTAAATGCGGCTCGTTTGGCAGTTTTTAATCGTCTAAGCACTGTTGATTGCCAGGGAGGGTGTTGATTTGTGCTGACTGTTCGTTTTGGCACATGACGGTCGATTAGGTAGTTAAGAATATTAGAAAACGTCATCGCTGCTTCGTTCGCGTCATCATTGTTAAGATTTTCGTCCCAATTTATATCCAACAGCGTGCTAACGATGCTGTCGTAGTCAGCGTTTTTAAAATCGTAGACGATAGAGCTTGAGACGTCTTCAAAACTCACTCCTAGGTTACCAGCGAGTACAAGATGTAGTGGGGGATGATGGCGCACATGCTGGACTAAAGGTGTCGGAGCGGCGCAGCAGTACGGAGCGTAGTCCCGGGCACTTACAAAGCAGAGGTCCAATGTACGTCCGTTCTCGTTGATGATATTATTAATTTGCCGAAGAGTTGCGCTACTGTAGTTGTCCAAGATACAACTGGCATTGTTGATAAGCACAGATTTTTCGATATCCAATCGTAGAAATCCGTTACTTGCTGGGCACCAGGTCAAGCCAGGTAAGTTAAAGTCGCCCAGTATAACAATATCATCAGATGGGGCAGCGATCGAGGTGATGAAAGAAACGGAGGAAAGATGTACATCGATCAGGCTGTAATCACGAATTCGGTCAGGTGGAAAATACACGACACACAGGAAGAGATTGCGATCGGCAAGTTTCACTGATATCCACACTTGCTCGGAGCTCTCCCACCGCTCATCGTTGATCACTCGGGCTTTTATACCATGGCGAACGGCGATGAGTACACCACCACCTGATGTCTTGCGGCTGTTGAGGGCATTGCGATCACAGCGGAAGACATCAAATGTTGAACCAAACACCTGGTGAGACAGAGTACGGTTGTTGAGCCACGTCTCGGTTAAGGCGATGACGTCATAACAGCAGCCCGTGGTCGCGAGCAAATAGCTGTCCGTTGATGAATTTAAGCCACCAACATTCTGGTAGTAAATCTCGATGTTATTGGATGACGGATCAGGTTCTGCAGAGGGCGAATCAACTGCATCGCGCTCCAGAATGCAGCGATCATCATCGGCGACAGAAATAGTTGACATCTCGTCACAAGATGTTAGAGCAAAAGGCAAATTACTGGAAGCGAAGAATACATCAGCGCTTGAAGTGTTCGGATCAGATGTATACTTGCCATTTGTGGCGGGTTGGAAGACCCTTTCACCCATCCCACACACAGGACCGGGACGACTGATGATCGCTGGCTGCAATTGCTCGACTGTGGCGGGGGGCTCGAGGGCTTCCATAGTGCCAACTGCGGTGCGTCCCAGTATGCGTTGAACCCCGATGGAGCGATGCGGAGAGCAGGAACGGGACGGTAGTAGCTTACGGCGAGTGTTGGACGATGAACTAGAAGCGTGAATCGGTTTAACCGTTGTATCGTTACAATTTGTATAATACTTGCCGAGAAAGGCGGCTTGGAAGACCCCTTCTCCACCCACACATACAGGACCGGGACGACTGCTGAACGCTGGCTGCAAGGGCTCGACTGTAGCGGGGGGATCGAGGGCTTCCATTGTACCAACTGCATTGCGTCCCAGTATGCGATCAGCGTCGACACTCCTTCACAATGGCGGTGTAGCTTGGTATAGTGGCATTGCCAATCGTTGCGGAGTCCTCTGTAGGGTTGATGGGCCGGGTTGACTTAGCGGAATACATGCGACTTCCGAAGGCGTAGGAAAATCAGTCGGTGGGCACCAAATGTTCTGGGTACGGCTATCCTCAAATTCCCTGAACAATATGCCTTGCGGCCATGTGTCAGGGTTAAGAGCTGCTTCACGGTACTTTGGGTGAACTCCAACTTTGAAAGATATGAAGTTCAGAGTACTGACGTCTATGCCTTTTTTAACAAGCGGAATGACCTTTATTTCCTCGTTGCAGTTTAGCCCTTCTTTGGACATTTTTTCGACTGTCTCCTTGCTAACGCTGGGATGAAAGCGGGAAAGATACATCCAGAGCAACGGAGTGGGAGGAGGAACCGTGAGAATGTTGCTATTATCGACTAGCTTTCGACCGCCGACAAGAATACTGCTCGGATCAGGACCATCCTCGCGACGACGTTTCTGAGGTGGTCGAGATGTACCGGAATTTGGCCGGACTGGAGTGGCTGTTGAAACCTTTCTGGCGAGGTGCGAAATTTGCTGGTTATTTTTTGATAACTCTGCCTTTAGTTCAGCACAGACGTCATCCGTTTTCCCAGCGATAGCAGCGATAACACATCCAAGCGAGGAAACGGTGTCGCGAAAGCGAGCAAACTTCATCAACTTGACACATTCATTGCACATCCAAAATAAATTTGGATTTTCGGCAAGTTTTTTCAAGAACGGCTTGTTGAGTTGTTTACCGCACTGCATATGCACCACATTTTTGCAAAATCCCATGCACTCGATAAAGTCATCGTCCGATTTGACGGTTTTCGCGCAGTGATCGCATGCACTTGTCATAATGCCGATTTTCTACCCGCCCTAGATCCGACTTTTCGTTTTCGTCTCACTGTGCGCCAAGTTATGGTGGGAAATACTTTCCTCTACTCGCGTGCAGATGGCGAAATGAGCGCGTGAATTTTTTGTGGGTAATTACACACAGGTCCGGTGATGTAAACAATCTCGATTTTCACTGGACTTTTTCACGACACAAAACAAAATTTGTAGAAAACACTTTAAAACTTCACAATATCAAGGGCGCAAGCAAAGTTTAGAATCGACTGATACGATAAACGACGATTAAACGGCACAAATCACGTCAAATATTAAAAAAATAACTGGAGCGATCAACACAAACAACTAATCGGTGAAAATACACTGAACCAAAACCAAGTGTTTGAGAGTGAATCAAAGTGTGATTTAGAGAGCACCCAAGTAAGCCTCATACAGGATGTATGATCGCGTGAGTGAGAGTGAATGAGTACAGATAGTACAGCCATCCCCCCAGAAGTAATACCGAGAGGTAGTTCCTGGGAGGAATGATGGCGGAGCCCAATGGAGTTTAGTCGGTATTAATGGCTGGTCACCATTTGAGTCCGACACGCCCCCAGTGCACCCCGTGTGGTAGATTGGACCCTACCGTTAGCACGTGTACTGGGCTAGGACATAAAGGTCTTCTCCATTGTAAAAAAAAAAAAAAAAAAAACATACATACATACATACATACATACATACATACATACATACATACATACATACATACATACACACACAGACATTTGGCGATCTCAACGAACTGAATCGAATGGGATATGACACTCGGCCCTCCGGGCCTCGATTGGAAAATCGGTTTTTGGAGTGATTCATATTGCCGCCTTCCACATTTGGACATATAACTTTTAAGACCATAATGAATATTTTAGGCAAACGAATAAAAATTAGATTCTTTTCAAAATTCCACTTGTAAATATTACAAATTACTTGTGTAAATATTATCAAAGACTTAGGCATTGGGATTAGTGATAATGGTTCAAATCAAAATCCTTTTTTCAACCACTAACTATTGTGAGTCGAAATATGTTGCTCACTATGATGTCACTTTCAGAAAAAGTCGATATCGAAATAATCGCGTTCAGATAGCGTGTTATCAAGAGCTGCAATTTCAGTTCCAGCTCTCAGATCGCCATGAAAATTTGAATAAACACTATTAATGATATGTACTTTAAATATGGCCAATAATTTTTTTTTCCATTTTTTGGGCCAGCACATATATAGTCCCCAAACCGAAATTCAGGTTTTCCATACATGATGCATTGAATGAAGAACTTAAATATTTTATTCACAAAGCATAGTATTAGGTGGATTGTTGGCCTATTTTTAAGGGGATTTTTTTGTTTTACTTTTATTTTGATTTGACTTGCGACGTTTCTCGCAAAGATGTTGTCCCATGCTAATTTGATCGATATAATATCCGAAGATGTTGATTTCTCTGAGGCCTACCATTGTCCCACGTAGTATGTGTTATCAAAAACATCGCGAAACGTAATGTTGTAAATGTTCTCAATCCTTATAATATCCGAAGTGTTAGAATAAATGTTTCATCACACTGTTAGGTGGATTAAACTCGTTGATACGTTGCGAAATCAGGACCATAAAAAACATGTGTTTTATAATTGGATTTAATTTTACTTCAGTAACACCCGCATAACCTTTTTATTAGTGCAAACATTTGTTGTTGTTTTGTGAACTTCGGTCACGTTTTCCGCCATGTCATTACCAAATAAATTTTCTCTACGTGAACTAATTCACAACTTTATGAACATTGAGCATTATTCATAAAACCAAAGGTTGATTGACTCATGATCTTATTCATATATTTAGGAACATTAGTTCACAAAATCAAAACATGCAACATGGTAATGAAATTTTCACGTGAAATCTTCCTTAAAATTTGGCGTATTATTCGTGGAATCATTTTTGTTGCAGTAATAGGAACGAGCATTTCATATAAGAAAACTATTAGGATCTCAAACATCGTTTTTCATTTGATAGTGAGTGTGATGTCTTAACAGAAAACGGAAACTACGTTCACACTCAATACGCCACGGCAATTAGCCAACAGCCATGTAGTCAGCAAATTTAAAACTGATATCTCAGTAAAGTGAGATTTTTTCCTGATTTTCAGTGGAATATTTTCCGAGTGTCGGCTATAAAACGTCAATTTTATTGTGATCTCAGCAAATAAATTATTTACTGAGATCTCTGTAGTTGAGATTCCGGCAAAAGATTAAGTGTGTTGATCACCACAAATCGTGTTCGTATTATAGTTCACAGAATAAAACGGCTGGTGTCATGAACATGAGTCACATAGCTCCACGCGTCAAACTCTAAAGTAAGCTCTAGAATAAAATATCACGATAATGTGAAGATAAATTACGAAAATCGTGACTACGATCTTGAATTCATGAATATAAATCACACAACTCGTGACATAAATGCCAAAAATCATATCTAAGATCCTGAAATCAAGAACCAAAATAAACATAAATCTTGAAACCCTGAACATAAATCACAAATGAACATAAATTCCTGAAATCATGAACATAAATCACATTGCTCGTGGTTAAAATATCAATAGTCGCGATTAAGATCCTGAGATCATGAAATTGAATCACTCTACTCATGACTAAAATATGACGAAAACGTAAATAAAAATTACGAAATGCGACTGAGATCCTGAACTCATGAACATAAATCCCGCCAGTCAGACAGAAAAAAATCGATAGTAAACTCATGGGTAAAATAGCACGGTAGCGTAATGATAAATCACAAAAATCACGAAAACGCTCCTGAAATCATCGCTTGACTGTTGACTGTGTATTAGCCAATTTTGAACAAGAATCATAACAAAAATTAAACATATCCAGGGAACAGCGACAGTAACTCAACTAAACATTTGCATGTAACGTCGGGGCGAACTAGTTTTTCGGAAACATAAATAGTTTCATGAATTCGAGGTTTGTTATTCACAATTTCAGGAACTTGGTCACGATTTTCGTAAATCGTTCAGTTCACAAAATCGTGATCTTTTGTTTATGAATTTATGAACGGATTTTTTTCCGCGTATAAAGAATAGTCAGTCTTCGAATACTTGGTCACTCTAAAAAGAAAAGATATAGTGGAGGTTCGCAGCACGAAAAGTATAGCGATCTAACTGTTTTGTCCGACACTGTATGCATGAGCCTTTTAGACCGATTAATCTTTATCAGAGCAGCTAATTTTCAACAGGTTTGTTTGAACTTTAAGGAGGAACAAATCTGAAAGCATTCCCTACTATATTCAAACCGCAGTTGTTAGTTACATCATTCATAAGAAAAGCCCAGCGCGATCAATCATTTTCCATTCACTTTCAATTTCATTGATCCTGTGAATAACTCTCTACAGGTGTGCTGACTAGGTTTATCAAGTAAAACTACCCTGGACATGATGTTCTAATTTATGCATGTAAATGCTAAACTTGCCAACATTTAACCTAAACTGTCCACTACAGAGCAGATGACAGCTTTGGCTGATGAAGGAAATGATTGAGGGAGACTTGGAATTTGCATCTTGGTTGCGGTAGATTCGAGACCATGTTGGTATCCTTTAAAGTTCCAAGAAACTGTAAAAAATTTGGTAGTGACCAATTGTGTCTACGAACCCTCAATAGTAAGGCACTTAGTAAGTAAAAGTGGGTCACGTAAAAACAAAAAACTTTCGTTCATCATGCGATCACTGTTACCTAATTTTATATACATTTCGTAAAATCCAGATTTGATTGCTAAAAATAACAAGAACCAGAACTTTTACTCAATGAGAGAATTTGTTGTTCTGTAAAAGAAAAAGCAAATGTATAATGAACAATTTTTCACACAAAAACCGATTACCTCATAACTTCAGCAACATAATGCCAACATTGAAGGCTGAACAGCAAACACCAAATGGCTGTTGTGTGCAAATTCCGCAAGAAATCCGCTTTCAGTTAGGCAACGCCATGTGAGAACGTTTAAAATGCACAAACTGCATCTCACACCGCGCGGCAAGAGTGTGATCACTTCGTTCAAATGACTGTGCTTTCGAATCGGATCACCAACCTGCTGCCTCCCCCGAGTGCACTTCCGTTGATTCTGGTTCAACAACTACTCTCGAGCATGCTGAACCAATCAACTCACCCACCGAATGGGCTCTGCAGCGGAGAGCCGGCAAATCAAGCCAGAGGTAGCGCGAGAGTAACTAATGAATAAAGTTGTTGGGGAAAAATGTCGATACTTATCAGCTTCTGTATTCTCATTTTAAAAATTATTCAAATTCAAATAAATAATGAGTCCTCCTCAATTGGATCCTATATGCCGATGCAGAGCTTCGTCCTCTCTCGTGGTGCCCAACGGGTTTAGGTTGCTGTTGCGATCCGACTAACCGACAGTGTTGCCGTTTGTAAGCTTTATACACAGTGCATCTTCATACACAATAAAAAAAATACAAAGGCAGGTACAAAAGCTGAGAGCAAATTATCAACAATCATTACATTCCGCTTCGCAATTGACAATTATTTTGTCTTCAAGAGCATTGCTGGTTGGCCGCACTGTAAGAACACAAGATGCATTTTGGTACTCTTCTTTCGCTGTCCCCACGATGCACGATGGGATGCAATCCCCCTGCAAGACTTCTGTAAATACACAACAGTCGTTTTCAAACATCACATGAGCATCGACTCTTTGATTGGAGCCCAAGATGATCCCCAAGAGCGAATCCGTGGAGAAAATTAATTGTCCAAGATGCGATGCTACGGGTGATAAGACTGCGGTACCACCGCGATGTGGTTGGGATGCAATTATGTTTCATTTCAGAGATTGATTTGGTTCGGACGGTGGTGGTTGCGTTCAGCGTTTATTTAAAACTCGTTTCGAGTTTTGTATTCCTGTCGGATTCCGCGAGGCAAGTTGCGCTATCTGAAGAAAGATCAGAAGCTAGGTTTGTCGAAACCACCGGAATTGGGTCCTTGAGCTTGGTATACGAATTGCAGGCTCGACAAAAGTGTAGCACTTCGTGAGTAAAATGCAAACATTCGTATTATTTGCCCAGTGTACAACCTGGCGGTGTCCGTTGGGAAACAAAGTAAGCCGCATAGGCGTTTGAAGGCAAGGCCGCCTGTGCGAAAGCAAATTGGTCAAATTTTTTCGCCCCGTCTCGAGCGCTTGTTAAAAGAAGCAGGCAGCCGTCGGTGGCGCGAGGGCGCTCATGATTGGCATGAGTAAATACCGGAGAGTGTTCCTTTTTTTCATACGCTTGGCGCCGCGTGAAAACACGGCACAAACTGCTCTTATCGCCCGGCCATGATCTATACGCGAGATAAAAACAACGGAGCGGAACAAAAATTACGCCAATCAAAGTTGTTGTGGTTTTTGGAAGTTTTTGCTACCGAAATCGGGTGAATGATTAAATAAACGAACCTTGGAGCTAAGGACGAAAACGTTGTGACAACTACAAACACACTTAATTTATTCTGCAGTGTTTCACATTTTTTTGCATCTTTGTGGACAAAACTTTATTTTTGTTGAGATCTCAGTAAAAATAACTATTCTTAACTGAGACTCGGAGAATATTTCACTAAAAATCAGCAAACAATGGCAAATTTGCTGAGATGTCAGTTTCTAAATTAAGTGTGTAACAGATCGTACACTTGAGACAGCCATTTAAATAAGGCTTACTGATTGACCGGTAGTCGGTAACTGGCGATTGTTGTGTAAAGTCATCCCCACGTTTTTCCCCAGTTTACTCAATGACTTTAGCTCACTTGAAGGTTTCCGTTTCGTCAGTGCAGGAATCATGATTGGCTCATACGGTACACATCAAAATAAATAAATTAAAATTTTCGTGGTAACATCGCCATAAAATAGATTGACAGAACATACACGAAAAAATGTCTTGTCAATTTCGTGAATAACGTACCATTTTACCGTTACCCAAAAATCATGTATTTCGCAACTATATTCAACTTTTCGTCCGGTATGCCAAGGTAACATTCTTTTTTCTAAGCCAAGGGCATTAAGTCGTGGTTCTCGGCAAATGTTATTATCGATTTTATTCATTTTTAAATAAAGATACCGTCGAGCACAATATTTTTCAATTTTTTCGTTTTAATGAATTACTCCTTCGATAATGGATCGATTTTTATCATATGAGCAAAGATATACTGCCTGCGTGTAAGTATTATTTATGTCAAATATGAGCAGAATTCGTACAGAAAGTAGCAATGTTTCATATAGCGATTTAAAATATTATATGTAGAGTAGCTGAGGACTGCTTTGTACTTTTCTTGAAATCGATGGGATTCCATAAAAATGAATTAAATTAACCAATTTTATTTATTTTTATTAAAATATCATTTATTCATAGTTATATTTAAGCATTTTTTATCTCTAGTACGCCCGAATCGGTTATAAAAGCATTTGACACATTCTTTCATGACGTTTACAACGACTTGACGCATATTCAATCGATAAATATGTTATAACTTTATCAAATAAACACCTACATCCAAACTTATTTCAGATTCGGAAAGTAGACAAAATTTCACGAAAGATTCAATCAATATAAACTGAATATACTAAAATTTGATAATTTGACTTTTATTGAAATACGTTGAAAGTTCTAATTTGTCACGCGTTGTAACTTCACGTTACATTATCGGTCATAAAACAATCCTCTTCCAGTATATTCAGTTAATGTTGATTGAATCTTTCGTGAATTTTGTCTACTTTCTGAATCTGTAATCAGTTTTGATGTAGGCGTTCATTTGATAAAGTTATAACGTATTTGTCGAATGAAGATTCGTCAAATTGTTGTAACGTCACGAAAGAATGTGTCATTTGAAGATTTTTTTATTATCCATTATAAAAATAATCACCCAATGGGATTGAAATTACGCAAAATAAAAAAAGTGAGAGATTTTTTATGGCGTACATTGCGTATATCGTCACTGTTGTGCTATCTTATGACAAGCGCCATTTAGCATATTTCGAGAAAAACGATTTTTAAAGTTTGAGATTGAATATCTTGAAACTTATAAATGGTATAAACAATCCAAAGAAGACAATTGATGCTTCTATCTATTCTGCATTAATCTCTCAAATATTACGAAGATTGGTTGACTATGTTGCGAGTTTTTACTATGAATGTAAACAAAAGTCGCACTCACACGTGTCATAGGCGTGTATTGATGACAAAATTTATATGACGTGTCATAATCGTGCATGAAAAATTTTCCATAGAAAAAAATCATCAATCATTAACTTTTATTCATATCTTTGCGTTCATATGGTCTATAAACAATCGATGAAATGCATTTTGAAGGAAATGAGTCAGGGAATCTAGAAAAAATTGTTATTTTTGATTATAGTGTTGCCAAATATGCTTTATTTCCAGTTTAAAACTAAAACTGTGTTTTTCTCACAACTCGTGTAATTTTCTTTTGAAAATGTTTACGCTATTGCGTTCCTCAGACATTTTCACACATAAAAACATCTAAAACTTCAATATAACTTGAGCAAATCTCTAGATACAGTGATTTGAAGCAAAAAACTCACAATTTCTCATCATGTTTCTCGCTATATCTAAGTAACCAAGTAGAATTTCAAAATTCTGAAAACGCCACTTTGAAGAAATTTTTCAAACAAGTAATATGGCATATCTAACTCAGTTTACCCCAAAATGGCGTTTGTCATAAGATAGCACAACAGCGACTACATGCTAAATTGATGTCGTAATTAATATAAAGGTTCACGTTCTCATTTTATGCTCGTTAAAAATCAAGAATGCTGAAAAATTTTCAAAACCAGGATTAAATAGGTCAACTTTAAAGATTAAGTGTCTTCGAAGAAATTTTACAACATTCTACAGAGCATCTGTTCAAAAAATGATTTTGGTAATTAAATTCTTTGGAAATAATTATGAAGTATCAACTTAAAACAATATTTAGAGACTTGGTATCTTCAATAAAGTTGTTGAGAATAATATTAGAAACAACTTTTTTGAAGACTCCAAAATCTTCAAATGGTCATAAACACCTATCCTGACGTAAAAGAGACAAACAGAAAATGCTATTTTTCTTCAACTTCCCGAAAAACAATATGCGGTCTCAGTACATTCAAGCTGTCTTGTTTTCTCGAGCAGTCGTATCTTACGAGCCTTCAATCACTTTTGTCTACCCGAGTTTTTTTTTATTTTGATAAACAGTGGTAACGAAAATTGACGACATGGTTAAAATATAGGGCACTACGAATGCCAAAAGTATAATAAAACTTAAAAAAGTGCATCTGTTAGAAAATATTGAAGAACTAAAGTGTGCAAAGTAGCCCTGAACACCCAAAGTAGACCCGCACGACGCACAGTGGGACGAGCTTGAATGTAAGTTCAAATATAAAAGTTACAAGATATTCTCGCTAGTATTCTTCTCGTATTAGGTTTTGACATTTTTGTGAAATTCTAGGATATTTTGCCGAAAAATGTATTTTGACAGCTTTTTGAAGAGTGCATTTGCATAATTTGACTATGGGAACTTCATCCGGCTTTTGTCGTTTTGCGAGGAAACAGTGTTTTATGCCATACATTACTTTGGTAAAGTTATTCATTTAATTATATTACATCAGAAAATCTCCAAAAATAACTCTCTAGTTGGTTTAGTTATTGTTTAGATAGCTACACTCAAAACAAATCGTCGGGAGTGCAAATGCATCTGTTTTTTTTGCTCTCGAGCTGCGAGCGAAAAGCTACCCAATAATTTGTAAGTGTTCGACCAACCTCGTACTTGTGCAACACAATATCGAACCCCACAGCTACACGGTGTTGGCTACACAGTGCAGAGATAACTTGAGTAACATATACCAACCTCCATGCTGTCCTTGACTTATGAGCGCTGCTGCAATGATCAGAAGTTGACATAGCTCGTTCAAACAGCTAGTAATCACGTGTCGCTATAGCTAAGAGTGTATAAAGACGTTTAAACGAGTAGATGTTTGTCGGTTCTAGACCTGATGCTATCCGTTATTCATTTTCTTTCTAGTGAGACTTAGTTAGCAACACATACACACACGGGATAATAATAACAGTGGGAAAATGATACAAAGTAAAATGCGTCAATAACGATGCGGAAATGCTCGTTTATGACTCAACGAGTGTATGTCGTCATAGCATGGATAATGAAGAGGTGATTTTAGCGAATAGATGTGTTTGTCGGCTCTAAGCTGGGAATTTAATGGCTTCCTCATCTCGTACGGATCAGAAGCCAAATAGCGCACCGCTTGGGAACAGCACACAAACAAAACATACTATCCGCGCCGCGCCGTTCTAACGTGTACGTGTAACATATAGACACAGGAAAGTTCCGTTGCACCTAACTTCGAGTGAAATGAGTGAGCAACAAAATAAATATCGCCCATTACGGGAGAACACAATCGCGATTGATTTTTCGCAAACCCGTCTTAGACCTTCAGTGCGCGAGGTGGAACAGTTGGTCAAGGTGAAAATGGAACATGATCTTACAGAGATTTCACACGTTCAACTTCACCACACCAGGAATGTAGTACTAATAATGTTCAACTCCTTAGCCGAGGCAGAAAGCTTCGTAGCAAAGAACAACATGCAACATGACGTCGAATGTGAAAACGTCAAAACCAAGATCCCCGTGTATATGGATCTCGATCTAACTGAAATAAAACTCCATGATCTGGCACCTCGTACTGGCACGGAATATATTAAAAGTTTCATGTCGAAGTATGGAGAAGTGGAATAAGTCTCTAAAGACACATGGAGAAACTTTTTCCCTGGCATTCCCAACGGTGTTCGGGTTGTGCGAATGCGACTGAACCAACCTATACCGTCTTATTTAACTTTCGAGGCCAGATCATCGCAAGGTGTTAACTACATACAAAGAACCCTTTGCACATACCCTGGACAGACGCCCACGTGCCAGTTTTGTAATAAAACGGCACACTACGGAAAGCCATGTGCCAAATCAACTAAAGGAAATTCATCTACTACAACCCACACCACCAAACAGCCTTGGATATCTACTGATACACCACAGACAGCCGGTCAAAAAATGCTTGCCGGACAAACAATATTCCACGGTATCCCAAAGCCAATAGTTAACGTACGCAAGGAAGAAATAAACAAGAAGGAAGACAGCTATACCAAAGTCACAGGAAAACACAAAGAGCACCAAGAATCTAACAGCGACGAACAAAGCTCCAACGATGAAGACATGGACGTAAACACGAGCGAGGGAGAGGGCAGACGGACTGAGCAGCAAGCGACAGTAGGCAAACCTGACCATTGCTCACCACCAAGAAAGAAGATAAACACGAGAAGTGGAAAGCAGTGCGCCCAGAAAGGCAGCAATAATATTTGATTATTTTTTTACTATTATTTTATGAATTGTAATCTTTGAATTTATACGAAATCAAAAAGGCGAATGACCCTTGGGGTTAAAACCTTAATAAACAAACAAACAAACAGCTATTAGTTTTCTGTTTATAATGACTAAAGCTTGTTTGCACAAACTTGCGGTAAGCGGTCAAAATTTGAAAAATTTTACAATGAAGGCGCATATTTATTACTAATATTAATTTTGCATAACCACTTTATAGCTACAATAATACTTGCACAAGTTTCAAATAAGTTTAAGAGGATGCTCTAGCGGCAGAGTGGAAAGAGGTTTCTTAGTTGGTGAAAGCATTCAGATTGTTAAAAAGTCAGTAAATGTTTCAATCTATTTCAAGAAATCTTACATAGCAACTTTCAAATTAAGTAAACACAACTAAGTTCACGCATTATTCATTGTAGTCATTTGGAAACACTGTCTTGATCAGAATTTGTATTGCATCTTGAGGATAAGTGATATAACGCAAACGAAATAAAATCATATATGAATGAGAAGCATAGCCAAAAAATGCATACGTTTTATATAAAATATGAAATAATATTAACATTAACCACCCTACTAATTTGTGTTTTTTTCATATAATGAATGCCAGGAATAAATTCAGCCTTCTAAAATTATTCAAACACTTACTATTTTGCCCGTAAAACGAAATAATCATTTTTAAGCATCATGCCGACATATAATTTTATCTTATATTATATATTCGGAGCAAAAAAAGGTTATGAACCTTCACGACAAAATAATTATTTTTGAGCCACCCTAACTAGTAGTAACGATTTTTGACGTACGACGTACGTCTATTTTTACTAGACCGTGTGTCATTGCAATATTTTCAAAACAGGAACGTTACGTACACTTTGAATTTTAATAAAATTCTATTCAACCATTTGCTAATGTTTTTCACAAATCGAAAGAAAAATGTTGAACATTTGCCGTGTTTAAATGATTTACAAAAATGTTTAATGCAAATCAACATATATGGTAAAACCAATTAATAGAGGTTACTTAACATTTATCAAGGCCAGACGTGCATGGGAAACTGAGTTGAATGTACGTACGTGATACGTATGCTGCTGCCAAAGCATGTGACCGCCAGTAAGTTAGTTGCATTAAGGAGGTACACCACTGTAGAACACGAAAAAATAGGCATATTTCACGAATTTTTTTAAACGCAATAAAGACGTGAATCGAGATCTTGTCAAATAGAATTTATAATACAAGTTGTGAAGTATACATAATAATTTGTTGAGATAATTCTGTTGCAAGTTGGCGCCATAGACGCGTTTTTTGAAAAGGGTTCACGACCGGAACCTTATGCCCCGTAGTTTTTAACCAAGAGTTTAAAACTAATTTTTTATTTCTTATAACAATAGCAAGCGACACACATAAGATTGTTTTGACATTTTGATTTCTCGCGAAATGGCGCTTTTTTGTAAAACACTAAAAATATTATAAAATTCGAAACAAAATTGTTGAATAAAAAAATTACCCAATAAAAAAATGAAATCGTACTTATGTCGCTGGAGAAATCAATTTTGAATATATTGTAAAAAATTCGAAACGATCAAAAACTATTTGTTTGAGTTATGTTTCCGGCCAGCTAAAAAAAATGCGACTTCGAAAAAAAAACACAGTTAAAGTTTTTAGTACACTCGGGGTATAGAGGCGTTGCGGCTGTATTGAAACTTTGAGCATTTAGCAATTATCGTCGCTTGAGGTTCTTTGGTATATTATTTTCAATACCTAAACCACATTTTAAACCAATAAAAAATCATTTTTTTTTAATTCTACAGTGGTGTAATCCATTAATGGCCTCATAGCATAGCATAATCCAACAATTTGTGTCTTGCAAAGCACAGTTTGACGTAATTTCAACGTTTTTTTGGCAATCAAAAATCCTTATTTGCCTACTGTCATTGAAAAGTTGTAAAATTTTTAGGTTGACCCGGTAATAACGTTGCAAATTATTAAATATTTTTAATTTTTTAGTCAGTATTCGATGCAAAAACACCCAACTTAAAGATTTTTACCAACTTCATTTTATATTGTAAAATTATAATTTTTATTGAAATCTGCGCTGAACAGCCGACCTGTTTACTTTTGCAAGATGGATCAGAAGAATATACATGTGTGTTACTCCGGAAACTATGCAGAGGAGGGGCTTATTTCCAACATCGGTATTGCAGCAGTTGTATCAAGGACAGAGGACAGAAGGCGTATATGATGACAGGGAAAGAAGAGCAAAACTTGCAACTTTCGGGCAAACGGGAGATCAGCGACACGAATTGGCATCTCAGTCTAGTAGGTCGTCGAGTACCGGGTTGGCGGATGGTATTCATTGAACCCGCGGGGAATCCTTAAAAAGTCTTCGGACCAAGAGTCGCTCTCGCTTCAATTTCTTTCTAAGCAGGCGTGATGGTAAGGGCGATGGCGGTCGCATAGTGGCACTCTGGCACTGGTCGGCTCTTCAAGGTAGGACAGGGAACTTTTAGAAACGATAAATAAAAGAGAGGGACTAAATTGGGATGTTTATCGTTTTTATAAAGATGTAAATGTGTAACATATAGGGGAGATCGCGATTTGACAGCATATCCCGAACTGGGATATTGTGTGGTCTACCTCCGGCCCCAGACAACGTGCTTGATATCGTGATAGCCATCATCACAGACTACTCTCTGCAAGCCTAATACGCCGCAAATGCGCATCCAACGTGTAGTGGTTAGACATGAGCCGGGACATTACACGAATGAAATCCCGACCCACATCCATCCCCCTGAACCAAGGCTTCGTTGATACCTACGAGATAATAGGATGTAGCCATCGTCAAAGTTCCCCATTGTTCCACGAGGTTTGCCAACTGTTGATTTTCCTCTGACGACAGGTACTGAAAAATTCGTTGAAGCAAATTGGTCTTTCGTAGATGTCACCCACCTTTGCTAATGAGTCAGCCTTTTCATTGCCTAGTATGTTACAATAAGAGGGGAACCAAACAAAGGTAATCTGGTAAGATTTTTCAGATAACGTACACAAAGACTCCCGCATCTTACCCAGAAAATATAGTAATTGTTTTGCTTCATCGCACGAAGAGCCTCGATAGAGTTGAGTCTGTCCGAAATGATCAAGTAGTGATCTGTGGGAAGAGTGTTGATGTTCCCAAGAGAGTACTGAATTGCAGCTAACTCAGTGAAGTAAACTGAAGCGAGATCATTGAACATGAATGAAGCGGTGATAGTATTATTGAAGAAGCCAGAAGACCCATCAAGAGTTGATCCATCAGTGTAGAACATTTTGTGACAGTCGACTTCTCGGAATTTATTATAAAATATATTGGGCATCACTCGGGGACGTATATGGTCCGGGATTCCTCGAATCTCTTCCTTCATGGATGTGTCGAAGACTACAGTAGAACCAGAAGTATCTAGGAAACGGACACGGTTGGGATTATACGAAGAATGATTGAAGCTCTGCGCCATGTAATCGAAATACAAGGACATAAATCGGGTTTGAGAATTAAGCTCGACGAGCCTCTCGAAGTTTTCGATCAGCAACGGGTTCAGAATATCGCATCGGATGGGCAGTCAATATGAGAGTTTCCAAAATCGGTTTTTCAAAGATCTTTATTTTGTAGAAGGTCGATGACTTCGACAATGTTGCCCACGAGATCAAAACCTATGAGGTAGTACATCAAATAGAACAGAGTACGGCCACTAATAGGCGGTAGTAATCATGCTATCTTTTCGACCTACTGTAGTTCAGTCCCTGATTTATTAGAAGATCGTTAGTGTTTTCTTCAAACTTTATACGAAAGTCGAAAATACTGAAAGTGACTACGGAGGGAATATATCAGTAATATTCCGAAAATAAGGTCACTAATTATTCAACTAAACTGAGCAATTATATTAACTTTAATACCTCATTATTTGTCTAGAACATCGTTGCACAAAAAGTCACAATTGAAAAAGTTATATTTAAAAAAATAGATTAAAGGGGGCTGCCATAGAAAACGCCTTATAAATCGGTAAACTTTAGTCCAACAAGCTCAGGTTCTTCAACAAAATTCTTCACTACGAGTATTTCTAAAACTTTGTTGAATACACAAAATTTCTACCTCGTCAGTATAAAAAGTTATTTTTTTTTAGTTTGAGCATAGTAAGCCATGCCTAATTTCAATTTTTATCAAATTGTGGAGAATTTTCACACGAACAATTCCTCCAAAAACACCCTGTGAATATATTCGATGGTTTGGTCTCTAGTGAAGTAAGTTTTGGCGTTTCTGACCACGGTGCAACCTAGTGGCAGCATCCTACACTATTTGGCATACCACTTAGTAGGTTTTGATCGCTTGAACAGCTTTGCCGAAGACCCAAATCTACTAAAAATATCTACAGTTAGTTGAAAAAATTTAATGCTAACTAGCACCACTTGGTGACGGAATTTCCAAATATTCAATCACTCATCCAATAAGTCATAATCTACTGCCATAGTTTACAAAAGAAAGTAGTGCTACGAATGATCGGGATCAAGAGATATTTTAAACACAGAAGCGGTAAAATTATCTGTATTGTACGGACTACAACGCGCGAGTGCTCGTGTTACAAAATTTGGCCGTAGGGTTAAGGTCGGTTCTCCCATTACTAAGTTCGTTACATAACATTATTGCACATACACATGATGTTTGTTCACGATACTGTTTCATAACGCAAAAATACGATTGTTCCTAAATTCATTGTAAGTTATTCACGATTTTACAACCACGCGCGGAATAAGCGCGGGTAAATTTACATCGAAACTATAACACCAAAAATAATAAAAACCTATGAAAATAGACATACAATTACTTTGATTTGCAGTCCCTAATAGTCAATCAAAGTTTTGAATATATTGTCCACCATTGATAAAACATTCCGTTGTCTTACTAACAATGCTAGCCAAAGTTGTACTTGGATTAAATTATGTTCCGATTTGAATTCACATGTCCAAATTGTCCACGATCACTACTTCAATGTGCGATATTCTATGTAAATTAAAATTGTCTTTCTGCACTGATAAAAAAGAATGCCATTTTTAAAAACAACTTCAACATAAATTTCCTAACACGCTCACCCAGTAGCTTCGATGGACCACCAGACGTGCCAATAATCGTGCCAGCAACTAACTAAGAAGAGTACGTATTGCGAAACACTTGAAATGGAATTTAACCCTCTCCCGCGTACCACCTTGTTCCGTCGCCAACGGCGCACTAATCCGTCCATCAAACGCGTCCGAAGAAACGGATAAATATTTGATTAATTTGATGATAAATGCAGGGGAGAATAATAAGACGGTTAAAAAAGAATCAATTTCTCTTGTAGCTACCATCGCCTTAGAGAGCCTACAAGTCAAAAACATCAACATCAAGATGGGAAGCGGTTTTGATCGGCACGGAATGGACACTTCTTCTGCTGCTGTTGCTGCTGCTACTTGCAACCTCACAATCAAAATGTACGTGGTCCGAGCTGGGTAACATACCTAACAGCTGCTGTTCATTGTTTATTCTACATCTTCCTGTTGTACACGGATTCAGGAGGCTCAATGCCTATATATCAATAGCCAACACCTCTACTCAACCAGTATCGATTTCTTCGACATGTTTAAGTGGTTCAGATGGATGGATGGACGGACGGATGGATGGATAGATGGAGTCTCGCTGTCTATCAGATGGGGAATAGATGTGTTTATCAACGTGCCCCGAGGAATGTTCGTGATGGATCCGTGCTGAATCGATGAATGAATGGAGAATAATATACGATAGCCCAATCGCGAGATGAATCAATTCGGTAGTTGATATGCTTCCATCGGACGGTCGCTCGTAGGGTGTACGAAAGGTAGTTGGAGAGGAAAATTACGCTTTTACTTCGGCGGCGGCGTTATGAAAACATTTTGTTGGTGGTTTGCCCCACTAGCGAGCTTCACACAGAAGCCCGGTTTGTTGGGTTGCAGGCAGTAGGAAACTTCGAGTGTTTTCAATCAAAATATTCAGCGCTCGAAAGCGAAGCTAGCCGGAGAATAGTGAAAGGTAAATAAAATGTATAAATATGTTGGAATGCGTAAAACAAGAACGCGGTTGACGAGGCTTGGAGTGTCGAAAGCCACACACGAACTTTTGGAGGATGGTTAAACTGCGAATGGAGGTGGTAGATGGAAAGGTGACGTTGAATTAAAACTAAAATATAAGAACATAATATATTTGCGATTATTCAAAACCCTGAATCGGCTAGATGCAATGATATAAAACAATTTAAAGCTTGAAGAAATCTCTCATAATCATATAATGTTTGAAAAGCAAGATCTATACACACTAAAAAATAATGAAATTTAAACGACATGTAAATCAATACGAATGTAAACATACAAAGATTGAATCAAAAATTTGATTGAAAATTACGTTAAAATCAATTGGAGCATCAAACAGCATACAATTTTACACTTTCATTCGTGTAATATTACAAGTCATTCATTTTACAGAAGTGTTCGAGTAAAAATGCATTGAAGTGCATTGGTTTTCCGTTTAAAGTAATTTATATTCATGCTGCAAATATGTACATGAAAATAAACTTAAAATTACAAAATATTTTTTTCTGTGTAGATTCTTGTCACCCTTCAGTTGATTACTTGTCAACCGTATAGTTGTTATCTCTAGTCAACAAGTTCTAGAATTGGAAATATTTTCATTTTTGCTATCCTGATTGCCGCTATTGATTGGCTATTGTCTTTTCAGAACTGGAAGGCTTAAGTTGAACAAATTTGAACCAGGTCGAAAAATGGGTATCTAGACCTCAAACTGGTATTATCGATTACTGTTTCTTATCACAACTGTCAAACTAGCACGATAATGTAAATCTGCTATGAATTAGAATCAAATTCCAAAATAAGGGTAAATTTAAGAAAAATATATAGAGATTACACATTAGATTCTTGAGTAAAGCGATGGTGGGAACATACATCCGACTGACGGTTGAAGCAAAGCGAGTTGAACTGGTCACTGACTGGTCAGACATAGTACATGATAATAAGAGGTTACACCTCCCACCGAGATATCGATTGATGGCGATGATATCGAGTTGGTTGATACCCACACAATTAGGGCGGATTGTTTGCGAGTTACGACGGGTTGTCTGGAACAATGTTTCAATAGCCCACCGCTCGCCGGCATGTTTTAACCCGCCTAGCCGCCATTTCGTTTACTTTGTGAGCAAATAGCCTAATATATCTCGATACACTGAATATATGGAGCATTCATGTCTTCAGCCACGTTATTTGTAATAAAGTTCTCGAAAACTTTACTGAAGACACAAAGTTTTTCGATACTAAATTTGTTTGAAGAATTAATACATCCATCTAGGAGGATTATTCACTAAAATTATTTATTCAGAAAATGTTTAACGTTGCAAAATTCTTCAAAAATACTAAACCTCCAAAGCTGACGGTTTCACAGCTATACCATATTGACCATAAAAACTTCGAGAATTTATTTTACTTTTCTTCGCTATTAATGTTCATAACTATTTTACATTTTAACGACATTCAATTAGCTAGAGATTACTGGATAGGGAAAGTTATGAAAATTAGAGCCATGGTACTCAAGTGAGAGCAAGGATGAGAAGTAAACACATCGGAAAACTAGAAGTGACAGAGTCATTAGAACAGGCTTAATATCGTACGGGCTTAATCTTTGACTTCTGCTAATGAGGGTCGAGCTTAGGCAGCATAACTACGAATCACCCGAGTACACTAGCATGTGTCCTGGTATCGATAGACGTGTCCATCTTTACCGTCTTGACCAAAAGCTATAAATTTACAACAACCATTACAAGATAGCTTGGAGAACTTATCAATTTGGGCTTTAAACAGGGATACCAGGTATATTTTTCAAATGTCTTCATATTTCATAAAAAATGTCTTCATTTGTCTTCAACAGCCAGGGGTGGTATTGCGCATCTCGAAACGAAAGGTTTATTGTATGCAAGGTTGTATGAAAAAGTCGATTCGAAATGGTTCCATAATGTCGCCCCAGGATTCTGAATCGATTATTGATTTTGAGCCAGAATACTGCCAGAACTCAGTCAGACATCCGAAAAAAATTGTCTTCAAAGTGAAAAACACATCTTCACAACATTTCAAATGTCTTCAAAATGAAGGCAAATCTTCAAATCTGGCATCTCTGGTTTTAAAGCTGGGCTTCGATTTCTCTATGGAGAAAACAGAGTTGGTCGTTTTTTTTTCAAGGAAGCGGGATCCAGCTCAGCTTCAGCTTCAGTTTATTGGTAAAACGATAGCCCAAGTCCTGACTTTCAGATACCTTGGAATTTGGTTCGATTTTAAGGGAACATGGGGAGGCCAGATACCTAATAACGTAATGCCAACGAAGGATAAATTTTCTTCGAACAATAACTGGATCATGGTGGGGTTCTCATCCAAGTGACCTGATAAGATTGTATCAAACAACAATACTTTCAGTAATGGAATATGGATGCTTCTGCTTCCGTTCAGCTGCGCACACTCACATTATTAAACTGGAACGGATACAGTATCGTTTTTTACGAATCGCCTTAGGTTGCATGCAGTCGACCCATACGATAAGTCTTGAAGTACTAGCGGGAGCTCTTCCTTTAAAAGACCGGTTCTGGGACTGGGATCTGTCCTCTCGTTTACTTATTAGATGTGAGATTATGAATTCACTGGTAATTGAAAATTTTGAAAGACTTGTCGAGCTTCAAGCCCAAACCAGATTCATGACAGTGTACTTCAATCACATGTCACAAGAAATAACTCCTTCTAATTATGTTCCGACATGTGCCAATATACTAGATACTCCCGATACCACTTTATTTTTCGACACGTCCATGCAAGAGGAGACTCGTGGAATCCTGGATCACCTGCGCTTACTGGAGATCCCTAAAATATTTATAAGTAAATACCGACGCATTGACTGCCATAAAATGATCTACACTGATGGGTCACGAATCAATGAGGCCACTGAATTCGGTATTTTCAGCAATATTTTTTCAATTTCTTTCAAACTTGCTGAACCCGCCTCTGTTTATATAGCGGACTTAGCAGCAGTACTTTGCAAGTAATTAATACATTACCCCCGAGCCATTACTTTATCCTCACTGATATTGTATCTCTACGTTCAAAGAGGGTTGATAATCACGATTCATTCTTTTTGGGCAAGATACGAGAATTTTTGAGTAACCTAACAAGAAAATGTTATCAATTTACCCTAGTGTGGGTCCCCGCCTATTGCTTTATTGCGGGCAATGAGAAAGCCGATAATTTAGCCAAGATTGGTGCACTAGATGGTTAAATATATGAAATATTCATTGTTTTCAATGAATTTTATAGCGCTTCTCGTCAGAGGACGCTTGCTAGTTGGCAAACATCTTGGGACAATGGAGATCTGGGACGATGGCTACACTCAATTATCCGTAAAGTATCAACGAAGGCATAGTTCAAAGGATTGAATGTAAGTCGGGACTTCATCCGTGTTATGTCTAGGCTCATGTCCAATCATTATACTTTAGATGCGCATCTCCGCCGTATTGGGCTCCCAGAGGGTAATCATTGTGCTTGTGGAGAGGGTTACCACGACATTGAGCATGTTGTTTGGTCGTGCACTGAATATCGTGAAGCCAGATCCCAATTAGTAGATTCTTTACAAGTCCAAGGAAAACTAATCCATGTTACTGTTAGAGACATCCTGGCTTACCGCGATCCTCATGGAACTTATCTATCATTTTCTAAAAACCACGTCTGTCAAAATTTAATTAGATTCATCTCCTCATCTCTCATTCATGACTTCACCAATTAAAGTGTCCTAGAATATTCAGTTTTGTTTTAACTTCAGACAATGCCAGAAAAATGTAAATAAATACATGCGAAAATACAAGATCATTATGAAATACAAGAAAAAGCAAACATTAAAGTGATTACAGTGTTAGTTTTAGACAAATTACTAGTATAGTTAAAATTTATCTTAAGGATTTTTGTAACATGCTATGTAAAAAAAGAAACTTTGACGAAAAAAGCTTTCGCAAAAGTTTAGTATGGAAAAACCTGTTTTAATCCACCTAGTGGTGCAATGGTGCCTTTCTCATTTATTCAATTATGATTTAATGCCTGGTCACGTTCAATATAACATTGTGGAAATGTTTATTACATTCTTATTACACTTGTTAAGCATATATAAATGCATGACTATCACGAATCTGACGAACATGTTGACGCTGACACACTTGAAACAAGCAAACATACAATATTTTATTAGCTTATTCAGCGTGAGTTCAATGTTGCGTTCCTGTTAATATATTTTGGTGGTGGAGAAGGGAAGGGGCATGATTAGTTGGAGGAAGAGGATGCGCTGGGAAACACTTAATACTTATTGCGGTATACGGGGTGGATGAAAGGAATGCAGGTGGAGGTTGGTCTGAGAGGGGGGGGGGGTGAAAGAGGGGGTGGGGTTGAGTGGAAGAAGGGGGAGAGGTAGGTAGGGAGATCTAACACCCAACTGCATATTATACCTTCCATTTGAGACTAGGATAGTCAAAATTGTTTCAGTTATCATCGAAGTGGCTTTAGTTCTGGAATATGTCCGGAAGGCGGGACTTCCGGAATTCGGACATCATAGGGTTACCGGTTTATATGAGGAATTGCTGTGATACCGCACTCTTCAACCCGTAACACCGGAACCGAAAGTCCGATCAACTAAAAATTCAATAGCGTTATACCTTTCAGATGAAACTAAGTTTGTACAAATCGGTTCAGCCATCTCTGAGAAAATGGAGTGAATTTATTTGACACACACATACATACACACATGCATACACACATACATGCACACATACATACACACACAGACATTTTGCGATCTCGACGAACTGAATCGAATGGTATATGTCACTCGGCCCTCCAGGCCTCGGTTAAGAAATCGCTTTTTGGAGTGATTGCATAGCCTTTCTTTTTATGAGAAAGGCAAAAGGCTAGCCCTATGTAGTTGACTAAAGAATTTTCAGTGGTAAAAGAGGACATAATCTTAATTGGCTGCAACAAACCAAACAGAATTTCCAGCAGTTATTCCAACGGAAACCGACTGAAGCGACATATGCGGACAGCCAAACAACTCGTTTTCAATTACTACGATTCCGGTAATTTGCAACACATAAGGCAAACAGGGGCAATCACAGAGGATAACCTGAGGTCGCAGTGAAAAAGTTTCACCTATCAGAGAAAAAATGAGAAAGACTGTCGGCACTAGTTCACCGGGAACGACTATTCTCCTTTCGTGGAGCATACATTGTCATTTCAACAACAATCAACCTTTCAACGGTTTCTCTCCTTATTCACTGGCCCAAGGGCAAGGACTTATCATGCCCTTAATGAACCATAAAGAAAAGCGCAGATAGGCAAAACAGAAATGTACATTTTAATAACACACCGCTTGTGCGTGCAGTCGCCCAGCGGAAGAGTTTTCAGCCCATTACAGGATTAAATAGATTTTTATTCCCTAGAAGGAATGTACATTAACAATCACATTTATCTTCAGGTTCCCCTCCTTCCCGTTCGATCCTAGTCTGGAGCACAAAAACGCATTCGAATGAAGCACATTTCGCGATAATAAACAATTCAATTTCCAGTCAAGTTCGGACTGCTTTCGGCAAAATTCGAGCAAGCCATATTAACTGAGAGAGAAACGGGAATTTGAATCCCGCCAACGGTGAGTCAAGATAAAGCATTATTCCAAAAATATGCTTCATTTCTGATATTCGCAGATAAATGTAAACTACTTTGGGATCCTTTTAACATCGAGTTCTGCACAGATAGTTGCTGCATGTTACCTAATCGAACAAATTCCAGCATCCATCTCAGTTTAAAGCCGACCACTTTGGACATCTCTCCATAGTTTTACCGCTCGCTTATTGTCCCGTGGCGAATGATGTTACTCCGGCACAACGAGTAATGACTGTTGGTAGGCAAATGCAATAGTGCGTGCGATGCACCGAATCCCGACCAATCCTCAATGACCAAACTGGGCCGAGCGGTTTGAATGATTCCCGAAGACCGATTCGCAACCATAACCCAAACCCAACCGGCGGTAAGCAAACTACAGTGCGAAACCGTTTCCCGAATGCAACGCGCGTGCATGCAAATGTAATGTAAATAAAACATGAGTTTAATCGTTTACCACTGCTGTGGCCCCGGAGCGCCAAGAGAGCCCCATAGTGCGGAATTGGTGCTGTCCGTTGCCCAGCTCAGGTCACCCACCGGAGACGGAGAGGAAACCTTTCGCCGGAATGGTATACGAATCGGCGGAACCGGTTTCGGTTGCTCTACTTGAGTCAAACTTAGCCACAGGATGATAACATTCAATCTGACGCACACACGAACCGCGTCGAGACTGCACCGATATCGAAGATCTGCTTGAAAACGGGGCACACTCCGACTTGAGTTAGATTATTGTTAAGCATATTTCATGTACATTATCACAGTTAGCCATGCAATTACTTTAAACGTTAGGCTCATGCGCACTGCCCGGGTGATTGCGGCAACTTACCGGGCCTTTTCGGGATATAAACATTCGCCGCCAAACCGGCCGGCCGGTCGGCCAGCCTCGTCGCGTTCAAGCGGTGCGATGCACATGCAGAGAGCACGTTCTTTATAGGAAAGCAGTGCGTTCCTAACCTATAAAGTAAAATATGCGCTCCGAAGGGCAAAACGGTGTACTTTTGTTTGCGTTTTTCTTTCACAGCGTGCCGATATCGGTTATATTTAATAATTTTAATGTGTTCTTATCATGCTGACCTTGCTGGTCTCCGGGTGGAAGATCAGGTTTTGAAACAGGAAGTTTTTACGTTGGCAAATGTTGAGTTGCTTGCAGCAGTTGGTAGTTTGAGCAGATTGCATCTAAATATTGGTACATTCTTTGATAATTAGGATTACTGAAAAAAAATATGATAAACCTCCTATTTTTTATTCCAGGCCCGCGTGCAGAAAATTCTCAAGGGGGGGTTTTGATTTTTTAACGTTTATTTTAAAAGAAACGTACAGAAACCCTCAAACCTTGAAGATTTTTTCAGAGGCCTGGACTTAGTCTTTTGTGAACCAAACGACTCAGTTCAACAAATTGGGCCAATGTTTGTTATCGAGAAGGAGTCAACAAAAGACACCGCTGCATAGTGATCGGAAACCCCAAAAACGCGAACTTAATTCACAATTCGAATATATTCACAGGGTATCTTTGCATGAATTGTTTATAAGAATATTCCCCACAACCTGATTAACTTTTTATTCTGACGAGGTAGAAAGTTAGTGTCTTCGACAAAGTTTTAGAAATGCTCGTAATAAAGAATTTAGTTGAACAACTTGAACTTAGAGGACTTAAAGTTATCGATTTATAAAGCGTTTTATCCACTGTGATTTTCATGCAAACCATGTTCCAAATAAATGTGGATGCATTAAACCCACATAATATTGTTGAAGATTGTAAGTAAAACCTGTTTCAATCCACCTAATGGTGTAATTGTGCCAATAGCAAGTTAAATTGAATATAATTTTGAGAATGTCTATTACATTCATATTACACTTTGCACATATTTGCAAGGGCACGACTGCCACGAACCTAATGAGCAACATGTTGACGATGGCGTCCTTGGAATAAAAAATATAATATTTAAATGGATAAATCAGCATGAGGTTAATGTTGTCTTCGCGTGAACATATGTTGGAATGCACTGGGAGGGGAAAGGGATTATAATTGTAAAAGAGGATATGAGAGAGGCCTAGTTGGTGAAAATGGGTTCAGTCATCACCGAATCCGATGTGACTTTAGTTCTGGAATATACCCGGTACATTGTTCCGGTTTAAATTCCTATGTAACCGTAGTAACTCCGGAATCAAAATGTAGATCCGAATGAAATTCAATTCAGTCAATGGGTGTATTGTATTTACCATTTGAAACCAAGTTTGTAAAAATCAGTCAAGAATTTGTTGAGAAATAGGTGTGACGTTATCTTACGAACTTTGCTAGTTCCCCGGGAGTATCAAGAACCGTCATATGATCAAAGCTACTTTGATTGGTCTGTAGTTAGGTCCGCTAATCTAAGTAATGTTAAATACGTTTCAATATGTATTGCATCATTTGGACATCTTCATGGTGCAAGTTTACATGGGAATTTGTTATGTAGCCGCAGTCTTCAACCCGTAATTCCGGAACCGGAAGCAGGATCAACAAAAATACAATAGCAGCTTGCGCCCGGTCAAACCATTCGGAATTTTATTTGGAATCCTGAATGGAGTCATTATGGATTCCAAATCAAATGCAACAACCGATTCTGAGTCGGAATCGGTTGTTGCATTTGATTTGGAATCCATAATGACTCCATTCAGAAATCCGAACCGGTTCCGGAATTAGTTTAACTGGGCGGGAGTGTTAGAACCGTTCATTTAAAACTAAGTTTATGCAAATCGGTTCAGCCATCTCTAAAATAATTGAGCGGCTTTTTTTGGCACACACATGCACCGACAGACATTTTGCGGACTCGACGAATTGAATCGAAAAGTATGTGACACTTGGCCCTCTAGGACTCGATAGGCAGATCAATTTTTGAAGTGATCTCCTAATATGAGAATAAGAGAGCCATAAATCAATTATATATTAAAGCGAAACTAATTTCCTATCGGTATTGCAGAGTAGATTTGCTTCGTAATGACGTATTTGATTAGTCGATATGAGATATCAACTAATGAAAGTAGTACTGTTTGTGAAATCCTTTGTAAATATTTTTTTCGTAATAGATGTTCAAGAACATGGTAAGCAAGGTGCTTTGAGTTATAAGGTGATTCGTCTTTGGTAGTAACTAGGTGAGGAGCGAGGTAAGCGTGCAGCATACTGCGGGGAAGAAAAATGGCAGCGAACAACTTTGTTTACCGCCTGAAATCTAAGCAAACCAGAGCTTGGAAAACGAATCAGCTGAAAAAGAACGAACACTCTTCATTCGTTCTTCGCTTCACGAACATACACCCTATTGAACCATTCACCACTGAGCTGCGGAGTTGACGGCTTTGGTTCACCACCACCGAGGCTGGTGAATCATTGCTGTTCTACAGTGTAGGTATATGAGCATAGCGTAATAGTACCCGTTACTCATTCTCTCTCCCATTCGAAGAGATATCAACCGCTGTGCATCATTCGTTCTTCATAGCAAGCTGTACATAGGCACCCAGATTCTCTTTGCTTGCTGGGTGCGAATGTAGGTACGAAAAATGATGCCACCCAGCTGCCCCGGAGAACAGCGCTCATAACGAGAATGTGTTTGTTGTCTTTTATTATTTTTATTCGAGACAGGTACCTACATGTTCTGTGCGCTTTTCATATGCAATATTTTTTAGTTTTGTCTTCAACCTATTGAATCTGTCGAATTGTGAAAATACAAATAGGGTTAAGGGGAACATGGGGAGACTTTACCAAGCACGAAATTCAACAATTATTAATAACGTGTTCCATTTGGTACTTAATTTTTTTATATTTGTTTCCATCCCATCAGCTAATTTTTCATCTTCTTCATTTCGTTTTTCATCTTGCTTCCTTACGCTTATATTTGAAACTTTAAACGCGATTATCACGATATTTGCCGAGTACCGAAAGAGTTTGCAACGGATTTCAAAACTTTATTGTTCGTAATTTAACTGCCGTTTCCTTGAACGATTCCATTTTTTCGTCAAAATTTTCATATTAATCTTATGGATTTGTTAATAATTTTTTTCAGGTGAAAATGGTGTTTTTTTTTTGGAAAAATCATTCCCGTTTCCAAAAAGAAGAGAAATTTTTTTCAATCAATCGTTCAAGGACACCACAGATAGATACACTAATGATTTTTATGGCTGATTTTGTGACACGTGAACCTGCAATGTAATCAGGACAGTTAATCCAAAAAAGCAATGCATTAAAAAAAATCAAAGCTCATGAAATACAATCGTTTTATATTTTTAACTAGTACTAAGAACCTCAACAATATGAGAAGAAAAGTTAACAGCATGTTATATGCCATTGGTTTTTGTTCTGATATTTTAAAATTCTTCTGGTCAAGCTCCCCAAGCCTTGGTCAAGGCTCCCGCGGTGGGTAGACTTGACCAGAAAAAACGATCACAGAAAAACTTTTGTAACTTTTGAAAAAGTAAATTATCAATTCTGAAAAAAATCATTAATACGCAGAATACTTTTTCATATTACATTTCAACGAGTTTTGGAAGACATCTAATTATTAAACCAAAAACAATTTGTCTTATGGAATACAATATATTTTTAAATATTCATAAGCCAGTCGTTGTTCAAGTTCAACTCAGGGGTTTTTAGTATTACACAGAACTAGAAAAATCGTAAAAAATTACGTGTTCTGCTCCTGACATATACGAGCATCAAAAATGTTTTAGATTTAATTTTAATTTCACATGACTATGAATTTCGTAAATCATGTTTGATTTAAATGTCAATGAATGGAATTTGTTAAATTGTATCAAGTTTTTATTAACCAGTTGACAAATTTTGAATGATAGGATAAAAATGTTGATGGAATAGGAAAAAAATATGGTGTGATTTTTTTCCATTTAAACAATATTTGAAAACATTTTTGGTTGCCTGGTTACAATAAAAATCTCGGGTAACTTAGAATAAAGGCATTAAAGTCAACTGTCAAGATTCCTTTGGAGGATATTCCGAATAAAACTTTATTCGCCAAGCTCGGAATAATTGCAGCGAACTAATCTGTTCAGATCACTAAAGCATTAAAGCGGGATACTAATTTCTTCCCAAAGATTAAAAGGCATGTGTAATTTTGCTATTCCTGCTCAACTTTAGACGAAGCTCGAAGTATTTTTTTGATTATTAAATATTCCACAATATGCCGTACATTTTAAACACTCCGTTAGTAGGTATCCAATTTAATCATGAGTCATAAATCTTGCTCATCGAATTTGTGGTTAATATTATATTTGTTAACATTTAACCTGTCTGTACAACATTTAGGAATAGAATGTAGTACATCATAGTTTGAAACATATATTGTCCTTGTTAAATGCGAATAACTTATAACCAAGCTTATAACCACTTCGTTTTAGTTCACGATTATAAAATTCCAAATATTCGTAAGCTAGAGATACAATGTTAGAAAAAAATGAACCTATATGTGTTGGGCTGAATCGTCTGAGGAACCAACATCCAAAAAACTGATAAATGCATATCGATGTTTGAATATCCACGATTTCCCTAAATTTATAATGCATCGTGAACACAAGTTCAATTTTTTTCCCCTCAAACCTCAGCAGAATCCAATAAGCGGTACCTGTTGCCTAATGTCCGCTCCACAAACCATATGTTCTTAACTGACGTAGCGAAAGACGCTGAAAACCGCTAATATGGCCAGAAGAATTTTATATTCAGATTCAGCATTACACAATGAATCTGAATGGTTCAACAGCTTGTATGTTCCTGAACCAATTTCACTAAATAATCAACCAAGCAAAGAGGAACCACTATTCAAGAGAGAAGAGAATACTGATATCCTCTCTCTCAATGATACTCACAACTGTTCATCATTATAATGATACGTGCTTATGCAAGCGTGTGTGGATATATTCGTTCCTGTTTCTGTTTCCTCGTGTTGTTGCTTCGGTATCCATAACGGCAATTCATTCGGTTGGGGTGAAGACAAGCGTTTTACTGAACTGTATTGTGGTTCGTTCGGATTGAATTTGAATGAATGGTGAAAGCTCTGAAGCAAACATATGGAGAGAAATAGTAAACAATGTTGTTAGCTGTCGTTTCTAAAACCAACATGGCTGATCGACGTTTTTGAGGATTATATCACCTGAGAATAAAAACTTCTTGATGGTAAGCATGTTTGGTTATATTCAAGATGATGCTGTTTCGAATCATACTTCTAACATTAATAGTATTATTTCAACAATAATTATTAGCTGATAATTAGCTAAAAAATATATTTTCGATATCTTGACGGATCTGATTTTTTCAGATTTGGACGAATCTGAAGGTGACAATTCCATACAAAAAAAAACAAATAGTGTTATCACTAGTGTATTAGATCAGAAAAGAATCGAAGATTTAAAATAACTCATTTGCTTCTTTTATAAACTGGCTGTCCAGAAATGGAAGCAAACAGAATAAAATCGAATGATTTTTAATTATTCGAGTTGTTTGAAATACACAAAGAACATCAATTTGAAGAAATAATGTGATCAAACGGTGGGACTAGTTCGCTATGGACGTGTGTGACAAAGATAGATCTGTTTTGCGGAGACTAATATCTGTTGACGACTTGAACAGTAAAGTGATATTTTTACGGAGCTGTCAGCAAATTGTTTAAAAAACTGCGGTAAAGTTTTCATTTTTTAGCAATTTTCAGTTCATTTTTTCGAATAATTTGTTGAAACCCGCAATATTTTGCACTGAATTTATCAGCACTTCTGTAATTTTCGGTACATAAACATTATCCAGTAATATACTGACTAATTGCTCAACAAAATTGTACCAACATTACCGAACCTCGTCAAAAATTTAAAAACAGGTAGAGCAAATCATCTGTCAAGTCACCATTTTCAGAGGAAGCTGCTGACTGACCAGTATTTTGTGACGTTTGGAGAGAACGGATTGCGGAGAGTTCGGTAACCGAAATGTTTTACTGAATTGATTACCGAACGGTTTGCTGTTCAAAGCCCCAGCAAAATTTTACTGTATTCAGTAATTCAAATTAAGTGTGTAGCGAATAAGTTGTGGAAAGGTGTCTTTTAATATTTGGCTAGATTATAAAAGATGCACTTTTTCTAAAGATAAGTGTTATATCCAAATCGAAAACACAGTTACGAAATCAACCGACTTGAGGCTAGCCTAAATACAATCGTTGATTAAAATCAACAAACGATACCGAGTTGATAGCTGAAAGTCATAGTAAGAATGTCGTTAGATTCTATCATTTGATATAAAATTTGTAGTAAAAATATGTTACAGTCGACTAAAGTACGTTGAAATCTAATCCGCAAGAACCCAATTGACGATAATGAAATAGGATAGTTCTCATTCGTATTTATCACCAACTATTGGCAAAACTTATATAATAAAATGCGTGACAAAATCAATTTATCACTATAAGATGAATTGATCCAATCTTTTCGATATCAAATTTGAACTCAGCTACTCCAAATTCACTTTTAATATATGGCTATAGGACAAAAGTCTCTAAAAATGTATATGGCGAATGAAGAGAATGTAGGTCAAAGGGAAGGGAAAGAGGGGGGGGGGGGGGTATGTAGGAAGAGATGGTGTGAGGGGTTATTGGAGTATGGAACACCCCAACCGCATATTAACCGCCCCTTTGAGATTTGGTTTATGAAATTCAGTTCAGCCATTACCGAGTAATTGATGAGACTAATTCTGGAAAATGTACAGACCCGAGAATTCCGGAACTGTCAATAGTGGACAATATATTCAAAGAATCTTTGATTGGCCATCAGTGATATATACTTGCAAATAGAAATGATGTGACCTAGACTTGCAAATAGAAATGGATTTTTAATCTTTGAAGTATTACGATTGTACCGGTTTATACGGGAAATTCCCACGTGGCCGCAATAACCATCCTGTAACTCAGGAACCAAATGTCAGATATGAATGAAATTCAATGACAGTCTATGGGAATATTGTATCTTTCATTTGAAACCAAGTTTATAAAAATCGGTCAAGACATTAACTAACGAACATGGAAAGTACCTGGGGGCATCAAGAACCGTCATAGGTGGCCAATGTGGTCAAAGCTGCTTAGAATGATCATTAGTGACCTATATCCACAAATCCGAGTTATGCTGCACCCTTTTTAATATGTATTACACCATTTGGACATAATGGTGATACCATTTTATATGGGAATTTGCTGGGTGACCGCACTCTTCAACCCGTAACTCCGGAACCAGAAGTCCGATCGACAAAAAATTCAATAGCAGCTTATGGGATACCTTTCATTTGAAATCAAGTTTGAGCGATTCGGTTCAGCCATCTCTGAGAAAAGTGAGTGAGTTTTGAAAACACACACATACAGACATTTGAGTTTTGAAAACACACACATACAGACATTTGTCAATTTCCACGAACTGAGTCGAATGGTATATGAGGCTCGGCCCTCCGGGCCTCGGTTAAAAAGTCGGTTTTCAGAGTGATTGCATATCCTTTCTATATGAGAAAGGCAAAAATACTGATTCGTTTCTATATGAGAAAAGCAAAAATACTCATTCGTTTCAAAGTTATTGATTTTGATTACAACATTTTTTACCAGCAATTACAAAATTTTACGAAAAAGAACCGAAAATTTTTTTTTCGTTTATTTTTATATGGAAAAAGTAAAAAACATTACAAAGTGAGTTACCCTATTCATAGGTTTCTAGTGTGCCACGCATCAACCCTTCTTACCTTTATTATACGTAGTCTGGACATTGAAAATAGTGCCTGCTTGTCCGCGGTACCAGCTGGGGTACGAGCAACCATAGGAAAGATCGGGTAACCAAGACCATGGTCGTATGCTGACAGGGAAGGGAGGCTCCTCTTTTCGTAGGATGAGTCCATCCGAGCGCCTGTTCCCCATGTTAGGGGCGGCTCAAAACAGCGTCTGTTCCCCATGTTAGGGGCGGCTGATGTATCGTCCACGTGGCAGCGTGGGACTCTAAACAGAGCTGACACGATGGTCCTCCGGCGAGACAGGGGGTTGGGGAAGGCCCAACAAGCCGCACTGGAAAACTAACCATTAAGAACAATGCAGAAGAAAATATAAGATTGGAAACTCGGAACATGGAACTGCAGGTCACTCTGCTTTCCAGCTTTCGACAGGATAATCTACGACGAACTCCAGCCACGCAACTTTGATGTCGTAGCACTGCAGGAACTTTGCTTGACAGGATAAAAGGTATGGAAAAGCGGGCATCGGTCGACTACTTTCTACCAGAGCTGTGGCACCACCAACGAACTGGGAACCGGGTTTGTAGTGCTGGGTAGGATGCGTAAACGCGTGATTGGATGGACTCCGATCAACGCAAGGATGTGTAAGTTGAGGATCAAAGGCCGTTTCTTCAACTAAAGCATCATCAACGTACACTGCCCACACGATGGGAGACCCGACGACGAAAAGGAAGCGTTCTACGCGAAGCTGGAGGAGGTGTACGACGGCTGTTCGCAACGGGACGTGAAAATCGTCATCGGTGATATGAACGCTCAGGTAGGACGGGAGGTAATGTTTAGACCAGTAATTGGGCCAAAAAGCTTGCACACCGTATCGAATGATAACGGCCAACGATGCGTGAACTTTGCAGTCTCGCGTGGCATGGTAGTTCGAAGTACCTTCTTCCCCCGCAAAGATATCATCAAAGCCACCTGGAGATCACCTGACCAACGCACCGAAAACCAAAACGATCACGTTCTAATCGGCGGGCGATTCTTCTCTGATATCATAAACGTTCGTACCTACAGCAGTGCGAATATAGATTCGGACCATTACCTAGTTGCAGTATGTATGCGCTCAAACCTCTCGACGGTGTACAACACTCGTCGTAGTCGGACGCCAAGGCCCAACATCGAGCAACTTCGCGACGCCGGGTTTGCCCAAGACTACGTACAGTGGCTGGAAGAACAGCTGGGCGCAGCTACTCTTGGAGAGGGCTGGAGGGAGATCCGTTACGCCATAGGAAGTACTGCTATAGCGGCACTAGGTAAAGCGATTCCGAATCGAGGAAACGACTGGTTCGATGAGGAATGTGAGCAGTTAATAGAGGAGAAGAATGCAACACAGGCGAGGATGCTGCAGCACGGAACGAGATAGAATGTGGAGCGATACAAACAAGTACGGAACAGGCAAACTTCGGTCCTCCGGAGAAAGAAGCGCCAACAGGAGGAACGAGATTGCGAAGCGATGAAACAACTGTACCGCGCAAACGACACACGGAAATTCTACGAGAAGCTGAACACTTCGCGCAAAGGCTACGTTCTGCAAGCCGATATGTGCGGTAACCTTCTTACGAACGAGTGTGAGGTGATTAAGAGGCGGAAGCAGTACTATGACGAGCATCTCAACGGTGAAGCAGCAGAGGACGAAGGCGGTATGGCAACGGATCATGGAGCAGAAAACAATAGGCTGCCGGCCCCTGATCTCCCAGATGTCAAAGAGGAGGTCGGTCGGCTGAAAAACAACAAAACTGCCGGTGTAGATCAACTACCCAGCGAGCTATTAAAATATGGTGATGAAACACTGGCTAGAGCGCTGCACTGGGTAATCACTAAAATTTGGGAGAAGAAGATTCTTCCTGAGGAGTGGATGGAGGGTGTCTTTTGACCAATCTATAAAAAGGGTGACAAGTTGGATTGCTACAACAACCGCACGTTCACACTACTTAGCACCGCCTACAAGGTCCTTTCCCGAATTCTTTAGCGCCGATTGTCACCATTTGCAAGTGAGTTCGTGGGGCACTACCAAGTGGGATTCATGGGTTCTCGCGCCATCACGGACCAAATATTCGCGATTCGGCAGGTTCTGCAGAAGTGTCGCGAATACAAGGTGCCCACACATCATTTGTTCATCGATTTCAAATCGGTGTATGACACAATCGATCGAGATCAGCTAGAGCAGATAATGCACGAGTACGGTTTTCCGGATAAGCTAACACGATTAGTCAAAGCGACGATGGATCGGGTGATGTGCGTTGTTTGAGTATCAGGGACACTCTCGAATCCCTTTGAATCTGGAAGAGAGTTACGGCAAGGTGATCGTCTATCGTACCTGCTGTTCAACGTTGCGTTAGAAGGTGTAATAAAGAGAGCGGGGATAGATACGAGTGGCACGATCTTCAGAAAATTCGTCCAGCTTCTTGGCTTCGCCGACGACATTGACATAATGGCACGGAACTTTGAGGCGATGTCGGAAACGTACATCAGACTGAAAGCTGAAGCCAGCAGGATTGGACTTGCCATCAACGTTTCGAAGACAAAATACATGAGAGGAAGAAGTTCTAGAGACGGCAATATGAACCTCCCATGCCGAGTTCGGATTGACGGTGACGAAATCGAGATGGTCGACGAGTTCGTGTATTTGTGCTCACTGGTAACCGCTGACAATGATACCAGAAGAGAAATTCAGATACGGATCTTGGCGGGAAATCGTGCCTACTTTGGACTCCGGAGGACGCTCCGATCGAACAAAATTCGCCGCCGCACGAAGTTGATTAGCTTCAAGACGCTGATGACACCGGTGGTCCTCTACGGCCACGAGACCTGGACTATGCTCGTGGAAGACCAACGAACGAACGAAAGGTGTTGCGTACCATCTATGGTGGCGTACAGATGGAAGACAGAACGTGGCGCAAGCGAATGAACCATGAGTTGCATCAGCTGCTGGAAGAACCATCCATCGCGCATGCCGCAAAAATAGGACGTTTGAGGTGGGCTGGACATGTCATAAGAAGGTCGGACGATGATCCGGTGAAGATGGTTCTTGAGAGTTACCCTACCGGAACAAGTAGCACGGTGGATCGACCAGATAGAGAACGACCTACGGACTCTTCGAAGACTGCGAGGCTGGCGACAAGCACCAATGGACCGAGTGGAGTGGAGACGGCTTCTGCATACGGCACGAGACAACAAGGCCCTAGCCTGAACGGATAGGATAGGATAGAAAGCCTGCTCGTCCATTTTGGTTTGCACTCTTATACGCAGTTGAAGTTAGTGTAAAAAATTTAAAATTCTTCAATAACTCTAAAACAAATGAGCATGTTTCAAGAGGTATGCGCCGCGCGGCCGATTTCAGGTAAAAATTTTACATGTCATCTCCAACAATATTTTTACACACAGTCTTCAACAATAATTTAGATTTTACATGCAGTCTTCAACAATATTATGTGATTTTAATACCTCAACGTTTGTCTGGGACATCGTTTGCATGAAAAATCACAGTGAAAAAAGTTATATTAAATCACTAAATTTAAGGCCCTTAGAAGACGCTTTATAAATCGATAACCTTAAGCCCTACAAGTTCAAGTTGTTCAACAAAATTCTTCACTATGAGCATTTCTAAAACTTTGTCGAAGACACCAATTTTCTACCTTGTCAGTATAAAAAGCTAATTTTTCTAGTTCAATCAGAGTAAGCCATGCCTCAATTTAATTTTTATCAGATTGTGGGGTATATTCATATGAACAATTCCTCCAAAGACGTCCTGTGAATATATTCGACGCTTTGGCCTCTAGTGAATTAAGTTCATGTTTTTGGCATTTCCGACCACTGTGCTCTGCCTGCTGGCTCGTGGTGGATTCGGATTGGTTTGTAGTAGTTGTTAAGCCAACCGATCAACCTAAACCTCTTGTATCTCGCAATCCGCATCCATCCGGGGCAACCGTTAAGTACTGCTTTAGTAGGTATTGTGTTCTTGCTTATTTTGTTTTGCGTTAATCGGCATGTTTTTATCCATAGCTACTTTTCCTTACTTGCTGTCCAACCTTCGCGATATATCTGACCTGCTCTGGTCTGCTGCAAATATCGTCACCTGTAGCGACATGAACCGATCCGGAGGTATCGACCATAAGGATTTACATCTCTGTACAACCACCTTCGCCGGGCTTCTTATCCTTCTTGGTGCTAGACGAGCCTATTTATCTGCTAGCTGGTGCTGAGAACTTCTCGGCAGCGGTATTTCACTCTATACCAATGCCCATTTTCGCGATCCATTTCGCTGCCACTCCAACGGAATAATCATGAGCGGTAAAATTTCTCTATACAACGATATCCCGATTTTCTCCAATTTCGCGTTTGTCCTCCTTAGCTGCCGTTGCTAGCCCGCTGGCCGACATTTGCTGTCTACTCACTACTGTTGCTAATATCGAAGCTTGTCGAAACGTGAACTGATCCTTCATAGAAATCGTCCAACTTGACAGCCACCCTCGCAAAGTTTTGTTCTTGTTTTTTTTTTCATTGTCTTGTTTCTAGAGTGACCAAACTCAAATGACATTTCATGTGTCAAAAAGGTTTGCAGTATTTTTTTTTTCCTGAACAGGAAGTTAATAAACTTTTAGAAGTAATTCAAAACCCCCTTGCGCACGGGCCTGTTTTATTCAGTTCATTTATTTTAGAAATTTAATTTCTTATGGTTGTTAATGCCAATTTTAGACGCTTAAAATTATTGCATATACAAGCCGCGATCAATTTCTTATTAAACCGCATATTTGAAATTGTTGACCATATGGATTACCGGAAATCCACATCCACGCAAAATCCAAAACCACTCCCACCAGCCCGATCCACGAAGCAACCAAGATCGATCTCATTGACATTAGGACAGATTTCAAGCTTCCGAGCATCCAACATATGTCACTTCAAAGAAAAATGCAGTTATGATGGTAGGCAGCGAGCATGTCATCCATTGCCGGAGAAGGCGCGTGCCTTTGGTAAATGATCATCATTCCTATGCAATTAGGGATGGGATATATGAATAAATTCCCAATCGATGCTAGAAACCGATGGGGAAGTCACTACTGCACCCGATCACCGATTACGACAGCAACGGGCACGGTGGCCAACCGGCATATTTTACCAGTTAGATCACTACGTGTTCGCGAAGTAACTCTTCCTACTGCAACATCAGATCAGAGTCTGGAGATATTTAGGAGCGTGTTATCATACAAATCGCTGCCTAATAGAGGATATTATCATTAAATAAAAACAAAATGTTTGATCCAATGGCCAATCATTCATAAATGTAATATGATCCCCTGGCTTGTTTTCGCACCTCTTTCTGTGGTTCGGTGTGACTGGAAGAACTTTCTCATTTTTGAACATAGGCTTGATTCACCCCTTCGGTACACACGTGAATGGCTCTTCAAAATGTGCAGCCGATGGTGCTCAAAAAAGATTTCGTTAGAGTTTCTGAATTTGTAGAAAGTACATTTGTAATGACACCGCTCATTCTTGGATTCAGACTGTCGCCGATTCTGACTAACAAATGGACCGCCATCGGGGGTAATATTACGCACAATTTTGGTTTAGCTTCCATTATCGAGATTCAACGATATTTAATTTCAATCGATAATTATATCCACAAAATCAGTGGCGTAGTAGCGGGGGGGGGAGGGTTAAGGTTAATTTTAATCGATAATTATATCCACAAAATCAGTGGCGTGGTAGGGGGGGGGGGGTTAAGGATAAGGACTAAGCCCCCCTCTCGAAATATTTTGAAGAAATTTGAGAATATTTCCTTGTATTGATAATTGGCAGCAGAACTCGACACCTACCTGTCGGCTCGATGTGGAGGCAGGTCAACCGCCGCGGACCGAGTAGATCGCGGCGAAGGGAGGAGCTAAATGGTTCCTGGTATCGTGACAAAACTGGGAGCTTATTGGTTCACGAAACGGATGTCGGTACCGACCGAAATTGCACCGCATTCTGTAGTCCTTGACTGACGGCGAACATGGACTGGAGAGTGTGCGATAAGTATCCCCATAGCGACCACCAGGCGATTCGCTACCGTATCGGCCAATGGAACCCTGCTGCAGCACGGAGAAGGACGACTGGCAAGCTAAAGTGGAAGACGAAAGTCTTTAACAAAAGTCTCTTTGTTGAGTCACTTCGGCGAACAGTTGATGCGGCTGATCTAACAAGAAGGATTGTGACGTTACAATGCCACGAAAACTAGAGCCAGTACACGATGTGCAGCTTACTGATTAAATGAGTAGCTAAGTACGCTACACTCTGCTTGTCTTAGGATCCTTACAGAGTGGCGGAGAAGAAGCTGAGCTGGGGTTGGTGCTGACAGTAGGATGCGAGAAACCTGCTTGCAGCATATCAAATGGAACCAGTCAGAGTAAAAGCAGGCAGTCAGCGCAGATCCGCTCGGATTTCACTCTGACATTACCAGCCCCAGCTCAGCTTCTGGCCGCCACTCTGACAGCGGCCTTAGAGCCAGAAGGTGGGCTCAGAGAGCAAAATCGAAGAGTGAGAAAGGAGCGCAAACGACTTTCCGAGAAGGTAGGGACGCTTTAAAACGGAAGATCAAACTCAGCAAGCCAGTTTGTCATAAGTAGCTGTGCTGAGAAGTAGACGCCAATCCCTGGGGGGCACGACTGAATCGTCATGACGAAGATGAGGGCCCATCGACATCAGTTGAAATATGCCCGGATAAGCTAAAGATAACCGTTGAGAGTCTCTTCCCGAAGCACGATTCAACTACCTGGTCACCGACACCGTACACCGAAGAAAAAGGAGCTAACACAGCCGAGTGGCAAGCGACTAACGACGAGCTCAAAGAAGCGTCGATGTGACTAAAATCAAAGAAAACCCCCGGTCCGAATGGAATACCAACCGTGGCGCTGAAAGCTGCGATCTTGGCACATCCGGGCATGTTCAGGATGCTACTGGTGAAGTCTTTAGATGATGGCAATTTCCCCGAAATGAGCAAGGTACAGAAGCTGATGTTGCTGCCAAAGTCAGGGGAGTCACCGGGCCATCCAACCTCGTATAGGCAAATGCCACAGCGCTGCACAGAAGAATGAGCCACATCCTGAAGAGCTACTTCCAGAGTAGATTACTGCTGTACGAGACGAACAAAGGGCTGAAGGCGATACGTTCCTCAGGGCTCCATTCTCTGTCCAACTCTTTGGTTTCGTGGACGACGTGTCACTAACGGTGATGAGTGACACTTGAAGAAATGGAGGTGTCGGTGACGAAGAGAATAGATACGATCAAGAGCTGGATGAATGGGGTAAAGCTGCAAATAGCTCACCAACAGACGGATGTGTTGTTGGTCAGCAACTACAAAGCGGTTCAGCGGATACAGATCACCGTCGAAGGGTTTGTGATTGCATCAAAGCGTACACTGAAACAATTGGGAGTGACAATCGACGGCTGGTTGAGCTTTAACAACCACGTTGATTACACCTGCGAACGATCGGTCTAATATCTAGTGTTTCGTCTACGATGCGGAACCGCGAAAAGCTGAACAAGACGTTCCGGTTGGTCTACGAGTTGCGATTGCGTACCGGAGGCAGTATGCGTTATCGCTGAGATGATCCCCATCTGCATCACCCTGGCGGAGGATATCAAGTGCTACAATCAATGAAAAGCCAGACACGTGAGGAAGATGATGAGAATCGATTCGATGGTGACGTGGCAGCAGGAATGGGACACATGAAACAGCTCCTACCGAGCCACGGATGCTTCAAGAAGTATCTTCATCGGTTCGGGTACGCAACGTCACCATTGTGCCCGGAGTGTGAGAACGTCGAGGAGACACTGGAGCATGTAGTCTTTGAATGTCCGAGGTTTGAAACGACGTGCAGGGAGCTACTTAAAACAGCAGGACCGTACACCAACCCGGATCATGTAAACGTGGAACGCAGTAAACAGAGTTATGATATAATGATATAGATCATGACCATCTTACAACGGAATCGGTGTGATGAACATCGAGCAACGGTTTCGGGAGAGCAATCACCGCCAGGGAACTCTCCGCAGGAATAAACTAGATCCGCACCGAGGACTAGTCGAGTAGACTGCAACAGAGCATCGAGTATGAGTCGTCGAAACGCCAGCGAACCGGACACCACGCTTCACCCGGAATCGCCAGACCGACCACGGCACCCCACCGGTTGTTCCGATAGAAATATAGCGAAAACCAAGAAGAATCGATATTGGGAGAACTTTTTACGCCAGGGAATTCTCCGTCAGCGTAAGCTAGATTTACCGCAGGTGACTGGACTGAGTAGACCGCGACGAGACACCACCAGTCGCAACGGGGCTCCAGCAAACCGGACGCATTACTCTACCGGAATCACCGAACTGACCTCAGCACCTGGTTGGTTGACTCGCTTTCGAACCAGGTTAGATCCATCGTCGGGTATGTAAACTAATGGCGTTTTCGTTTTTTCTTGTTGCTACACCGGTGTAGTGCAAAGAAAGAGATAGACTGATTACACCCAAGTTTGAATGGGTGTAACACCGACTACACCGGTGTAGTGCACTGTCAAAAACGAATATGCCATAAGTAGACTGAGGGACAGTTCTCTTCAATCAATAACACGCGTATGTTTTGATGGTGTACACTAAACTGAGAACGATCGCCCAGCAACCGTCTGTAATATATTTATTTACTTCATCGTATCCTCACGCATACTTGCGTACACTGTGGTACTCGCTTATTACTGGGTCATTCGACAATACATAACAATCCTTACCCCTTTTATGTTTATAAATTCATTTTAATTTTCAATGGTTATTTCATTTTTTTTTTTACAATTATTTACAAAATATAATAAAAATCAATAGCAATAGAATTTAATACAATAAAATAGTTCACCGCTTAGCATAGATAAAATTCTTTTCCGTATTCGCTCTTCTCAATCTGTTCGACCTCCTTAGAGTAGGAGTTTGAATTTTTCTTCGTTTATCACTCGATGACTCGAAAAGTCTTCTACGTTTGATGATCCTCTCCGGAAATCCTCGGAAAACATCCCATCCTCGTCGCCACTGTAAACTAAGTAGACTGAGGGACAGTTCTCTTCAATCAATAACACGCGTATGTTTTGATGGTGTACACTAAACTGAGAACGATCGCCCAGCAACCGTCTGTAATATATTTATTTACTTCATCGTATCCTCACGCATACTTGCGTACACTGTGGTACTCGCTTATTACTGGGTCATTCGACAATACATAACAGGGTACTAGACCGAATAGTTCGTGAGCAAGTCGGAAGCTCAACGAGGAAGTGGTACTAAATGGCACACGGGAACCGAAAGGCTCAGTAAATTTGACAGTCTGAAGTTTGCCGCCTAGATTGTCCTTGTAGAGGAATAGCACTGATTCAAGACCCACAGCTAGCTTTCCTACTACCATACAGAAATCGCCACGTTGTGTGGATGGTCGAAAAATGGTAGAGGTTTTGTACATTTTTTTCCTGTTCAGATTGTTTTTGAACATTTTCCTGTTCAGATTGTTTTTGCACATTTTGTCATATATATACAAAACATATTCATATAGCCACCCCCCTCCCCTCAAAATTTTCTTTCTACGCACTGCACAAAATTAATACGATTTTTTATAACTAAAATACATTTTTGGAATGACTTAATGGATGAAGTAAATAGTAAATAGGAGCCATGTGATAACTGAGTTGCCTATATTCAGTCAGTGCCCTTACTAGAATCCTTTTATCGTGCTTGGAAAAATGTAACAAATTCTTTGTCATTTTCTGATTCTTATCCGTAAGAAAAGTTTTTGTTTGGACGCAAGCTTGTCAGGTACACTATTGGTTGACATGTTCGAATGCTGCTCAAGAGCGAACCTTGTGTTTCATTCAACTTATCGACAGTGGAAAAACTTCAGCGAATTCGTGAGGATGAATCGTAGTAGCCATACGCGTCGGTGTGGATTTTTTTACGCTCCCGTCAATTTTTCTAAAATTACTAGTTTTATATTTCTATACTTATTTCATCTAATTGCTGTGTAGTTTATTGAGTGACACTCACTCTAAAGGATTATTAAGTCGAGCGAAACCAGTTCCAAATGTTGCGAGAAGACTATACAGTAATGGCAAATTATAGTTTTCGAGGTATTTCCTGCGGGGTACTAGATAATGATTAGTATCACTATTGGCATCATGAGTCATCTGCCAACACATGTGATATTCGGGACAGGGGTTAACAGAATCGATTTTTTGGCTGGAGCTTTACAGTTGTTGCCAAATGGATGGATGAGTAAACAGAAAACAATGTGACAAAGCAACACGGAAATTCCGGTGAGACTGTTCCTTTTGTACAAAATTATTCAATTGTGACAACGGATTATATGTATAACAATATTTTATTATTAATATTTCTAAATGTTGCCTAACTGCAGTCATCATTTGTGGGTAGGATCATCTTACATACAGCAAGTATTGTCTCAAGCGACCGGAGCTCATGAAGATTCGCCTATGTTCATCCTTAAGCAGCAAAAGTTTTCAAGACACAATTTCACATTTTGGATACCGGCTAGATCGTTTCTAATATTTTCTTTGCGTTTTTTGACGTAGGACTACGTCTTTGTTTTCGATATGGGGGTGCACTTTGCAAATTCAACAAAAATGGTATGTAACGAAAAGTGGTCCAATTTTAAACGCTTATAATTCAGCCATCTTTCGGTAAATTTTCAATTTTTTTGCGCATATCGCTCAGAAATACTTCTAAGAATAGATTCCAATAGATAATCCCAAAGATTTTTGATATCATGGCATTAAAATTTCAAATAATGTTCAACATAGTTAAAATACCACGCATTTGCACACAAAAGGCTGCGCTTCCCTAGTCTGGCACGACAGATTTATGTACCTAACGCGCAACGCTTCTATTAATGACGTCATCATCGACTATTTAAAGAGCACATTTGGTTGGGCAAACTCAGTTGCCTCTTGGACAGCAGGCAGAGCAGAGCACTGCGCTGCATGCTCCCACAGCCAGTGTAGCAGATCAGAGGCTAGCGTCGTGGTACTAGTTGTCTTTTTCGCACCACCCATCATCATCAGCGTTGACTCATTTTGCTTGGTGCGTATCTCCAATTCGTGTGCGGACACGATGTACTGGCACAGCTTTTTGATTCAAGCACGGTACACCGTTTGCTTGGGTTTATTGTTTGAGGCGAATGTGTAGGTACATCCAAGTGTTGCGTGTATGATAGAAATGTGAGCTTTCGTTGCGCGAAGCGAAAGCTTTCGGTTTTTCTTTGCGTTGTCGTCTCCATGTCAGGCTAAGGAGACGAAAACTTTCTTAGCAACAAATTCACGCGAATGGATAGAAGAAAGTGCAACGAAGGTTTATTATTTACGTTTCATCAATTTATTGATTCCACGAGATTCATTTTCACTCAACCTATCTCACTTTGATTCTACCAATACATAGGTACTACAAAGCCTATTTATGAAAGGATGCACTGTTATTCAAAAAATCGCTGCAAAAAATGCATCTAAGTCCATCCATAAAACTATTTTCGATTCTTGTATATGTTTTGCTTCGAAATATGATTAAGACCACTACATTCGCTACATTTATGTGTACTTTAGGAAAATTACAATAGCGGCAAAATAAAACTATAAAGCTTGTCCTATACAAGAACTGTGACTGTATTGTCTAAAACATGATTTTTAAGCATCGGTCTGGTTGTTTACCGCACTCAATAGAAAACTTTTTAAAAATTTAAAGCAGTTCCAGATATTAGTTCGGTTTTCCATCGCAGTTTTCTGTCTGCTTTCTTTAATCGGATTCGATCGCTCATTGTAAATAAAATGACCTGAAGAGCAAGACGGTTTGATTCATGAAGTGAACTGTAGAAAGAAATGTTTGATTATTAATCCAAATGTAATAAGAAATTATATATTTCACGTGTTGCAGTCCTACGTCTGCAATTCGTACAACCCCATAGGGCTGTCCCTTGTAGTATTTTTTTTGAAAAACGCTACTAAATATATGCAGAAATATATATACCCCAGTTCATATTTGTTTCGCCTTTTGATATCTTCGTCATCTATGCAAACTGTTTCGGTTCCGAGCGTTTTCCGTAAGTAGATGATAGGACTATTAGGAAATAAAAACGCTTGTAAGGACGTGGTCAGGTGTGTGAAGTTGAGCGGGTCTACGTCATTGTAGATCGGAGCGAAATCTGGTATGACAATAGACATGCTCAATTCTGCAACTCCATCTACGATTTGTGCAGGTATTCGTTCTATGCTATGGAAAAACTTTAACAGTAATACCAGAATGACTGCGTACCCATAGAAAGCAGATAGCATTTGAAATGCTAAGTTCTTCGATTTGAGTTCGACATGCGATTACTAATTTCGATCTCAAGCCTGCCGAACTAATTGCTTTAAGGGAAGCATGACTGTCAGAGCAAAATAAATTCGTTTACTGTCAATTCCCTGCTGAAGCAATGATTGCATACAAAACTGCGAATATTTCGGCTTGTAATATGGTATAGTATCTGTCAAATGAATGGGACTGGTCTTATCTCATTTCACAATATCATGAACATAAATCACATTACTCGTGATTGAAATATCAAAAATCGTGACCAAGATCCCGCAATCATAAAGATAAATCGCATTACTCATGACTAAAATATCACAATAGCGTGAATAGAAATTACGAAATTGCGACTAAGATCCTAAAATCATGAACTTATTTTCGAATTTGTTGAATCATGTTCATGATATCAGCAGTTTTATCATGGTATTCGTAATTTCTCTTCGCCTAATTTTTTGATTACTATCGATTTTTTACTCGGAGTAGCGTGGCAATATGAACTGCGTTGCGTTTCGGCTTCGCCTCATCAGAAACCGACACTAACTTATTGTCGGAATAGATTAGCGCCGGCTTGACGCAAATCCTGATGAGGCGAAGCCGAAACGCAACATAGTATGAAATAAGGATTTGTGCCCTCCTGTACAAAGACTGGTTTTTACCAACAAATTGTCACCCTAGTGAGAAATTTTGGTTTTTACCAAATTTTCCTCCTTAGGGTGAAATATAGCATAAATATGAACTGGATCATAAAAGTGTGATTGAATCGCGGTATCTTGTTCTGTGAACTATTTAACTAACACGATTTGTGTGGGTCAGCACAGTTTTCGTTTCCAGACATCACGCTGAACCTTATCAAATGAATAACGATGCTCGAGGTCCTAATAGTTTTCTTATATCTACTGCTCGTACCTATTACTGGTCTTTAGCAGCTGGACATCTCATAAAAAGTGCATGGAATGGATGATTCCGCGAATAATACTTCAAATTTTGTGAAGTTCATGTGTATATTTCAGTTTACGATTTATTTTAAGGGCCCGCATAGTCAGTCGAAAACTAGAAACCATAAAACAGTTCACGAATACATGAATAATACTTTATGATTTCGTGAACTATTTCAGGAGCACAAATGGTAAGTCGTGACTTATACTAGGAATCATGAAACAGTTCACGAATACATGAATAAAATTCTATGATTTCGTGAACTATTCATGATCAAAATTCCGTTTGGAGTTTCGTGAAATAGTTCACGAAAAAATATCCACAATGTGTTTCTTTTGTGAACTAAGATTCCTAAGACTATGGATAACATCACCTTTGGTTTTATGTATAATGGTCGTAAAGTTGTGAATGTACAGAAAATCTATTTGGTAATGACATCACGGACAGCGTGATTGAAGTTCGCAAGCCAAAAACAAATATGTCCACTAATAAAAGCGTTTTGCGATCGAAATCTCTATCCAGCTTTTTACGTGCCAGAATGGCAGTCTAAATCGTTCAGTTCGTAATACGTTTAATGGCCCTTTTTGACAATAATCGTTTACGTCAACCGCCCAGTGAGATTAAGTCATCCTACGTCAGTCTAATGTGTTGGATGTTTATTCAATGAACGCCAGACATCTTTAGCTGGGCATTGCTGTCAAGCTGGCGTAAAAGATTATTGTCAAAAAGAAGCAGTTAAACGTATTACGAACTAAACAATTTAGACCACCATTATGGCACATAAAAAGCTGTATATATAAAAATGATATGGTTTCCGTGTGACATCTCATATCTCAAGAACGACATGACGGATTTATTTGATTTTTGCGTTATTTTCTGCGAAAGGTTGCAGGAACACAAAACATTAACATTTTATTAATCCTCCTATTTGTGCAATTGGGACATTTTTAGTTGAGTTTAGCTTAGTTTAGTTCCAATTTTTCCGCGACGGTATTTTTTTTTGTAAAAATTCCTATTTTGTGACATACCTTACTTTCATGTATTTAAAAGGAAGAGCGGTGAAGGAATCAGGAGCGGATCCAGAAAAAAATTTCGGAGGGGGTCCAAAATTTCAACTTTGAAATGTTCATTGTGCAATACGTAATATGAAATACCCTCATTTAATTAAAATCAGGTTTGGTAATCGAATCTAGTTTGGAATGATTTTGAACTTGGAATGAATTTAAAATAGAAACTATTTTAAAATTTCTCAAGAACTTAAAAATTTTCGGGGGGGGGGGGGGTCCGGACCCCCAAGACCCTCCCCCTGGATCCGCCACTGGAAGGAATATAACTTATGTGTGTGCATACACAGTTTATACAGTTGACACATAGAAGGTATATGTGCGCATGATAACAATAGCATTTCTTCTTCATATGAATTTGAAGCGATTTGAAGCAAATAGAATTAACGTTTGGATTTTTTTCTGTGTTCGCGATCACCCTGCAACATTTGGGAAATTAGGCAATCCATTAGACGTTTGTTTGACAATCCAGCGGTGGGTTCTGTCAACAAGTCTACTCCTGCGAACAGAAAAACTCGTCCAACAATCATCTTTCGTTAATCCGATTCGTTTGATGTTGGATCGAATCAACGATATTGTCGGACGTCGCACCCCTCGGAGTAACGTCAGAAGAAGTAAAAAAGAAATAATCAGCTGATCAGAAACGTCTCATGGATTGCCTAATTCGTTAGCAGCAGAAAACGATCTGGTAGTACTCCCACTGACGTTTTCCTTGGAAATGCAAGCGCGCAATCTCCAGCTGATACCGTAAATATGTTTGCTGATTTCTTTCGCGGAGTGTTTAGAAGCCACTATACCGTCCCTTCGGAAGAGTATTTGGAAACATTACCATCGTACAACATAAATCTCCCCCGTCCCATTGTAAGTCGAGCTGACGTCTTGAAGGCTCTTACTGCTGTTGATTCGTCGAAAGGGCCTGGCCCCGATCATCTCTCGCCCCAATTTATAAAAAGCTGCGCCCACGTGCTGTCTCTTCCAGTGTGCATCATTTTCAATCGCTCTCTCGCTGAAGGCATTTTTCCTATCGCCTGGAAAGAAGCTGCTATCGTTCCCATCCATAAGGCTGGAAATATCCACATACGGCGAAGGAATTGATGAGCAACGTGTATGAAGGCACTACTCATGAAGGATAGTGTGAATGCAGCGATACTTTGTTTCCACGAATTCCCATGATTCAAACGGATTTAAATTCCGATTCGACCTTGAAAATGAAAATAAATCATTGAAAAGCTTCGGAATAAATTCGAAGTACCGTCGATTCTTCCATGGCCCTGTTCAGATATTGGTAAAGCATCAGCATAGTTACTGTTTACAAAGAGAGGTACAAATAAAAACATTGTTAATTATAACGTATATTATAGGACTTTTCATAAAATCTTTTACAATTTGAATTACCTCACTGGAATTAAAATTAATAGAAATTTGATCCACAAGCATTGCTATTGTTGCTTTCGTTGAAAATAAAACACATGATTTTTGTTTATGGTCCTGTTTGCGTAACGTAAAAACATGGTTCGCGTTATTCACGTTTTTTTCCGTGCAGATGAGCGTAGAGAACGTTACGAGGGCGAAAATCAAGAAGGGACGGGATCTTCGGGGGTCAATTTCAGGCTTGGGGATGGGCATAGCGTAGTTGGTAAATCGATTACCTTGTACGCAACCCATCTGGGTTCGAGTATCAGCCCCGTACATAGGGTTAGAGATTTTTGCAAAAGAGATTTCTCTAACCCGAAAAGAAGCGACTGACCCTTAGGTTTGAAAAACCAGGCTTGAGTAGCTTTGCTACAAATACTACTTACTGAAGCTTTCTGCGTTGTTCCAGTGTGTCGAGATCGATCAGGCGACATCGAGCACTATACAATGGAAGGTCAAGAGGATTCCGCCAGGGAAGGTCTCTAAGTACAAGCCGGACAAATCTGCACCCGTTCAATCCGTAAGTTCCATCCCAAGTAACATTTCTAGTTTTATAGCCCACTACAAGTGCATTCTGGGTTTTAAAAAGAACTCCAAGAGCTGATGGGGACTCCAAATTAAAGAAGTAGGCAAACCAGTAAATAATATATCTCCTTCATGCAATGCGGATCCTTGAAGTCCCGGCCGCCAACCCGCCAGCTTTGAAAATTATCATATTATCACACAAATCGACTATCGGCCTTATTCTACGCGGCGTGTGACGTGAGGTGACTAAACTCACATCACTTTACGTGGCTTTTTTCACTCGATTCTTAGAGTCGACTCGAGTGAGGTGCGATTCTCCATTGCGGTTAAATGGGCGTCTCACGTCACCCGAAGTGACTCTTCAAAATTGGGTGAGAAAAGTCACGTAGAGTGAGGTGAGATTAGTCGTCTCACGTCACATGCCGCGCAGAATAGGGCCGTATTTCTCAATTGATTTACCATAAGAGATTGAACGATGAGAAGGTGGCACCTTAAAAACACTATTTGGCGTTTGTTATTTTTTACGTTGATACATCGTAAATACTTTGTTCGCGACAATTTTAGAACTTCAAATGGCGCATATTTTCGCGGAAGCAACAAAGTTATTATCTCGTCTATTTGAAAAGTTATGAACGACATTTGTTAAAAAATATACCAATTCAAAAATTAATTTTTTTTAAATGACGCTGTAAACTAAACTAATAAAGCTTCGATCTTTCAAATGAAATTGACTGATTGAAAATTTATTTGCAATCTTCAAAGATGTATATCGATTAAAAATATTACATCGTACAGACTAAATAACTATAATCTAACTATACACTATTTTTAATTTGAATGATTCTTTGCTTATACTAAATTCAAAGAGATGATAAACGTTGTTGAAGAGCTGGCAGCAAACATCCTGGGTGCATCCTCTCTAGCGACCGTCTTATTATACCCTCGTAGTTTCGAAAACAACCCCAGCTACGTATACTGGTCGACACTAGATGCAGAGATTATTGAATGCGTGCGAGTGTGTTTACATTGTGCTGCAGTTGCCAAGTCACCAGTGCTTGTCCTTCGGTACCCTGGCTGAAATCATCATGGCCGTAGCAGCGTGTGCATGTCGACTATGCCGGATCACAGCACAGCAATGATCAGCATTCTTCGTACTTTGTTCGCAGACCTTGAAATGCCGGAGAAGCCGATATCCAACAATGGTATCCAATTCAACAGTGTGAATTTGAAGCAATTTTGTGCCTAAAGCGGTATCGACCCGTCACCATGGCACCGTTCCACCCATAAACAAATGGTCAAGCGGAACACTTTGTCAATACTTTCAAACGTGCATTCAATGAAATTCGAGAGGACAGTGGATTGATGAACATTGCACTGGATACTTTTCTTCTGCCATTGGAAGTAAACTAGTCAGCAGCAACAAGAATTTCTGGAGTTGGCTTTCGGGTATCATCATTGCGAAAGTTGGTCGAGTGATGTACAGGTGAAGGTCAACGTCTTATTCGGTTGTACCTCAATCAGCTCAGAAGCTGACTACCATTCAACTCACACCTAACATCTACAGTGAGCCAACCGGCTAAGTAGGGACAGCTCCCGTTGGGTGTTCTGCTCGACGCCTGGGAACTACCCACCACAGCAAGCCCATCACGAACCACGTTAACACCGAATGCAGTGGCTTTGAGCGACTTTCGAAGTCCGTTTTTTGTCACCGCCGCATCCTGTGCTTTTCGCCAATCCGGTCTAGATCCCGGATATATTATCTTCGTCCTCGACCTCAATCACATCTTCCAATTTCGAATGTGTAGCAAACCTTACAACCCACAAAAGAACACAAATTTACACTTATACACCTTGTACAAATTATAACAAAGTATTACTTTAAGAACACGACGCGCATTGCTAGTTCCTTTGATGGTTGTAGATGGAAAGAACTCGATCAATCTATTGGTCAAGCTATATTTGCTTCAATATACTAAACGATTGGATCGGATATCGGTTTCGACCGAACTTTGACAGGTCGCTTTATTTTATTGGCAACCCTACTACTAGCCGCAACACCAATGAACTGAATGTTGCGCGACATTGTTCGCTCAAACCATTGCGACCGGTATCCCTAGCGTGTACCTGTGGGCATTAATGCGTGGGTAGGATTTAGGATGGGTGAACCTCACTGAGCAAATCGCGTGTAATATTTCATTGTGGCGAAGCCGACAATAAACGGTGTAACCAGCGGTTACAGCAGGGCCCTCGTGTTGCTTCAACAGAGGAAGCAGACACTCCTCGATGTAGATCTCCCCGTTTACAGTCCCGGTAATCACGAACTGCGTACGCCGTTTGCCACATGAGCAGATCGCTTGCCAGATCATGTATTTTTTGGTAAACTTTGAATGTTTCTGCTTACTTACTTCCTCCGGAACATTAATCTTGTGCTGCGCGGTGAAGAACAGTAACCCCGGAAGTCCGCCTTGACATCAGTCTCATCGTCCATGATGAGACAATGAGGATTCGTCAGCAGCTGGATGTACAGTATCCGGGCCCGTGGCTTTCCTATCGTATTTTGTCGTTTTGGAAACTTCCGATCCTTGGCTCTCTGAACGAAAGACTTGGTCAGATTCAACTCTTTAGCCACATCCCTGAACGAAGCATCGGGATTCCGCCGAAACGATTTCACTTGTGATCTTTACACAAAATCAATTCGCGACGTTAATTTTCGGGTGACGCCATTTTTTACATTTTCAAAAAACTGACGGCGATAAAACTACAGTGTAAACAATACACTCTAAACTACTTCTACCCAAATTTTCAAGAGAAAATACCCAAATAGGTTATTTTTTACAACGTTTTTTCCGTTATGCAACCATGGCGCTCTTCTGGCATTCGAAGACCACCTTTGCGGTTCAACCCGTTCCAACGCTACTCGGAGGGAGATATTGGGACATCTGAAACAGCGCTCCGGCAACACAGCTGTACTCAACCTAGAGCTTTACCCCAGGGCTCGTGACAAACATCCACGTGATATCCAGGCGCCAACATATTTCCCCACGAGAAGCGACATGACAGTTTACATTCAGTGTCTAATAGACCCCGAGTTGATTACAGACGAGATAAGCTCGAAACTCCAAATCCAACTTTCTATGTTAGCTTTTGGCTCAATTCAATTGATTCACCAATCGATGGAAGAATATTGAACGCGTTTCATTGCTAAAATTTCCAGAAAAATCAAAATTACTCGAATCTATAAATATACAATTCGTTCCAAGGTCGTGAATGATAGACGGAACAGACTTGACTTAGCATTTGACTTAGCGATCATTTGTCGTTTTGAGTGGTGGTGTTCGGCATATCAAATTTCTCATAAACCCATTTAAGTAGGAAATTCCTAAAGTTCAATATTAGGGGTGTCGTTTCAAAATTTTAAACAGAGAGTGGTCGATTTCTTATATATATATATATATATATATATATATATATATATATATATATATATATATATATATATATATATATATATATATATATATATATATATATATATATATATATATATATATATATATATATATATATATATATATATATATATATATATATATATATATATATATATATATATATATATATATATATATATATATATATATATATATATATATATATATATATATATATACTTTTGTGTACTGAATGGAATTACTAAATTTTTACACTGTCTGTCTAGCCGCAAATATGTACACAAATTTTGTAATAAATTTTGAATCAGCCGTTTTGCATTATTAACGATAAAAATTTATTCTATATTTTTTTCGAAAGCGGTTCCCATTTGTAATACATTCGTTACAATCTGTTTGAATGTGGAAAAAATCTGCTGCTCAAAGACCGATATTCTGAGCAAACAATATTTGGAGGTCAGACCAAACTGGATTGTTTGCTAATAAAGAAATTTATTCCGATTCGTGTCTATACCATATTTTAGCTGTAGTGTTAGAACAGTGCAATGCACATGTACTGTAAATTAAAGATTGTTCGCAATTTCAAATCTATCTGATTACCACAGTATACAAGAACGAAATTGGATAATGGAATGGTGACCTTGGAACATGATTTGGTCTGTACATCGAAATTCAAGTAATCCAACACTTAGTTAAACCCGTCATTTCCATGTGCTTAAATACGTGGAAACCTTTTTTTTTGCTGTCAGTTGATAAAAACACACGGACGAAAAATAACCAAACCATCTATAAAAACCAATTTGAATATTCATAATTTATTATGTACAAATACAAGGTAGCAAAAACAAATTCGAAACTTTAGCCTAATCACAAGTATAACAACTGCTTCCGTCAGTACAGAACCAAAACAGCACGAATTTATTTAAGTGGGTATCATGTCATAGAAAACTGTGCGAAATCACTCTGTACTTTAGTATTTTCATCCAATTGTTCCATCATTTGGTACGGCTCTATCACTTCCTCTGTACAAAACTGATCCTCGAACCAAATCAATTTCCCGTCCGTTCGGAGTCTAGTTGTATCGACGGTTCCGATTCCGACCGCTTGTGCGTTCGATGGTGCATTCCCTGGTATGACGAGAAACTATCTCCTTCGACGAGGGACGAATCAACAACTCCTGTTGACGACTCTTGCTGTAAATCCGGAACACTCCGTGCCATTTCTTCCTCTTTGCGGCCCTGATCTTCCCCATCGACGGTTTTATTGAGAACTTTATCGTTGAGTTTGACGTCGTCCAAGTCGACATCACTGTTGGAGAACAATGCAGTTGCTCCCAATGTCGATGTTTCGCGTATAATGCTATCCTTCATCTGATCGGAGACTTTAACCGTAGGGATGGTATGAGGTACGGAATCCACGGTTTGTGAACGATGAAGTGAGTTGTTTGGGTGATGAATTGGCGATGTTGCAATATCGGTGGTAAGCTTGGAAACATTACGAGAATGTTGTATGGGTGTGGAGGTTGCTAGGCCGCCGCTCTGTTGGTTGTATTGATTCTTTTCGTCCTGATGCTTCTTCATGAGATCACAAGCTTTACCTAGAGTGCAAACAGTATTCAAAACTCGACAAGATAACAGCACGATGTAAGCAATTATGAATAGCACAATAGAAGCGGCGTTTTCGAACGAAACAGCATGATAAAGAGCTTTCACTAGCACTACACCCAAAGGAAATGGGATGAAGCCCATTCGTCTAGCCACGAGATCAGAATGGTCAGAAAACGCATGCTTCTGGCGGGTTTGTGTCATGTCATATGCTAAACTAGTAGTATATTCCCGATAAACGTCAACTGGAATTTCGTTAAACCTCGTAATAAAAGCATGTTTGATCCAATCGACTAGCAGCTCAGTCAGCATCACGTACATACAATCCGGTATCATTACGAAAAACTGTTCTGATTTCCAACTAAACTCTTTCATGGTCTGTATCAACACAATAAGCATCAGGATCGTAAGATGAAACCGCTCTCTGACATCACTGCAGCTCAACTGGAACAGATTGTTCTTGTCAAATTTTTTGAACACACTGCCTTTCAGTTCGACGAAGTTGTTGGACATCATTATAGTCAAAAGTCCCTTGTTATTTGAATTAATTGCCACATTTAGCGATGTAGCTTGGAACATCACCAAGGCACTGTGGATCGTCACATAAATAATCGCAAACAAAAAGTGCGGGATCGTTCCAAGGTGTTGCTTCTTGCTGTCCTTTGGTTCGGTAGCAGTCCAAAACAGTGCATCGATCGTATCCTGCCCAAACGCTGAAAGCAATCGATCTCCAACCTCCAGCATGTTGTAGAATATGTACAGTTTTATGATCGACTGACTTTTTATTAGATGGTACAGCATATTCGTATCAACGTAAAACATCGCCCAACTGCAAATAATCCAGATGGTAGCCTTCAACAAATCACATATCTCTGCAGGAGCCAACAACCGTTGACCAGGACGACGCAATCCCAAACATCGTGCCACAGGACGGGTTATCAACGCCCACAGTGCTAGCAAGAACCGTATTGGAAGAAAGGTATAGATGTAGAGAAATGAATCTGCACACTGTAGTACTCCATAGGCCATGAAGCTCTCCAATTCTCGTGGAATTTTCATGAACGAATAAATTTTCTCTCGCCGTGCCGAATAACGCTCTTCGTCATGCTCCAATACGTATCCCCGAGTTAGTTCGATTCGAATAAAATCATACAAGCTGCTTTTGCTGCGGCGGTCTGAAATGAAGCGCGAGAAATTCTAATTCACCTATCTGATATAATTTTTAACAGAAAATATTTCTTTCGGCACACCGAGTCAGAAACCAAAACAAACGCAGAATCCACCTTCACCGTTCATGCATAAAACAACATTGCACCAAAGTTGGCCAATGAAAAAAAACTCACCTTTTGCGTCACCGGCCACGAAACCGCTAATTTCTCCATTTCGCGAACTTCCTAGGCTGCTACGGCGAAAATCCTCATCAGAAAATATATCCTCCACCCGGTTGGCTGATCCAGTGGAAGAAGAATTGGTTGCACCCCCAGCAGTCGTGGCTATTCCTTCCATTCCAGAAAATCCGTACTGCTGTGCCAAATCACCACGGAAGCGCAGCTTTTTCTGCTGATAAGAAGCTGACAAACTGTCCTCTCGAGATCCGTGAGCCATTTTTCGCTAATACCGTCGGTTGCATATTAGGTTTCGGACAGAAAGATCCCGTTTACGATGCACTTTTCTTAATACCGAATTTTTCTTCACTTTGGTGATCAGCAATGAAAATTTTCAAACAAGTATTATGACAGCTCCAGCAAACGTGTTTCACTTACTTCGAAAACATCAGCTGGAAATTTTTTGTCGATTGCAGCACCTCCTTTATGTCAGTTTTAAAAGCACCAATGTTTTCCAGTCGATCATACGCCTCAATCACTGAGAACTGACATACGATTATCAACAAACATATAATTACGGCTTAAAAGCCAACTATCAAAATTCTCTTTGAAAGAAAATTCCAGACAAACTTTACTCACCAATCACAGATGTTGGTAGTAAACAAAAGAGAAATGTTTTCTCTTTCATTAACTACTGTGCACTGTTCGGCCGGTAACGGTTTGTCCGGAATGTGCTTTCAAAGCCTTTAAGCCGTAATTATATGTTTGTCGAGAAGTAAAGTTAGACATTGAAAACTTTACTTCTCGTAAGAAATAAAACTGTCCTTTTGAAATGTCACCAGCAAGTAGCAACTTGGATATAATGGTGATTCAAGCATGCGAACCTATATGCGATGGTGATTTTTAGCGTATTACTTGTGGCACTAAAACTGGATTCTAAAAGCACTGCACACTTACCATTCTGCTATTAAATTCTTCTCATAGACTGGTTAGTTCGACTGGTCTTTCTATGAAAGTACCATCTCTATCACTTGAAATACACGTGTTTTGACAGCTCGCAGTTTTCAGTAGCAGTTTGGTCACTCGCACTATGAAAGTACGAAGTCCAGGCAATATTTTCATTTGAATGTTTACACAGGTTTAAGAGGAACTGAAACAGTCAATATTAACCCTACCATCAATAACAAATTGCTCCGTGCTTTGCGTTAAGGACATGCTGAATAGATTCACAAGGTGGCAGCTAAAATGGCTGCCGTCGTTTCTGCTTCTTCTTTTTATTTCATCGTCAAAATCAAAACATTGCATTGGCGCGCAAGACAAAATCGTTTGTAACTTAAATGTCTTATCTCAGATTGCTTAGAAATTGTATCACTGTATGTAGGCATGTAAGCACATGCAGATAAATAGATTCTCTTCGCGGAATTTTGATTCGTTTGGGAAATTTGTACCTTTTAATTTTTCAAAACAAAGGAAACACGTGGTGCAAAAATAAGTCAGCTGATTGCTGAACGATACGCTTGTGTGCGTGCCATCGGTATAGTACGTTCTAGCCGCACACAGATGCTGAACGTAACCCGAACATAGCCGAACATAATCGAACCTTTGTTGTGATTTTGGCATAGCTTCACCTTAACAGGGACAGATTAAGATCAAAGACATAAGAAGCCCCCATCACACAAGTCAAAAATGGTCCAGAACGACTTAGAGACAATCAACTGGAAGGTGCCACCTCATCCCGCTGGTCCCTTCCGATTATCATCTGTTTTCATCGATGAGTCAGGCGCCCGGAGAACAGCACATCGATTCGTAAGCCCGAAAATGCCAAAGGTAAGAAGATTGGCAGGTAAAAAAAAACAAAAAAAATGCCGAGAGATGGGAAAATGTATAGCTAACGAGGGCAAATACTTTGAATAAATTATTTTTTTGCGTTCTATATAAAAAATCCGTTTTTTGACAGACAAAAAAACAGCGGATTCAAGCTTATACACCTGGTAATGCATGTGAAAACCGAAATGAATTATCCAGTTTTTTACGTGCCATTATGGCGGTCAAAACTATTCAGTTCGTAATGCGTTTAATTGTCATTTTTGGCATTAATCGTTTACGCCAGTTTGACAGCATCGCCCAGTTGAAAATATCGGACGTTCATTAAATAAACATACAACTCATTGGACTAACGTAAGGTGAGTTTCCCACTGGGCAGTTGACGTAAACGATTATTGTCAAAAAAGGGCCATTAAACGTATTACGAACTGAACAATTTTGACCGCCATTATGGCACGTAAAAAGCTGGATAGTTTTAATGCATACATAATTCAAAATCGCTGGCAGAGACATCTACACGCAAATTCGACTAGTAATTCCTTAGTAAAGCAATTCGCGATCTAACGCGAGATGTCAACCGACAGACCAGAGTAGGATGAGCCTAAACTTGAATGAATTGATATGAAGGTCACGCGATATGTTCTTCAATACTTTTTTTGGTAGCTTATGTGACGGAGATAATTTGGCAAGATTTTGTGCTATTTGGATGAAAAATGATTTCACAGCTTTTAGAAGAGCATAACTCCAGTGTTTTTCACATAATTTGCTCTCAGAAACATTATCCGGTTATTTTAGTCTTTCGTAGAAATAGTTTTTTGTATGGCATTATTCGTTTGATTAAATTACATCGTAAAATTACCACAAATGAGTTACTAGTTTGTTTATTCATTGTGTAAATGGCTGTTTGTCGTGATAATTCACAAAGCACGAAATTCTAAAGCCGTAACAACTACGACGGCCGCGTTTACCCGATATCGCACTATACTCATTCGAAAGCTTTTAACTTTCTCTTTCGCATGTGCCCAGGGTAATTTTGCGAAAACTTGCGATAAGCAATAAAAATTTAAAAAAAAATAACAGCGACTGGAGACGCGTGGTAACTATTGAAATTGAATTTCAATAATTATTTTAAAGCTAGAATAATATTAAGAAATTATCCACGAGGTTTATACAAGTGCATAAATGAGGGGAGCTGAGTGGAAAAAGTAGTTATTTAGATGTTAATAGTATCCATTTTATGAAGTAGAAAATATCGGACGAGTCATCATTAGAATCGGACGGATATTAAAAGAAATTATGCTTAATTTTTTTAAATATGCGAACAAATATAAGAATTTTTATCAACATTAAATCAAACTGTATTTGTTTAAATTATCATTTCCTCAACCTATTATAGAAAAATCGATTCAGTATCCTAAGTAAAATAAAATCTGTTTGAATATGTGATGTGATGTGATATTAAGCCATAATCATTTCATTACTTTTCCAGTACATGCAGTTACACTTACGGTACCCGAATAGAAATTTACAGTAACAAAATCATGAGTTCCACTGTGACAGTACAGTAATTTTACAATAATTTACAGTAAGTCTTACTGTTATGCTACAATACAAAAACAATAAAATTATACGTTTCTACAGTACAATACAATGTAAAATCGACGTTTACAGTAAAAAAGGGGGTGGTCATAAGGGGCGTGATACAAGAAAAATGCACCTGACATCGTAATAGTTTACTCCATCCCGGGTGGTCATGTATCTTAACATTAAAAAAGCGATTTTTCTCCATAATTTTTTTTTCTCGAGAGCAATAATATTGAATGTGAATTTACTGTATCAGTTTTTTGCTGAACAGTAAAATTGATTGTTACATGAAATTTTATTGTAAATCTACTGCGAGAACTCTGCGTCGAACAATGCTGAAACAGTAATAACTATAATATGTACTGTTTTATGATTGTTTGTAGGGTAAATGCTATTGTAAAATTCTATTCGGGTTGCCCCAAAAAACTTTATCATAAAACATTTGCTCAATTCCTGTAGCTAAAAAAATCTGTTTGAAGTGGTCACATCGGCAAAAAATTCGACCCGTGACGAAAACAAAATTATGCGTGAACCAACTACTGATTAGTGAAGTTATTTTTGCTTGTTACGTCGAAAATAAATTCAATGTTCCAAAGTTAATCAAAATCATCCTATTTGAATCGTTAAGACATAATCATTTTAAACAATCCTTATGAGATGGAAATTAACTCTTTTGAATATCAAAATTAAAATAAAAAATTAAGAATCTTACCGACAAAATAATTATTTTTAGCCTCCCTAACGAGTGATTCAAACATTAATACTAAATAATATTAAATGCTACAACAAAATAATTATTTTGGAGCCACCCTAATGAGAGGATAATATGTTTTAATATCAAAAACAAATTATGCGCACGATCATTACAATTCAACAATTTTATGAATAAAAGCATCAAAATAATTATTTTTGAGCCACCCTAATGATTGGAAAATCCTTTTTTATGTTTTAGGGCTGATTTCTCGCTTAACTTTTAAACCGGTTCACCGGTACGTTTCAATCTGGCTTAAGCGTTAAGCGAGGGTGAAGAAATCGGCCCTTAATATCAAAATCGAATCTAGTGCACAACAGTGACTTTTAAAATAATTTATGAACCGCTTCGACAAAAAACTCCTTTTGAGCCACCCTAATTAACAGTAAATGGCTTGGTAAATGTTCATTTTTAATGTATTTTGATATCAAAAACGAACTAATACCAAAATTACATAAACCCGTCCTACTTGAACTGATAGGACAAAGTTTTGATTTTGCCCTAAGTCGAGCCACTGCATAAAATGCAAGAAAATATTTTCATCACTTGACCGGTACCAATAATGAAATCTAGCTGGCGCGTCGGCGGATAAGTTTCACGTTTGAGAACCATAAGGAAATGCAGCACGTGAAACGTTCCATTTGCTGCGTCAAACAGAAACGTCAAAACATATTTTCATTCCTGGCGTATTCAGATTTTGGTGTTTTCTTGATATGTGAAACGGAAAAAATCGAAAATCCAACATATTTCAGGTGCGAACCGCGTTGTCCCTGTATTTCTCTGGTGGGAAATTCTCCGGAACACGATTGCGTTCACTTTTTCCGTACGGTGCCTGCAAAAACGGGCCGAACTTTTGCACTATGGGCGATGAAAACGTGAAATCTTCAGTGCTAAATGAGAACTCACCCAGTCAACAGCAGCGGAAACAAAAATACAAAGTGCTTATCATCGGTGCGGGGATGGCCGGGCTTGCGTCCGCCAATCACCTAGTCAAAAATGGGTGCAAGGATTTTGTGATATTAGAAGCACGCAATCGGGTCGGTGGAAGAATCATCGGGATTGAGTTAGGATCTCAAAAGGTAATATGGGAGTACAGGAGGGGTTGCTTATTATGACGAGACAACATTATGGGTTTTCGAGGCCTTATGTAAGGAAAACTGCGCCTAGTAGAAGGTATCGATTATCGCGTAAATTTCATTGGTGACTGGTCCGAAATTTGTTCAAGCGATAAGATTAGGGGGTATAATTGATGCACTTTTACTGATTGATAAGAGTAGTAGTGAAGAAAAAGAAATAAAACATTCCAAAATCAGTCAAAATATGAAGTTCAAACAACAGGTGCAATCATGTTTGAGATAAATTGTCGATCATAAAAAATATATATGCATTGCACCTAATGCAGAATAAATATAGTGCCTGATATTAAAAGATTATTTCATTGTAGGTCGAGCTCGGCGCAAACTGGATCCATGGTGTGCTAGGTAATCCAATGTTCGAGCTAGCTATGCAACATGGACTCATAAGCATTATAAACATACCCAAGCCGCACAAAGTGGTCGCCGCGACCGAGGATGGGAAACAGGTGCCCTTTCAGACTCTGCAAGAGATATACGAAGCGTACGTTTGCTTCCTGCGGCGGTGCGAGGAATATTTTCTCTGTCAGTACCTTCCGCCACCGGATATCCATAGCGTCGGGGAACACATTAATCTGGAAGCAGAGCTGTATTTAAATAATATTCACGATCACAAAGAGAAGCATCTAAGAAAGCTAATCTTTGAATGTCTACTTAAACGTGAAACCTGCATCACCGGTTGCGACAACATGGATGAGATCGATTTATTAGAGTTGGGGAGCTACACTGAACTGCAAGGAGGGAACATTGTGTTACCTTCGGGTTACAGCTCCATCCTGAAGCCATTATGTGATACGCTACCAAATGACAGCATTGTCCTCTCATGTCCGGTAAAGACAATCCACTGGAAGCGGAAAGGCCGGGCACCAATAGGCAATAACCATACAGATACAATCCTCGAAGAGGATGAAGATGAGATTGACTCGGATGATTCCGATAAGACGGTTACGGAAGTGCCGACCGGTGACAACGCCAGTACTAGTGATACATGTGGAATTAGCTTAAAGCACTGCACGTCAAACGTTCAAATCGTGTGTGAAAATGGTACTATTTATGAAGCAGATCACGTTATCTGCACTATTCCATTGGGCGTGTTGAAAGAGCACAGTCAGACGATGTTCTCGCCTAGTCTACCACAGTACAAGCTAGAATCAATTGATTCTCTACTGTATGGAACCGTAGATAAAATTTTTCTAGAGTACGATAGGCCCTTTCTGAATGCTAAAATTAGCGAAATTATGTTCCTCTGGGAGCAAACCGATCCCGACCCGGACACAGACCAGGATGAGTACATTAAGACGAACTGGTACAAAAAGATATACTCCTTCTCCAAAGTTTCCGACACGTTGCTGCTGGGTTGGATCTCTGGCAAAGAAGCAGCCTACATGGAGAGTATTTCGCATGAAATTGTAGCAGAAAAGTGCACCGAAATTCTGCGAAGATTCCTCAAAGACCCATTCATTCCTAAACCAAAACGATGCGTGTGTACCAGCTGGAACAAGCAGCCATACAGTCGCGGTTCCTACACGGCTATTGCAGTCGGTGCGTCACAGGATGACATCGAAAACATCGCACAGCCGCTGTATACTAGTCCTCATCAGGCCAAGGTGAGTATTGTAATTCTGCCCTTCTCACGAATTTCGTCGGTTCTGCAAAATATTAAAATTTTAAAGGGAAGCGGGCCATATGGCACAATAGACATTTAAATAATACATTGAATTTTGGTACAATTTCATGTTGAAGGTTATTCGGCATTAATAGTTATATCTTCAAGGAAATGCCTTTTTGGCATAACGGATCTGTGACATAATTTTTAACGGTAGTATAAACGCCATTTTTTATAATATCTTGATTTTATCACAGTCACAACCCAGTTTTAAAAATCACGCTTCAAATCAAACTAAAACAGAACTGTTAGTGTGATTTGAAGCGTGATATTCAAACAAGTGTGGTGGTTGTGACAGAATTTCCAGACCGAAGCTGACTGTTTGGATCAGTATAAACTAGCGTTTTAGGGTAGAACTGTTTCTGGAGCAGCTCTGGTGTTATATGGACCAAGAGTCAAACCAATAGCAAATGTAGCCGAATGGGACCCAGCGGTTGCCAAGTCCTCGGCAACGGTTGGTTTTCTGTTTGAATATTATCAACACGTCCTTATGTGTGCCTCGAGAAAGGCACAGGAAGCGTGGTAAGGGTATCAAAAACACCACCAGAAAGCTAGCCTTAACCCTCTAGTTCCCAACACCGCCTGTAGGCGGTCTCTATAAAAATCTAAATAAAACTACTAAAACATGATTGTTGTCATCCGCACTAGCATTTCATCCCAACGCTCACACCTTTCATAAACACACAGGGTGTCGATTCCTGGAAAAACCTGGAATTTTCAGGGAATTCGCATTCAAATCAGGAAAAAAACCAACTTTTACAAATAAATTGGCAACAATCGATCACACATGTGTCCCCTACCGAAAAAACACTCCTTCAAAGTGTTCACACTCCGATTTGAAAATAGCGAAACAAATTAGTTGAATTTCAAAGGGAAACCAATCTCGTTGAAACCAATCTTTGGCATCAAAAAATTTCAAGTAATAACTCGGAAGTAACGTTTGCAAAACCTTCGGCGCCACTGAGACGAATCGTATTGTTGCTTAATTTCTGTTACCGACCTGCTAAAACAATATCAAATTCAACAGCTCACCAGTTTTAATCATAGGAATATCCCTCGAATGCTTTACCCAATTTTTTTATTCGTTGATTCTCAAAGCAGTTATTTGGCTTGGGTTTCTAAAATTTTCAAGCAACTCAGGTTTTTTAACAAAGCATTATTTAAAAATCCAAAACAGTCAACTGAGCACATTTGTTTATGAATTTATTTTTCATTTTAATGCCAGATGTACTGTTTTTCTCATAGACGTGATAAAATCGCTCAGAATTTATATTTGGCTAATCGAAGCCCGGAGAACCGAGCCTTTTTTAAAGCTATTGCTGCCAATTGCCTCTTCTATGCCAAGAAAACGCTTATATTCGAAAACTGCAGACTAGCGCACTTCTATATACAGACAATTTGTTTGCTAAAGGAAATATTGGAGCGAGTTATCATTATACCCAAGCAGAGAAAATGGTAAATAGCACACTACTACTATTTTGACAGTAAACGGCAAGTTACGGTGGGTAGGCTCCCAGTAACGTTCAACCGGAAATGAGCTGGAATTCTGGCTAGTAGTATTCCGGCTCCAGTGACCCAACCGATTCTAACTATAACCAGTAAGCATTCCGGCTCATTTTCCGATTAAACTTAACAGGACTAGAACAAAGTTTCAATAGCCCTTATATGTTTAATATTTTTGTCAACAATAGAGAGTATTGACAAAAGTATTGAACGTATAATGGAAAAAGGTTGGATTGACAATGTGCATTCAAATGTAATTGATGTAATGATGGGAATTTCGTCAATATGTCAATATATTGAACATGTATGGCAGCGATGCCAGATATGAAGACATTTGAAATGCTATGAAGACATTTTTTATATTTTGAAGACATTTTTTTTGTAAATCTCACGTATATGGCATCCCTATCCCGTTTATATTGAACTGACATGAGCCAACATCTCTGCGGGCACACAAATTATGGGCCCCACTGACAGTTCTGATTGCTCTGCTCGTTTTGCTGCAAGCTCGATCCACTCTAGATAAAAACGATACGGCATGACTCGATCTTTAGAGGTTTGTCATCGAGCTAAAATATTGGACAATAAATGGAAGAAAAGTGATGTTTTCGTTATGTTGATGTAAAACAAACACTTTACACCATGATACATCGATAATAAGATGAATTCGAGCATCAATAAGCCGTGTCGTATGGAATCGATTCCGTTGATTGTGGATCGACCTTAAAACGACGTTTTAGATCTTGGCTTGCAAAACATGGCGGCGTGGCAGATACCTGGTAAATCTTCTTGATTAGTTTCAAATATTTTTCATTAGTATGTGTGACGATTGACAGCAGAAAAAACAATATGTCAAATAAGTGACAACAATAACAAAATCAAAGATACAATATTTAGAACAGATGGCCAAATCATCGCATTGGGAACACCGTGTTCTAGAAGTATTTTTGACAGATCCAAATTATTCGACGGCTTGTCATTTTGAAACTGATTTACAACACCACAGCATTGCTAGTTATCCTCTAGGGAGAGATATGCGAAGACGCCATCTTGAGCCAGCTTACTGTCAACATTTTGAGCCAGTCGATCATTATTTGATTGCATTGGTGCAATATTTTTGGATAGTAATGTTATTTTTTTATTTTTGTTGATAAACATTAGACAACAAATTATAAATAGGCGCTATTGTAAGTTGAACTTTTCTGACAAGAATAATGCTGTTCAATTAGGGTAACCAACCTATATCCAAAGGTAGGATTCCCGGCGGAATCGTCGGTAATACCTTCTATCTGATTTTTTCCAGATGGTTGCGTTGCTGGCAGTGTTGCTTTTGATTGATCTGAAGAGATGATTTTTTGTCCGAAAGCTACCGCATGGTATATTTTATGCATCTAATCTATCTTCTTGCTTACGTTGTTCGATAGGGTCAAGAATGGTTTTCTGCGGGAAATAGATCCATCATCAAAAGTTTGCTTTTTTGTTTTTCTTAAGCTCCTATAACTGCGTAACGTGCGAATACACAGGAACGGAGTTTTTCTTTGCAGTATTCTCTTCTTATTATATACATATTTACTGATTTTTGTTTGAATAATACTTGCGCTACATAGCCGCAAAGAATCCAGCAACGGGAACGCCGGAACTCGAAAAATTCAACCCATTTATCGCGTAATGCAGCATCCTTCGGGTACCGAAAAAAAACTTATTTCAGCTATTAGAGCGTAATTACAAGGCCGATTCGCACAAAATTTTCCAATGCACTTCATTTCTTATTTTTAAAATAAACGTTATGATAATAAAGTCACGCAAAACTTGGTTCGCAATAAGTGATGCTAGTTTTTTATCGCGATATTTACCGTTGCTAGTTTGTCTTTTTTTTCCTCCGCATATCTCTCCCTAGAGGATAACTAAGCATTGCGAACAGTTTAAGAACGGTTGGTTTCAAAATCATCCAATGAAGGACGTTCATTGGATCAACGTTCAACGATGTCCAAATAACCGTTCAACAGAAGTCCATCGTTGGACTCGTGTTGAACGATTTTGAAATAATTTTTTGAGTTTCTCAGTGTGTAGCAGGGATACCAGGTATATTTTTCAAATGTCTTCACATTTAACAAAAAACTGTCTTCATTTGTCTTAGCCGGCCAGGATTTCGAATCGATTGATAATTTTGAGCCAGAAATCTACCAGATTCCCGTAAAAATTTGTCTTTAATATGTAAAATCACATTTGGCATAGCTGGGTGGTAGACTTCCACTTATACAGAGTCGAGAAAAGAGATTCACTATTGTCTTCTCTTCTCTTAGGCCTTACCGATGTTAAATTGCCAATAATCATGCAGGTGGACGAAAAATCAATTGGTTCTCAAACGTGAAACTCATCCACTTGATGCGCCAAGTAAATTTCATTATTGGTATTATTTATTGTTTTGAAAGTTGGATTTTTGATGCACTTCGCTATCACACTTTTTCACGGTTGCCAAATGAAATTATATCGGGTGAATGACCAATAAACAAAACAAACAAAAGAAAACAAACATGATTTCAAACTTTCTCGATTTTCAATGTCAAAAATCTGCCAGGTCGAAGGAGTTGCACTTTTGATCACTCTTTTGATCCATCACACTTCCGTACTATGCAGTTCGATTTGGTGTGAACTGTGCAATACCAGCCGAATGATGACGAAAGTATTTTCTTGCGTTGATTATGTAGGATGGTTGTCCTATTTCAATTATTTTAGTATAAACGTAACAGTTTTACAAAAACTTGAAGTACAGGCGATAAGAAAACATTCGTTTTTTCGTTTGATACCAAAAGACGCAATAGAAATCGATATTTTGTTGCGAATAATCGAAATCCGGAGTTATTTTTGTATTTTTAAAGTTGAGTAGGTTATTTTAGATTCGGAAAAGGTTCAGTGATTTTCGCCCACTATCGTGTTTTCCATCCTGATTTCAATCTCCGAATTTCATTTTAGTATAAACTGAAACTGGAAGAACGAATTCTCAGTGATGTACAAGAAATTTACATTATATATATTTTTCAGCGGTAAAAAATATATTTTTTTCATCAAAATTACTTTTCATTAGAAGAAATAACATTTAATTTGAATATTGATTGAGCACCAAAAAAATAAAATTTTACGTTTTGACGACGCGTTTTGACAGATGAAAATAAATACAGCATCATTGCACTCTCGTGCCATCTGACAGTCAACCTCCAGCGTTAGATCGCGAATATTTGCTTCATTCTCGACGTGACTTGATTTTATAGACTTTCTTACAGAATATAGTTTTTCAGTCGCGATCGCGGTACGTCCTCCATTTTTATCTTTCAAATTGAATATTTTCAAAATGTTTCGTAAATTTGTTTCATTTCCGCCCGGTACTAAACGCTGAGGATTTAAACTGATTCTGATATGCTGCACGACGTGTGGATTTATAAATAAGTTTGATGTAAGGCAATTTAAATAGGATTCGACAGTCTCTGTTAAATGTAAAAATGCCTCGCAAAATGGTTTGTTATCCTTTTTTGATCTGCAGAATTGTTTCTCCTGCATCACTGGTGATTCGAACAGTACCGAGAAGCTGGTTGTACGACGTGTCACTAACATAGGAACCGTTTTGAGAATCAAGTAGTGCTAAAGGTAATTCTGCTGGTTCTGTTTCTGTTATGGCCAAACAATTGGAAAATAACATTTAAATTTGTTTGTATACTCTTTGTCGACCTAGATTGTGTGATGACGACTTTTCAGGATGTGTGGCTCACTGAATCGGATTTCTAGTCATGGTTAAAGCGCATCGACAAAAAGCCAGGCTACGCTCATTGCACGATTTGCAGTTGTGATTTTGCCTTGAGCAACATGGGGAAGCAGTCGCTTAGAAGCCATATGAAAGCTAAAAAACATACTCAGCGAGCTGCATCGATTTTTAACTCTATGGCTCGATATATGACTGCTGAACCCAAAAAAAGTTTGGCATTTGCAGAGCAACATACTGTGGCTCAGTCAGCTTCTATAGTCGAAACGAACCCACAAGCAAAAATTGTAGAACCTTCCATCAGTTCAACGTCATCTTCTCGTGCTATTTATAAATATACGATTAAAAGCGATATTACCAGAGCCGAAATTCTGTGGTGCATAGAGACAATAATGAGTCATAAGTCATTACGTGCAGCGGAAAAAGATGTTACGGTGATGAAAAGTATGTTTCCTGATAGTACTATTGCAAGCAAAATGCAACTCGGGCGGGACAAAATGAGCTACGTGCTGATGTTTGCTATTGCCCCATATTTCAGCATGCTTCTGGAAGAATCGATTAACAAAGCCGAATTTGTTTTGGTTGGTTTTGACGAATCGCTGAATAAAATTACAAAAAAACAGCAGATGGACATAAATATTCGTTATTGGGACACTGAGAGTAACGAGATAACAACCAGATATATGGCATCAAAGTTTCTAGAGTGGTCGAAAGCCTCGGATCTGCTCCGCTCCTTTAAGGACGGTCTCGGAACTATTCCACTCAAAAAAGTACTTCAGGTATCAATGGATGGCCCCAATGTTAATTGGGCTTTTCTCAGAGAGCTCGAAATGGACTTTAAAGAAGGAGAGGAAATGTTATTAGATACTGGGAGCTGCGGAATCCACATTTTGCACGGCGCCTTTAAGGATGGGGTTCGAGCCAGCGGTTGGGAGGTAGTTACTTATCTTCGTGGTATCTACAACATGTTTAAAGATGTCCCGACCCGTAGAGCATTATATACTCAGTACTCAGGATGTTCACTCTTTTCTCTTAAGTATTGCGGTCACAGATGGCTGGAAAACTTGCATGTAGCCCAGAGAGCGATTGAAATAACCCCTCACATACGAAAATTTGTAGAAGGTGTTCAGTCGGACAAGAAGGAACCTAAGTGCAAATCATACCTGTATATTGTCAACTGCCTCAAAGATCCGCTACTGGTTTCGAAATTGGCATTTTTTAAATCGGTTGCCTCAGAAGTTGAACCGTTTTTGCGTGAATATCAGAGCGACGATCCTTTGGTGTCTTTCATTTATACATCGTTGTGTCAAATGATTCGAAACCTTGTCGAAAGGCTTATGAAAGCTGAGTCCTACAAAAACGTTTCCCAAATTAAACTGAATGATGTAAAGGAGGAGAAAAATCATTTAACGCTGAAAGATGTTGTATTAGGCTTTGATACCAAAAAAGTTCTGAAAATGACTCATAATGTCAAAGAAAAAGATTTGCTTCAGTTCCGATCAGGATGTAAGGAGATGCTTAAAGCGTTGGTGTGCAAAATGATGAGTCGTTCTCCACTAACATACCCTTTAACAAAAGCGACATCTAGTTTGGATCCAGCTGTCATAACTGCCGATTCCAGCATAGCTAAGAGTAGGTTTGACAAGCTATTAACTATTTTAACGGATGCTGGGCGAATTAGTGGCGCATCTGCAGATTACTACGATCGAAAAGAAACCCGTCTTGATCACTTCTGGAGAGAGTTACTGCCACAACATGACAGTAGAGAGTTGCTTGCTGTGATTAAAATGACATGTTGTCTATCACATGGCAATGCCAATGTCGAGCGTGGGTTTTCCGTTAACTCCGAATGTTTACAAGAAAACATGCGGAAAAAGTCAGTAGTGGCACGTCGACAGGTGTACGATGCGGTTCTACATATGGGAAGCGTGGACCGAATGGAAATACCCAATGCGCTTCTCCATTGAGCCAGAAGCGCACATGCTCTGTTCATAGAAGATCGGGATCGCCGTAAGAAAGCTGCTGAAGAGGCAAGTATCATGACATCGATGAAACGACAACGTGAAGCTGATGCAAGGGAGCTGGAAGCTAAAAAAAGAAAAGTGTTGGAGGATGCTAATAGAGAAGCAAATATGTTAGAAGAGAAGATAATTTTATTGAAACAGGTCTAATTGAACCTCTTTGTCATCTGTTTCAATTGTCGCTAACAACCGGAGTATTTCCCGAACTCTGGAAATCCTCCTTCATGTTTCCAGTTCACAAAAAAAGTGATAAAAAGGTAGTTGACAATTACCGTGGTATTACAACGCTAAGCGCAGTTCCTAAGCTGTTTGAAATGGCTGTGTTGGAACCCATCTCCAGCCACTGTAAACAGTATATCTCCGAGACTCAGCATGGATTTATGCCGAAACGTTCAACATCTACGAATCTTCTGTCGTTCACAACATATGTTACAGATGCCATGTCGGACGTCCTTCAAACTGACGTTATCTACACGGACCTTTCAGCTGCCTTTGATAAGATTAATCACGCTATTGCAGTGGCAAAGTTGGATAGACTTGGCTTTGGTACTAACAATCTCCGTTGGATGCAATCGTATCTCAGTGATCGTCGTCTAGCAGTCAAAATAGGTGATTGTGTATCCGAAGAGTTCTTTGCTTCAGCTGATATTCCACAAGGCAGCCATCTCGGTCCATTGATTTTTCTTCTGTATTTCAACGACGTCAACTTTTGTTTAGAAGGACCACGGTTGTCTTTCGCCGACGACCTCAAGTTATACCATAGAATCCGGAATACTGATGATGCAGATTTCCTTCAACGCCAACTGGTAACCTTTGCGGAATGGTGCGAGTTCAACCGAATGATCCTAAACCCCAAGAAATGTACGGTCATTACGTTCTCGAGGAAAAAAACGCCAATTCGATTCGATTACTGTCTAGCTGAATCAACAATTGACAGAGCGAATTGCGTCAAAGATCTCGGAGTTTTTCTCGATGAGCAACTGACGTTTAAACAGCATATCAGCTATATTGTCGCAAAGGCATCACGCTGTTTGGGGTTCATAATGAGAATATCTAAGCACTTTTCAGATATTTACTGCTTGAAATCTCTCTACTGCTCATTCGTTCGATCAACTCTGGAATATTGTTCAGTTGTGTGGAACCCTCATTATCTCAACGGTGTCCATCGAATTGAGACAGTACAGCGCAGATTTGTTCGGTTTGCCCTTCGTCGATTGCCTTGGAGCAACCCTCACCAGCTGCCAAGTTATGAAAGCCGGGGTTTGCTTATTGGACTCGATACATTGCAAGTGCGACGGGATCTATTCCGTGCTATGACGATTTCGGATATTTTGCAAGATCGAATTGACTGCCCCGAGCTTCTCAGTGCGATAAACATGAACGTTCGCCCTCGCGCCCTTCGCAATAATTTATTTTTCCGATTATCTCTTCGCCGGACTAACTATGGAGTAAACGGTGCCATCATTGGTTTGCAGCGGACCTTCAACAGAGTGTCATCCCAGTTTGATCTTCACATTCCACGTAGCAGATTACAATTTGACTTTTTAAATAGATTAAGAAATTATCATTAGGACCACACTGTGTCTGTTGATATTAATTAATTATAAATTAATAAACCGTTATTAATAACCGAACAAAGAAGGAGATGTACTTTGCAATAGAAGTTGAATTAAAATATGTTAAAAATAAAAATTTGCCCGCAAATGTTTTCTGGAAAAATTATTAAAAAACCTGGAAAAACCTGGAAAATCAGGGAATTTTATTTTCAGATATGAGTCGACACCCTGGACACACATTATTTGAATATTCGTAGCTTTCTGTCAAAGGCAATTTAAGCTCAAAGTTGAAAATTCGAAGAAAACGTGGAAAAAAAACTATTTTGTGTGTAGTGGTAATCTTCATTAAACAAATTTTAACTATTTTTGGAAATTTCAATAACTAAAAAAAAATATTTTTGAGTAGCCTGTTACTAGCATTTCAATGTAGATGTGAATTGGTTTAGTGGAATAATTTGGAAGTTTAGGTTTTTTGGTAAAATACTTTGCCCGCCTAAAGGCGGTGTTGGGCACCGAAACTAACATTATGTGCAATTTCAGCTGAAAAGAAGTATGTTTTTAAAACTTTAGGTGAATGTTGTTGTTAGAATATGGATATTCTTATCATTTAATAATAATTAGGGGAGTCTGGGGTTAGTTTTTTTCTCCTTTTGTATTAGACATATAGCACTGTCTCTAGTTCTGCACTTCAAGTACTGTTTTATCCATTCTCCAATGTGTTTATGTTGCATTAAATTCTGTTTCGTACACGTTGTAAGTGATTGTAAGCGATATTCGAGCGTATTAGAGTGAAGAGCCTACTTTTGTCGAATTAGGAAGGGTGCCTCACCATTTCATTAATTACTCGGAATACAATTGATGCAATGCGTATGAATTGGCACCAATATCTTTGCTTTCTTCTTATGAACCATTATGATATCAAAAATTGCAATTTGAACCAATCCCTCCTCCCCAAGGTTTAGGGGTTTGACGGTATTGCAAACATCATGAAGCATATTGCGTGCTTCAGTCCTACAGAACCTATGACAGACAATTGCTTTAGTATGGTTATTGCATTACGCCTCGATAGTGGTGCATCGAGGAGACCGAGAGGGCTTATGCGCCTTTTTTATGTTATATGTTTCTTCATACTCTGCACCTGCGCATACCAATGCTAAACCACTGGTCTATGCGCGGTGGCGTGGCCGACTGGTGGATCGACGTGGATTGACTTTTGCTGTGTGCCGTGTTTGCAAATCTTGTTCTATTGGTGGTATTCGTGGACGGAGTTCACGGAGGGAGTCATCGTGTGTCCATTTATCGGTTGACTTCGTCATCGTGCATATACTAATTAAATCAATTTAATAATTAAATTATTTTTTTTTATTTTTATTTTTCATATCTTCTCGGTGTTTCACTCCCGGAGGCCAAGTAGAATTTTTCATTGCTACCGATTTCCATTTCTCGCTTACGACGACTTTGAATGATGCAAAGTCAAGAGTTTCGCAGTTCTTCCATTTAGGTACTAACTTTTTAACTTGCACCTCATCGACCTCAGTAAGGCTTAGCGACTCAGATACCATACAGCTAACATCACTTTCAGTTGCACCCATCAATGTTCGTAAGGAATAGAGCGAACTTATTTCCTTCCTGCAGCGAGTCGGTCAGATCTGGAACAACAGATCGGCGAAGATTGCTTACTTTCGATTCCATTGCTTTCCGCGTAGTCGAAATTGGCGTAGAACTACGTTCTGCCTGGGAGTGTGGCTGTTCATTCAGCGAGAGTGCGTTGTATATTAGCGTAATTTTATCGTTCATGCATTTTATTTGCTCCTCCATCTGCTTTGGTGGACCGGAGGGCTCATCAACATACCGCGTCTTGTGGAAAGAACACAGACATTAGTCACAAAGCCATATTAAATTCTTGTTGAGGCTGTAAATATTCATCTCACCAAGTCCAACACACTTTGCGTGAAAACCTTGCTTACATCGGCCCTCGCACATCGCGTACAGCTCACCACCAACAATAGGTAAAGAACACTTGTGGCAGTTCATCGCAATACGTATTCGTTGGTATACAACAACACAAAGCTGGACAGCAATTAGTAATAGATGCAGTCTATTTTCAGTTCACTTTTTGAATTATAATTGCGGACGTTTTCGCTAGGATCATTCCAAACTAACTGGTGCCTCGTATGATCTGGATGTCAGCAACGAAATATTTCGCGGGTTCGAAAACAACAAAGTAGTTTATCACCTCAGAAAAGGCAAAAAATCAGAGCGTCGATGTGCTTCCCGAAACAACAACAGAACGACAGAATTAATTTAATAAAGTAGAATAAGTAGAAACCTATTAGTTGTAGCTTTGTGATAATCGTAGTTTTTCGTACTAGTGTACAACTGTTATGTGCTAGTCGTATGTCTATCTATGTATGTATTCGTCTGAGTATTTGCGACAGTTGGGTCAGGGAATGGATGCAGAACTGACGTATATGATAGAATAGTGTCTGATACTTCTACCTCAATCTGAGCATTTGGTTCTATTCATTCGGGAAAGTCGGGTTGGATAAATTAGGGTACAATGAATTTACCGACGCACGTGAGTCATCCATTCCCAGCCAGCATAGCATGATGAAAGTCTAACAGCATGCAATTGTCGTTAATGATAAATCTGGATGAATTTGAACGGCTGTCTCAGTCAACAAAAAAGCAAAACGAATGTTTTTTTTTACTGCCCGACGTTTCGGCCTTTGGTGTTGGCCTTTTTCAAGGGAAATAGCTAGTGACGGTTAACATTGTGAACAAAAACTTACTACGGTCTCTCGTTTTTTGTTAAGTTGTCGCTGTCCGACTTTGCGGTGTCTGATTGATTTTCTTCATGCGTATCTACTTGTATGGAAATTAAAAATAATTAAAATCGAGGTTGCATGGGGAAAATTTTTCGATGTCACTACTGCACTATAAAAATAACGATTGATTTGAAAAGCTAAACCTAGACATTGGGAAAGCTCATGTGGTCTATCGTGGCCCAAAAAAATGACATTACGGAGCTTTTGATGGAACAGTATCAGTGTTAGTAGAGAAACTTTTTCGTCTGTTTCTGCTACTACAACTGATGGATTTGGTAGCGTGCAAAATACCAGCGTAGGTTGTGTTGAGGCCCTGTACATCGGTGCGGTGGTTGACTGTGTTAGATGTGTTTGCAATGTGACATATCTCTAGCAGTGGTCATGCCGAAGTCCGAAGTGTACGATCGATGATCTTCGTGTTCGCCAGATCAAAGCTGTGCCCCTGACATGATGTGTTGCATGAGTGCTGTTTTTTCGCTTAGCTGGGCTATTTCTTCTTTTTGGTTTTGGGGTGGGTGGTCAATTAGATTGGTATATTTGTTTATATTCGATCGGTGTCCGCTGAGTCTCGTTTTTAGCTGGTTTCTGGTCATACCAATATATGTCATTGGGCATTCATAGCAGGGGATACTGTAAATAACGTTGGATTGCAGTTGTGGGGGTACTGGATCTTTGATCTGTTTGAGTAGGCACTTGGTTGTTTTGATTGGTCTGTACGCGAATTTCAATGTTGGAAAATCTGGCCGGAGAGTTGATGTGATAATTTTGCTTAGGACTGGGATGAAAGGAATCGATCTGTATGTTATTGAAGATGGAATGCTGGTGGTGCATGGTGATGTTGTATTTTTCGATGTTGGTTCTTCGACTGGAACAGGTGTGGAAGGCTGGTTGCTGAATTTTTGAGCTGAGTTATGCCTAAAGCTGTTTGGTGGTGAACTGTGATGTTGGGATATAGAATCATGGTGCTGAATGGAGAATTTGCTAATATTTCTGTTGATGAGTCGGTTGATCAGTGAAGATGGATAATCATTTTGCCGCAGATGTTGGAAGATGATGTGTTTTAGTTGATTGATTGGTTTGTTGGTAGATAGCATCACCACTCGTTTAATAAAGTTGGTTGCTACGTTGACTTTGATAGATGTTGGGTGTAGCGAGTCAAAATTTAGAAGTCTGCCTGAGGCAATTGGCTTGGCATACCATTGCGTGGATATAGTTTGATCGTTGCTGCGTATGATTAATGTGTCGAGAAATGGCAAGGTGTTGTTTAATTCCTCTTCTATTGTGAATTGTAGGTGCTCATTGTAGTCGTTGAAAGTGTCCAATGTATACTGTATTTGACTTTTAGGCAGTGCCAAGAGTAGATCGTCAACATACTTCCGTAAAACTGGAATTTCAAAGGGAAGACGCCCTGTCGCGGTGTTTAGGAGGTTTTCCATTACCAAATCGGCTAATATTGGCGACAAAGGGCTACATATTGCCGTTCCAAATGTTTGCAGATAGAATTTGTCTCGGAACTGAAAGTAGCTGTTGTTTAAGCAGAATTCTACGATCTCTATAAACAGATCTAAATTGATATTGGTTGTTGTTTTGATATCAGGCCAGTTCATTATGATATCGTGGATGACAAGATCTTTCGGTATATTGGTAAACAGAGATACTACGTCAAACGACACTAGTACATAGTCTTTAGGGAGCTTTATCGTGTTGATGTATGCGGCGAATTTGAAGGTGTCCACTATGTTGTATTTGCTATGGAAACTCTGTTTTAGAGCGGTTGCGATGAATTTTGACATGTTAATGATAAATATACAACATGTGCTGCATTTAGACGAGTTTGATTGCATGTTACATGTGTTTTTCTATTCTTCTTCATTAGTTTATTTCTTTTGTACATCTATTAGTTTGATTTCCATTATTTATGTATACCAAAATAATATTGTTCAATTCATACACTTCTAGTCAAGCTCTTTGTATCTTTTTTTCTTTATTCGGCATGTTATGATTTTTTTTATTACTATATCTCCACTGTAAGCTACCTATACTCATATAGGTACAAACGCTCGTGACCTTCGCGATAACACAAAATTGGCCACAAACGCGACCATGCAATTGCAATAATCCACACATACTTACGCCCGCGATTTCGCCCACATGAAAAAAACCCCGGTAGTTAAGTAAACGTAGCATCTTTAAACTTCCAAACGCGGTCTCAAACATTAACCCACCACTCGTGGGATCATGAAACGGTCACGTCCGGAAGTCTTGCCTCGGTTCTAGCAGTCTGAATTAATGTCTACAGTTGAAGCAATCAAAAAAGTGACGCTCATATTCACTAAACAACACGTTCCATGGTGACTTGACCTGGAACTCAAGTTTCCCCATAGGGAAACGGACTACCATCTGTACCATACACTAACAGTTAAGCATCAGATTCGCGGTCCGCGCGCGATTACATCATTATAAAATCAAAATTATACACGCGAAGTCACATACACGTGACAAACATGTTAATATACAAATGCTTGAGCCCTTCGCGACCATCCCCGACACCCTACATCCGCGATCTTGTAAACATGATAACATCCCGGTGATAAAGTAAATGCATCAGCTCCTATAAATTTTCAAACGCGGTCTCAAGCGTGAACCTAAAAACTCCCACACTCGCACGATCATGAATCGGTCACTTCCGGATGTTTCTATCCTTGATATCAGCAGACTAGGTCCATGCCTTCAATTGGATCAATTAAAAAAAGAAAGCTCTCATATCTTCTGGACACCACGTTACATGGCGACATGACCGAGGACTCTAGTGATATGGGTTAACTTACTCCCTGTCAGAATGTGAATTGTACACCAAAAACTAACTATCAGAATGAAGGTCCGCGTGACCATCCAAGAACGCACGCGTATATAGGAAATGCCACACGGTTACAAAATCCAGTCTTGTACACGCGAAGTCACATGAACGCGAGCACACGTGACAAACACGTTAACATACGAACGCTTAAGCCCTTTGCGATCAAAAATGCACACCTACGTTCGCGATCGCGCAAACTTAATAACACCCCGGTAATAAGGAGAACGTTTTAGCACTCACGAAGTTTCAAACGCTGTCTCAAACACGAGCCTACAAACGTCCACGCGCTCATGAATCGGTCAGGTTCGGAAACCATTACTCTCTGTCCTAGTAACTTAGGTCCATACATTCAGTAGGACCAATTAAAAAAAAAAGCACATATCCACTAGACAACAAGTTCCATGGCGACATCACCGGGCACTCTAGTGATGTGGAAGATCTCATCTTTTAGCATCTTAGCAGTACACCAAAAAATAAAGTATCAGATTCACGGTCCGCGCGCGATTATCCAAGAACACACGCGAATATGCGAAAGGCACACGGTTATAAAATAGAATTCATACACGCGAAGTTACATACACGTTAGCACACGCGACATACAAACGCACACGAGATCTAACACGTTAACGTACAAATGCTCGAGCTCTTCGCGATGATACACGCGATCGCGAGTCCTTACGCCCGCACATACCTGAACCGTACAACGAATATCACATTCAAAATCACGGCCCGCTTCAATTGGCCTAATGTAGTGTTTTAGTGGGCGACATTGCCTGTCTCGTCTGCACATTGTAGTATGTGATTCTGACGGGGAGCCCTTCCGAGAACCTAGCTCTACAGCTCCAGTAGGACAACTCTCGAAAAAAAAAATATCTTCCGCAGAACTCGTATGCAAGAAAGTTGGTAGTTTCCTGGAAAAATCGATTACATTGATAAATTTGTTAGAAATCTCTGATCTGGCAAGTGATTTGCAGAAGCGGATAAAATCCCAAATCCCATGTAGTTATTACAAGCAGGCTATGAGTGGGAATATGTACACCAGAGTGTTTTGTGAAGCTTTGAATAGCTGCTGCGATAACAGGTTATCATGTTCTATATAGCACATATGGGAATATAAATAATTTTTTTTTCTTAGAGATTACAATAAATATAGCTGGGGCACGCTTAACAATAATTTTAAATATCGCAGCATTTTTTCCATTAGGGACGAAACATGCGTCACTTCCTACTAAGAACTACAGAAAAAAAACATATTTTTACATTTTTGTCTTCTTTTCCGACAGCCATCGGTGCTATTTGCCGGCGAGCATACGCACTCCAACTTCTACTCGACAGTGCACGGCGCATACCTGAGCGGTCGAACGGCAGCCCAGATCTTGCTAACGCCGGACTCACCCCAGGAGATTGTGATGGAGTCGGACAGCAGTGACCTTAGTTCGTGGATCCAGGGTATCGCCTTAGAGTAGTAAGACCAGAACGCTTTTATTTCCTTGTTTTCTAATTTATTACAATTTTAGCACTTGTGTTGTGTTCAGGTTCCTATTCTTTGTTCCTCTCTGTTTTCTGTTTCTTTGCATTTGACATGTATTTTTTGTTACATTCTTATACATCACGGGACATGTTTTTTTTCTATTCGCACTCCGAAGTACGTCTTATAAGCTGCAGCGTTATTTTGCGTTTCCTTTTTTTAAAGGCATTGAAAATTGAGCTAGACTGAATTTATTATAACTAATATAAGAACCCATTAGGGGTGTTGACAAGAATGATGTTATGAATCACAAAACTAAGACACAGAGAACAAACATTCAAATAGAACCGTTCAGTTGAGTTGGAGCCACAAATAGGCTTAATCGGTGCGTTGCCTGCATTGTACTGTCAAAATTTTTCCCTCTGTGGCACAAACGATGATTTTGTGATCAGTAAAAAAGTGTTACTTGTTAAGCCAAACTTCGTTTAGTTTGGTTCAAAAAAGAGACACTATTTTAGCATTCCCGATATGTATTTGTATATTACCCGAATTCTTACTGTACAACATCGTGTTTAAATAGCGTGGAGAGTTATGTTCCTTCAATCGCAAATTGCTATTGTTCTTTGCTGAATGCTAAGTTCATGCCATGAATCGAACCAGGATAAACCACATCTTCGAAAGCTTCCTCGTAAACTTATAATTAGACACGGTCAAATGCGTATTTTTCTATCCAAGCTTTTAATTACGTAGAAGATAGAAACACCTGATTTGTCAAAAATGACCCTCTCCTTACTATATGGTCGGTGTTAATTCAGACCGGACTAAGTGACAAAATATTGATTTCGAGAAAAACGAGTTTAAAGTTTGAATCGTAGCATCCTTTACATTATAATTGAAAATTATTTTTTGTCATAATTCTTGATTATTGTTACATATTCCAAATCTGGCAAAAGCCGAATGTAGCTGACAAAATTTCTTATCCAGTAACATCACTATCTCATTTTTTTATGTTTTGCGACTTAGTCCGGTCTGACTTAACACCGACCATATATTTTGCAGTATTTGTTCAGACTTGTATGCCTGTTCTCTGTGACAGAAGTTACGGCCTACTGTGTATCTGCTATACAGATACAGCACGCCATGGATTGAATAACATTGGCAGACTGACCATCGAATTTTGATTTTGTTAAAGCCCGCAAGGCTTAGCTGAGGTAGCGCACATAACTTAACGATACTGGAAAATACAAACGATAACCACTACGCGTTGCAATATTTTTGTTTACCCGTTGTTTTGATCCCATCACTACGCCACAAGACTCTACGAAACGAGAAAATCTACTTTGCACCCTTATTACTATACTTATATACCAATGTGCTTCAAAGTTCAAACATATACACCCTTTTGAATTCCAAAACCAGCAATATTACAACATCCCTTAGTTTTATCTAGTCTACTTATGTTTGTGTAATACACAGTGTTGAACTTCTAGTTATTTAGTTTTATTGCTTTAACGATTTACAAATACAGTTAATGTGCATTTAGGTACAATACAGTACGTTTTGATTGACAAAACCTAGACCCAAGATAGAACCTAAGATTAATGAAAATATGTATTAGCATTGGTAGTGACCGAAATAACTGTTTTGGCATGTAACTCGCTGAGAACGATTCTTGTCACGCATCGTAATTCTGTTACTCAATTGGCTTCGGTACATGAAATACACAGGCAAACAGACAACACAGACAAAAGAGCTCTGCACGCATTGGTACAAATGCATTGCATAACCCATACTTGTCACTTGTCCCAAACGAACAGTCCATTGTGTCAGTTCTCCTGTGCTTTAGTTTGAACAGAATTAATTGTTCATAATCGATAATTGAAATTTTAACGGCGATGTATTTGCTTTGACAAGAAACAGTTTTCCGAGGGAGGCATGCCAAAATTTACATACAATCGAGCCACCCTAATCCCAATCACAACACATATACAAGTGAACCAGTATCCCAGCAATTGCAAATATTGTTTAGCACTAGTAGAAGTTACTTGGCAATTCGATGCCTGCATTGTAAAGATTTCTATAGAACAGCATTCGTTAAGACGGTTAGGTATTTGTTGGACCTATGAAGAGTTCAGGAATTGGCGAAGATTAATCGAAAAAGGATAAGAAAGTATTTTGCTAGGAACAAAACTTTGGAATATATTCAAATCTAAATCAAAGCTAATAAAAGTTTGTTACTGAATTGAATTTATGCCGAAAATACCCTCTGCGTGATGACAATGAGTGTAAGCGGACAACAGAGGAGATTGCAGCAATTCATCATAGTACTTTTTTATTGTAATACTATCATTAAATCTCACTAGCATTAAAGGAAAACGTCGTCAAAAACTGTATTATCGCGAAAAGCATGACCAATTTCACATTTTCTTACTCAACTTTAGTAGAAGAACACGGAGTACGAGAACAACGATGAGAAAAATAACCTATTTTGCAACGTATGTTGGATCGGCCACATGGGTGGTAAGGGCGATAAGAAGACGCCGGGTGCTAGCTCTAACTCTTCTGATGTTACAGCTAGCACGTCAGAGCAAATAGCGAAGAAGTAGCACAATTTCGATGACGCTAAATCCGTGCTATCTGAAAATTGGTTCAGTATCCTCAGCGAGGAAACTGCCAACAATACTAGTGACCTAAATGGGTTCGTAGACGCAGATGTAGGGATACACAAAGCCGCAGAACCCCGCCGACAAAAACTTCCATCAATTTTTGTTCAGTCAATTAGGGTATTTTATCGGGAGACCTCAGATCAATGAAAATCGATGCAGAGTTTAAGCTTACCAGAACAGGGATCAAGGTAATGAGTAATGACCAAATCGTGCGAGAGTAACGGCAGAATCAGAGGCTATCTCAACAAACGAAATGCGGAGTACTTCACCCTCGACGTAGTATATGAGAAACCATTCAAGGCGATCGTTTTGAGTCTACAAAGCATGAAGACGGACTACGTAAAATTAGAGCTGGAGGAGCGGTACAAGTTGAAACCGATCGAACCAGAGAAGCGGATAATCAAACATACAGAGATAATTTGTACCTCATCCAATTCAAGAAAGGCACTGTTTCTCTCGGGGCGCTGAAGGCAGTTCGCTCATTGAACAACATCATCGTTTCATGGGAAGCGTACAGAGGAACACTGAATGGCGTCAAGAAGTGCATGAGCAGTTTGAGCTTTGGGCATAGATCTAGGAACTGCCGCATGAAGGTACGATGCAATAAGTGCGCTCAACAACACGACACAAAAAGCTGCCAGTCGCAGACGTTGTCGTTTACAGGTGTGGAAATTGTCTCGAAAATCACCGAGCTACTGAGCGTACGTAGGAGACTTCAAGTAAAAATCAGTCAAGACGACGGCCGAAGAAAGGGCCGATACATGACAACGGAAAACTTCCCGACTCTCCCTTCGCAGGCAAACCAATATAACGATCGTGTACATAATTCTCGACAAACATATGATTACGGCCTAAAAGCCAACTGTCAAAATCCACTTTGAATGGAAATTCCAGACAAACCGTTACTAGTCGAACACAGTTCATAACAGTTTATGAAAGAGAAAACTTTTCTCTTTCGTTTACTACCAACATCTGTGATTGGCGTGTAACGGTTTGTACGAAATTTCCATTCAAGTTGGATTTTGACAGTTGGCTTTTAGGCCGTAATCATATGTTTGTCGAGAATTGGATCACTACTCAACCGCCCGGTCCCTCCTCCCGGGAACGGCAACGAGAGCCCGCAGTCTGGCCCTCTACGAGCAACCGCAACGAAACAGAAGCGAGACTACTCCAATGTTCATCGCTGGAACGCGAGCGGACCAATTCCTTTGTCTTGGTGAATTCTTATTGGGGGTTATTCCGAACAGTCACTTTAGGTGAGGTGACACTTTTTCTCACTCGCGCGACCACCGAAGTCACCTAAGGTGAGACGAGTCACTCACGTCACTCTCTGTCACGCTATTCTGGTGTGTCACCGCATACTGTTAGTCGTTTCAGGTGACAGCAAAGTGAAGAAAAAAATGAGAGATGACGACGGTGAAAAAAAAACATTAAATCGAATCGTTGTCCGTTTATATTATGATTGTCTGGTATTCGTCGTATTTGTTGCTTTTTCAAGCAATTGCATAACTATTACAACTATTTGTAGTAGTTTTGTTAATTTAAAAAACTAATACAGAAACGCTCACTAATAAGTTTGTATTTGTAAAAAGCACTGGTAGCATTATCAAAAGACGGCATGAATTGTTAAAAAGTATAAAGTTAAACAACCTTATTGTGTATTAAGACGGTTTGATTTTTCGACCGATTGCGGTTCAATTGAATCCGACTCGTGTCGTTATATTGAGAATGCAAATCACATTCGTTCGAAAATTGATCCGTCGTAATGCAGAATAAGCTTAATAATAATGTTATGAGTCATAACTTATGACTAATCTACTCTACCACGAAGTTCTTTTTCGGATGCCAGGTTTCGTAGTTACTGTACGTAGTTTCATTGGGCACAGAAATTCGAAAACAGATTTTTCTGCGTTCTTACGTATATATAAATCTTATTTCATTCGCAGTTCATTTAACACCTAATCAGTGCTTTTTTGCTTTGATGTTACTAATGTGGTCGTTAGCCTGACATCGCGGATGATTTCTTCGACGATAGTTTGATCTCATCCAGCCCAAATTCGATTTGGTAGAGTGATTGAACACGGGGTGTCATTGAATTGGTGCACGCCTTAATAAACATCGTGTGATTTAAGACTAAGGACCTGTTCAGGGTATCATCCAAACAATATGTGGAATCGTTGGACTATATGGGTTAAAGTTTGTGTGTAATATTTTTTTTTATTTGGGCAGTTTTGCTGCTTGAGAAATCCATTGATTGGGGATCTGTTATTTCGTTGGGAAAACACAGTCTGGTCTGTTATGGCGAACGACAGACAGATTTTTTTTAGCGAGACCAAAAAAGTATAGCTAGAACCGTATAATAATGTCCTATTTTCATCAATTGTGAATAAAGAACCACTCTAATCTAGCTCGTGATCTATGATTGTGAGCGATTGCTAATTTGAAGCAATTGGTTTTGAATTTGATCATGCATTTAAATTTAGATCAACATTCTGGGGTCATTATTTTAGCCATTTATTATATGTTGGCGCATCGTTTAACTTTTCCCTATTGAAAACAAATTTTAAATTTTTAGATTTTTATTATATCAATAGTAATTCTTCAAAAGGGCTAATGAGACTTTTGTAAACAAACTTATTTCGCTCATTATTCCGCTATCGAGTTGAATTTCATGAAAAATACACATGAATCAACATCTTTATCCTTGGTAGAATCAATTTCAAATGTTTTCTGTGTTGAAATGATAACAAATTAGGAGAAATCAGCAAAACAAAAGTTTGTTTACAAATCTTATTAGCCCTATTCAAATGTTGATATGGATATAAGGTGTTCCTAAATCATAATTTATGCTGGTAATGTTGTGGTACTACTACCTATTGCAGTAGGTTCATCAACCATAATCCTTATACAATGGACAGTGGTTTAGAACAACAATTTAAGGGGAAAATGCATTTTTCGCAAAAACTTTTCATTCAAATTTTTCATCTTCAGAGGAATTTTTATTGTTCCATTCCAGCAAACACCGAAAAGTCTCAATACATTTTGCATGTGTACCTGCAAACTTATACATTTTTTATTAAATGATGGCTGCTAAGCTGTTTTCGTGGGTGAAAGGAGAAAAGTTAGACTAGTTATGTAAGCTATACAAGCTATACAAGTCAGTTTTGGATCACATACATTTGGAGGAACATCAGATGTTGCTCCAAGCTGTCCTCAACTCCTATTTGGCAGTTTTCACTTCGTTGTCTGACGCATTCTTGATGGTCACATCATTAGCGTTTCTGCATTAGAATTGGCCTTTGTTGATTATAAGATTAGGGAATGTGAAAAATTTAGTAATATACAATGTCTTTCTTGCGCCAGTAAAGCTCCTTGAGCGTCTCATGTACGAGTTCCGAAAGAAATTGAGGTTTCGATGAAATGTCGGAAGATATGAGGACAGTAAGTGAGTTTTACAAGAGGGACTGAATCACTTACTACCACTGAAATGAAATCTGTAAGTAGCACTAACACATATATAATTTTAGGAACTGTACGTGATGGCGCTGGCTAATCTATAGTCTATTCTCATTGGTTCGGAAGTCTTCTTGGCTGGTTTTGGTAGATGTGTGCAAGTGGATAGATCAATTCACTTGGGTGGGGGACATGTGGATCCTGCTAGTTGTCGACTCTTTTGACCTTTGGTATGAAGCTAAATCAGGAAAGGTTATTTAGCTCGACCAAGTACAGCAACTTCTAGAAATGCTGAGTAGCCTTCAAGGGTCGGTGTCGGTGTAAACTGTTCGAGCCGAATCAGATGGACATTTGGTTCAAGAAAACTTCTGAAAAATGCGGCAATGACCATATAGAGTAATTATGGATACCTGCTATGTCCGTCATAATAATGTTATCAATTTGTTAGTGGTTATTATTTTTTCACTATTTTCAATAGGAACACAATTTCCGAAATACATATGTAACACAATAATTTCATAGACTAGACTAGATAGCATAGACTTAAGTTGCCGGTGAACTATATAAGGAGCAACATAGAATTTGAAAGAGACAACAGGCCGTCGTCGCGGACTACATAGGCCGTGTGTCGGGCAATCTTGGCTTAACACTCTAAACATAAAAGACAATCGCGCGCCTCGATGGCCCGCCGCAGCAGAAGACATTAACAGAAGTAAGCGGATAAATCCAGAACTTTAGGAACGAAGCTGAACCTTAAACCAGATCCCAAAATCTTCTAACAACAAATTACGTGCCCGATACCCGAAGACCAAAAAGATACTTTCCATTCCTACCCCAGAACGTCAATACCAAGCGATGGGAATTAAGCAGGCCCCTTCCGGAATCGCAACGACTATCCCCGGGGGATGAGAGCAGCCGCGAACCCACAAAAAGTAACATAAATAACCAACATCTTACATGTAACGATGAGTTTATTTTCCCCTGGAGCTAGATACTCTTAAAAGATGATCTATGCCGTAATAGAACATGCTTTTAGATCCCATCAAAACATCTCTAAAATTGACTTTCAATACCAAGAAGAGGCGCATTCCCGATCAGCTATATTGATTGATGGCCTAAATAAAATATATGTTATAAAATTAAAAAGCTTCTATGTTTATTTATTCTTATATCACATTGTAAAAATTGAAATCAGAAGTTTCATTTTTAGCTGGTAAGTACTATCCACAGACGAACAGCAGTGCAAACAAATCTTATTATCTCCAACAACCTTTTGATTGTAACGAACTGTTTCAAGCGCATCCTGAAACTGTCACTTTCCCTATTTCCTCTTGTTTGTACTATCCTCCACATCCCAAAATGATATCCAAAAACAAATTTGTCACACACAAAATGACTTTTTGTTTGACAACTATTACTTCTAAAAAACCAACAGCTATATTGTTGTCATCTTTTATTTCATCAGTGCTTTTATGGTCGCTGATAACTCTAAACCTTTAACACATTCCCTCTGATGCAAATATTAATTAAAAAATTGCTGTGCAGCAGATAGTTCCATTAGTCGCTCCAATCTCAAAAATATTTCATATACCAGAGTCACAAAAAACTGGTTAAATTAATTTCAATGGTTAATAAAATTATAGAAACTCATATTTCATTACAAATTTCCAACAGATTTACAGAGTTGCTAAAATGTAAAAAATAAAATCGACAATCAAAATTCGAATTATCAACCGCCTCACCTCAGTTGCATCGTTTTTTCTTATTCCAAAAGTCACCCCCATTAGTCACTTTCCATATTCCCTTGGTCACCTAATGTGACAAAAATTGTCACCTTGGTGAAATCTCTCACTTTAAGTGAGATGACTTGAAAATTTCCGATCACCTTAGTCACGTGAGATTTGTGTCACCTCACCGAAAGTGACCGTCAGAATAACCCCCCAAATATGGACGTTAGTGAATTCAAGATTCTCCTTTGGAATGCGGTAAAAACAAGGCCGTTAAATTATTTGACCTGATGGTTAGAGAAGAGGTGCAGATAATCGTCATCACGGAAATATATCTGAAGCTCGGTGACAATTTCAGTCTTTCGGGATTCACTGTATCAAGTGTCAATCGAACACACTTAAAGGGATGAGGTGTAGTCACCGCAATAAAACATCAAATCAAATTCACGATGCAGACGCACTATCGAACGGCCACAATCGAAACATTGGGGATCGAAATAGATATTACAAATGGGCCACTGCCTACTGCCCCCGGCAGTGCTAAAAAGAACAAGGTAAAGCGCAACAATTCAAGAACGACCTGGTGAAACTGACGCGGCACAAGAAAAAGTTAATTGTAGCAGGCTATCTGGACGCGAAATACGAATCATGGGAAAACCGCCGAAACAACAACGGTTATCTGCTTTTCGACGAGTTGCAACTGGGATACTTCTCGGTTTAGGCTCCAAACGAACCAACGTATACATCGCCGACAGGTGCTTCGGCTATCATCGATATTTCCTCACAAATGTTTCGGCCTCGACACCATCAACAACCAACGAATTGAGCTCCGATCACCTACCAGATACTACACACCTTCAGTTCGGTAGTACCGTGAACGGAAGGACTACCACCGAGTAAACTGGGTAGAGTTCCAGCGATGAGCCGACGCCAGAATCAACAGCGAAGCCTAGCTAGAGTTCATCGAAGACATCGATCTTGCGGTGGCAAATCTTCAAAATGCCATTGCTACCGCCGAAGAAGAATGCATCCCCAAGGTACCGATTGTAAGTAAGCAACTTCAACCCGATCCCGAAACAAAAAGTATTATTAGAGCTAGAATTTTTTTAGCGACAGTTCCAGCGAAAAGGCGGCTGCCAGTTATCTAACTAAACTGATAAACATCCATGTCCAGGGACTCAAAAATGATAGACTCAGTCAGAAAATCCGTAAAATGGACGCTTATTCAAAGCCGTTCTGGAAGGTTGCTAAAAACCAGACCACAGAAAATCCCACCTATGATGCTATGATATTATGATACTCACGTGGAAGCAGTTGTCAGTTCAACGATTCAGCTGCAGGTGGCAGCTTTAGGTTTACGTCAACCCGAGGAATGGACGAAACACTCGATGACATTCTAGTTGTGAATGCGACGACGATGATGTTGATCCGACTGCGTGGTGTCATGGTTGACGTTTTTAACGGAAACGAAATGAGTTTTCTCCATTGAAATGAGTCTAAAGCACCATTTGACGCGTCTCGAACTAGAGCACACATTGAAGACTACACCGATGGATAAACTATTAAAATTTCCGAGCCCGAATGCAACATCAGAAGATGAAGCGGCGCCACAAGTAATATAGCGAAAACGCTGTGCGCAAGATGAATGATGCGGTTATCGGTGAAATCTGTTGCTCGATTTCAAAGGAGAAGATTAGGCATGGCAAGTATGCAAAACAGTGCATGGATGCCTTACTTCATTCCTATTTACGAAGTGAAACATTAGTGGCCATCGGAGACATTAGTGAACCTTTTTCAATGCATACAAGTCTGTGTCGAACTCGAATGCATACTGCATTCAACTGTAGAAACATTACTTGGGGAAGAAAATTTATTATTACCAGAGGAAGTGGTTCAGCATAAAACTTTGAAAGATATACATGGAATGCTAACTCACGCTGATTCTGTTGTAATTGTTCTAAATGAAGCCACAAAGAAGAGATTACTACGATGCTTCGAATGCAATGAACCTCGTTACTTTCGTAACCAGTGCCCACTCTGGAAGAAAACAAAACAGGAGCAACGACGAAAATTCACCCCAATAGTTCAATGCAACGAGAACCCTGCCATGCATTTATTGCGGAAGTGAAGAATACGAGAAAGTATACCTGTACTAAGCTAGCGCCGGACTAAGCTGTCGCCGGATTGACGCGGAGACACAAGTTGTGTTCCCGAGCGAACAATTAGTCAATTTTGATGTCCCGCAAGAAAAGCAGCTCTGATTAAGCTTCATGACACCCAGTGAAATCGAAACATGGTTCGGCTTAGCAAGCCAACACAATATGCATTATGATTTTAAACGAGTTTGAGAAACTCGTTCTTTTTGAAGGCAAAACTCGAGTACCATAATTTAACCCCAAACGATGAAGCTTGAATGTCTAAGAGCAGCGTGGAATCTATATGAAAAAAGATGAACACATTCTCAACAATTATAAACTAGTTTATTAGTACGATAAAACTTTATTGGTACTATTTTATTTCTCCTAGGCTAAACACTTCACCTTCATCTGACAACGATTTTCTCACCGTGCGAGAGAAACCCCTCGTTGAAAGTTCTCCCGCCGATGAACTACTGCTCAAAGCTCCTATTGACGGCTCCGCCGACGAAGATTCTCCAACCGGAAGATTTGCATCATTCAGATCACCTTCGAACCAACTGGAACTGGTGCTTACACTATTATTTGAACTGCTTGATCGATACGATCCATTCCAAGAATGGTCCGACCCTGAGGAGTTCGGCCGGGAGAAGACTGTATCAGATTTGCCCATGCTAGATCTGCTCATTGAACGATTACATGATTGGAGAAACTTTTTTGCTGCTCGTTCCACTACCGCATTGGAGGTTTGGTTGTCTCGTTTGAAAGTTTGATTTCGACCATCTTCGCAAATTTTCTTGATCATCTTGGAATACTTTGGACTTTGTTCGAGCACTGCCCTTTGGAAGTGTTTGTGATCGCTTACCGGTTCGACAATTACACTTTGCTCAAACGTGTCAACTGTAGGCTTGCATCCAAAACAGAAACATTCCGTATGTCTCGACAGCGGTGTCATCATTCGATCTAAATGGCTGGTTGATGCTACTGGCAAATGATTGTCCAAGTTCTTTGCGTACCGTTCCTTCAATACTTCAATCTGCTGTAGACTCTGCTCACAATTTCGAGAGATCTCGGTGATATTTTTGGTTTCTCCCGCAATTATTGCCATGTTCTGTCGCAAAATGTCTAGGTTATCCGACAGTTGGTTACCGAGTTTCATATTTTCCGACTGTGCTTGGATGGCGGACTTCCAAATCCTTAGATTTCCCAGAAACTTTTTCGATTGCGATGCTTCCGGCGACGTGGTAGGGGAATCCACTTCGGTGTTACTCAGTACTGATACTGGTGATTTTGGGGGACTAGATAAGCGACACGCTGGTGGCGACGGTACTTGCAGTTGAACAGATTTCGGCGGGCTTGACAGCCTGGGTATCTTGGACAAGTTGTTCAAAATTTGCTCCGATTTTTTGGGCGATAGATTTTTATCACTTTTTTGACATTTAAGGTTCAGCCTCGTAACTCCATCTATAGTGTCGATGTCGCTGGAATCAGATTGAAAAATAATATTGTCAATACTTTCCTCCGAGCTAGAATCGTTGTCGGTCAGATCAAGAAGCAATGCGGGTTTCGAGCCAGTGATTTTCTTGTTATGGTTAATGAATGGCTGTAAGTATTTGTTGACGCCGGGATCGTTGTTCGTTTCTAGTTTGATTTTTGGCGCCAAAGTGCTTTTTCTAGAAGCAACACGTGGCTTTTCCTGCAAAGGCTTGTCTGTTTCGAATGGTGTATCCATATTCTCGACCGGCTTCGGTGGTTCTTTAGTAGGTTTCATCCCAGATGGCTGGTCGTATCTGATTTCCAGGTACTTTAAATTATTAGGACAAACGGGCACAAGGTCATCAGATTTCTTATCCAGTATGTTGATTCTGCAAATTTCTTGTATGTGCAAGTTGGCTCTCCAATCTCCCTTGATGCATATCGCTGGAATGAGATGCTTCGTGATTTTTGGAACTGCTGGTTCTGATAACGGCACATTTGCATCAACTAACTTTTGCACTGAAATTGGTTCTGTTTCTGAAATCACTTCGAAAGTGTTCAATCCTTCAGAAAGGTGAACAATTTTCAGGTTTTTACTGCTAGAGACTTGAAGATGATCGTTTTGTTTATCAACCAATGCAGTCTTTTTAATTCTTCTAGGAAAGAAACTTTTTTCTGAGCTTTCAAATGTCAGCTCCGGATGCTGCTGTTCCCACAGCTGGCTTGGGCTTAACTTACTGTTGTAAAACCTAAAGATTCGGCCAGAAGACTGAGGCGTAACGGGCTTTTTTACAACTGGGGGGACGTTGGCTGAACTCGGCGTTATCGCTTCGGCAATACTGTTCTGTTGCTTAGTAGATTTCGGGCTTATAAAATTTATGTTAGTACCAATATTTCGTACCAATTTATGTTTACCTGCAGGTTTCTGGTTGTTCAATTGAGAAACTGCCATATATTTAGTGACATTTGCCACAGGCGTCGGATTTACAACCGATGTAGTTTCCGGAATTCGCTTGATAATTCGAATAGCCGTTGCTCGATTGGTCTCTTTCTGACTATTATTCACCCACTTCGGGGGTGTATTCAACTTTTTGTTAAGTTTCTTATTATTTCTTGAACATTGAACAGCATGCTCTTCGTAGTGTTTTGCATTATCTCCGAATTCATTCCTAGTCTTTTCTACAAACTTTTTTGAGTATTCAATCAATTCATCGATATCACAATCTTGTAAAATTTCACATGATTTGGGAATGGTTGCCACTGTTTCCGCTACGTTTTCCGACTTTTCGAAATTTATTTCACACACCGACTGGTAAGACAACCTGTCGATTTCGTCGTACAATTTCTTGAACAAAGCCGCAGTGTCCTGATCCATAGTGCTTCCCAAACAATATTACGCTTTGCTGGCCGAACACGTGTTGCCACCGGAAAGTCGCTTATACATTTGAATTTAGTTTCTCTGTCCTTGAAGATCAAATGCATAATTATTGCTGTGAAATGGAACAGCTGCCGTACTTACCTTCGTATCCGTTCCTAACCCTATCTCTAACTGTCACAAGGGATACGGCATATTCAGTTGCTGTTCCTGCCGTAGGTATTCATGGTCGACTGCATTCAACGCCGTAAACTATTCGCGTAGCATGTTTACGTTTGGGTGTCATGGTAACCCTGCATATATGCCAAGGCTTATGAAAATCGACTGAATACGCCAGTTTGGTAACAGTTTGATCGGTTTGATCATTTGCACTGTTCGCTCCTTAGAGGGGCTATGTATGAAACCGTTTTCTTGTTTCGATTATAGAGGTTTTAGACTTGGAGTAATTTGTCTCTTTTTTATGGGTTAGAATATTTTCCAATCCTATGTGCGTGGAGCTGGTACAATAAGCTTTCCAGTACAAGGAAATTGATTTACCAACTATACTATGCCCTCTCCTCTAAAATGTTTTTATTCCACCTAACGTTTGAGAAATTTTTCTAATGAAACCATGTGTTGATTATCCGCAGGTCTATTCACTATTCACTTTGCAGTATTTAATATAACACAGTTTACACAATTAAAATTGTCAATCCAGATTATTGTGATATCAAAATGAGATAGTAAATGAGGTAGAATCAATGTTTAATTGTGGATTTAACATGGTTTCATTTTGTGTTTATTATTTTGAGTGTCAGAACGTTGCTCGAAAATAATCAAAGATTTTTTCGTTACTTTCACAAATTCTTCACCATAAGCATTATCTATATTTTCAAAACTTTCATTCCACTTCGAGAGCCATGATATTCTTCAAGTTTTAGGAGTTATGCAAATATAGCAATTCAAATGACATTTTCAAGATATACAGGGTGTTTGGTTCATGGTTAAGAACCTTTCGAGGCGTGATAGAGGTTCAAATTTGGAAAAAATCGTTCTACGTCTACCAAATCTCAACTGTTTTATGTAAATAACTTGTTTGTCTTAAAATACCTCTAACTCTGAAAGCATACTTTGTATTATTAATCGTTTAGTTCAATTGGGAAGGTGAAGAAATTTCCAATTGAACGGTGTCCTCATATCTTTAAGTAACCTTTTAGAAATAAAGTATTCTAAAGTTTGCGTTTTAATTTTCGTTCATATTTCAAAAATCTAAATATCAATCATCATTTTAATAGTTCAGATTGTTCGGCTAAACAACATGCACAATTTCGTGGTAACCCTTTCCGCAAGCACGATGATTACCCTCTGCAAGCACAAAACAGTGGAGATGCGCAAGTATAATAATTGGACATGAGCTTAGACATCACACGGATGAAATCCCGACCTACATCCAACTTTTAAACCACACCTCTACTTTAGAGATAACTTTTAACCATCGCGCAAACAAGGAATTGCTGTCGCAGGGAAAGATTGTCTTTTTCTGCTGACCGTGTCACGATGAGCTCAATGGAAGGAGTGTGCGCTCTTATATTGCTGCTAAAGTTCAACCGGGAATTGCCACACCGAATGTTAAAAATCTTCTATCCCAAATTCAACAACTTTCTTCATTTGTTGAATCGTTGAGCTAAAAAGTCGACCGTTTGACCGTCTACCAAAACCATGTATGTACATCGAACGAATGATAAACCAATTCGCTCTAGTGAATACGCCAGTTTGGCCTAGACTGGGAGTCGCCATAAAAATCAAGGCCAGTCTGTACGTGCTACAAATGACCATGAACAAATGTGATTGACCTAAGTCACCTGTTCGTTACTTCTATTACTCCTGAAGCACTTCCGCTAAAATTCTGATTATATTTGTCTAGTTTTCATCATATTATGATCCCGACAGCAACGTTGAATGACCAGCAACAGCAACGTTCAGAAAATCCTTTTTCGATGTTTGAATGTTGAAGGCACCACTGATATCGTACGTTTAATACCAAAGGGTAACTACACGACTAATTTGTCCTTCATGTCGTTTAGGATTAGCCTTGATTACAAAACAGATAGCAACTAATCCGTCTACTTGGCCCGAGGACCTGCTGTTTCAAGAATTCATCGGCATGTCAATAAAACACAATCGTGGACCCGGACAAAACTGATTCCAAACTCCAGGCGGGAAAGCCCAATGACGACAAAGTAGCTGATGGGAAATAGCAAACGTTACATCGCCGACTTCCGAATTCCTTTCTTGCACAACATGTCACCGTTACGAAGAACCATAGTTTCGCCGCCTTTACCGAGACTGCACAAACAAATTCACGCTGCACTGCCATCACTGGGACGCCTGTTATGCCGTACCACGTGCTACCAGCCAGCGACCAGCTCAGTCGTACCGGCCCTGCGTTTGGAGGTCGTCAGGAGGTCATCCGTACTCCCTTCTCAGGCGAGTATTTTGCTCTAAATGACAGTCCGCTTCCTGAAAACCTTCTGGCTTCTAGCCTGTAATCGGGTACATCACGTCCTTCCAATATGTCGGGACGCTTTACACGTGGCGCCGAAGGTTGTCGGTTGTACTATCAAAACGTCAGAGGGCTAAGGATGAAAATCGAGGACTTGTACTTAGCTGCTCTTGACGGCGATCAGCTCTTCGGGGATTCTTACGCGGTTTATCTTACGGATCGAGGTGCTCGTAACAGTATCCATGGTCGCGGCGTGGGAATTTCGAACGCTGTTTCCTCCACATTTGTCTCCTGTGTATTTGGTGTGGATAGTTCATCAAGCATTGAAGTAATTTGGAAGATTACTACGCAGACAAAGAACTACTTTATTGGAGCTGTTTACATTCCTCCAGAAAACGACTTGATTGCTCTATTACGCAGCTCAATCTGGACTCTATAGAGCGCGCTTCGTAATTTTAGCAAAACTGATTTAGTAGCACTACGCCGCTCCCTAATGCTGATCGACCGGAGTGTACTACTTGATCAAGTGGAGTAATCGATTACTCCTTTACTGTGTTTAAAAATCCGTTCCAAATTATCAACCTCCCAGGAAGCCTCCCTGATCGAATGCAATGCTTCGTGATCTGGAACGCATCCCTGCCGAACCTCTACAAACGTACACAAATCGACGATACCCTATTCTCAAGCGCTTTTTCGCAATAGCAAGTAATGAGTACCGCAGTTACAATAAATAGCTGTACAAAGGATATGTGAACCGCATCCAACAAAACTTATGACGAAATCCGAAGGGCTTCTGGACTTTTGTTAATACGAAGAGAAAGGAAACGAGTCTTCCGTATAGGTTGGTCCACAATAGCGAAGTAGCGACTACGACGGCGACAAAATGCTCCCTATTTTACAGCTACTTCTCGAGTGCCTTCGCGACCGATGCGTCATCTGTCATCGAGCTCGATAACGCGGCCCGTGAGGTTTCCGTTGGTGCGGTGGATATGGATGTATTCACTATTTCAGAACAATCTAAGGATTGTTCTGAAATAAGTGCTATGTCTTCAGATGTTCTAATAAAATGTAGCAATATCTACTAATCTACTCCGACGGAGAAATTTCCCGACGTTGAAATTTCTCTCGAAATCGTTATTTCGATGCTGGTTCGTTAGGTGCCGAGGTCAGTCCTGCGATTCCGGGGAGTCACTTTGACTTTGCGTTTGTCCGGACATGCCGCAGACTCAGGTGATTCGCGTTTAATGCCAAAAGATCCTGACTCCTGCGTTGCAGAAGACAAAGAGTTACGAAGCCGGAAAACTCTAAGCTGGCTCATATGACCCTACTCCATGCATTTCTAAACTTTCTTACTTCAAAACCTTTAGAACTATTCGTTTTTTATGCGGATTTTCAAAGTTATGCGGTTTTGTATGTGGTCCTTCGTATTAAAAAAGTCTAAAAGCCCCTCGGATTTCGTCGTAAGTTTTGTTATACGTGGCTCACATAACCTTTTTACAGTACTAGCCATTGCGAAAAAGCGCTTGAGAATAGGCAATTGTCGATTTGTATACGCACGTAGAGCTTTGATAGGGGTACATTTCAGATTACGAAGCATGGCTTTAGACCAGAGAGGCTTCCTGGGAGGTTGACATTTTGGCACAGATGTTGCAACATATTCAAGCAGTAATCGGTATAAACGGTAACGTCAGCATTTACATCCACTTGATCATGTAATACAGTGATTCTTAACCTGGGGTCCGCGGACCCCTAGAGGGGCGTGAAGTCGCTGCTGGGGGTCCGCGAAGAAAAAATATATTTTACGAGTGCATATTGAAATGGTAAGTCATGTTTCCTAACAAACTGAAAATAACATAAAATCGATGTTTATCCGTGGGGATCTGCAATAAGTCAGGGTGATTTCTAAGGGGTCCATGGTACAAAAAAGGTTAAGATCCGCCACTCCAGTCGATTAGCAGCAGGGAGCAGCGTAGCGCTACTAGATTTAGTCCGTGAAAAGCCATTCACTCCATATATTATTGGGTAAGGGTAAGCATATCCCAGAAGCTACCCACATACTGGGATGGCCCACCTCACACCCATATACATTTTTTGTAATGTGGAAGGTTTACGAGCAGATAGCGTTCGATAATAGTTTTCCCTCATGAGAGATTCCTTCAATCTTCAATTCCATTTATTAATCTGAAGATGAAAACAAGTGTATTATATTCAATACGTTGCTGAACTGACATCCATTGTGACTTCCGGTGAAAATTTCAACGTGTCGACATGTTGGTTTTCACCGAGTGCTAGATAATTCGCTTTTTGCCTTTCTCATATAAAGAAAGGCTATGCAATCACTGTAAAAATCGACTTTTTAACCGAGGCCCGGAGGGCCGAGGGTCATACACCATTCGATTCAGTTCGTCGAGATCGGCAAATGTCTGTGTGTGTATGTATGTGTGTGTGTATGTGTGTGTATGTGTGTGTATGTGTGTGTCATTTAAACTCACACAATTTTCTCAGAGATGGCTGAACCGATTTTCGCAAACTTAGTTTCATCTGAAAGGTATAACGCTCCCATAAGCTGCTATTGAATTTTTAGTTGATCCGACTTCCGGTTCCGGAGTTACGGGTTGAAGAGTGCGGTCACACAGCAAATTCCCATATAAACTGGTACCACCATGATGTTCAAATGATGTAAAACATATTAAAATTGATGTAACATTACTCTAGTTTGCGGGTCTGGATCACTAATGATCAATCAAAGTAGCTTTGACCACATTGGCCACCTATGACGGTTCATGACACCCCCGAGGAACCCGCCAAGTTCCTAAGCTAATATCACACCCATTCGCCAACGAATTCTCTACCGATTTTTACAAACTTGATTTCAAATGAAAGATACAGCAATGCCATTGACTGCTGCTGAATTTCATTCGGTTCTGACTCTTACTTCCGGAGTTACAAAGGTGTTAGTAAGGATACACTGGAATTTCCCATATAAATCGGTACAATCGTAATACCTCAGAGGCTAAAAACTATTGAAATGGTCACCAAATTACTTCTAATCGCAGATCTAGATCACTGATTGTCAATCAAACATTCTTTGAATATATTGTCCACTATCGACGATTCCGGAATTCCGGGCATATTCCACAATTAAAGTCACATCGGTTCTTCGGTGATGACTGAACCGATTTTCTCAAACCAAGTCTCAAATGGAAGGCAAAATATGCAGTTGAGTATTACGTCGCCGCCCCTCCTCCCCCGCCTTGCCCTTACACCTCCCTCCTTCATCACTCCCCTCCCCTTGGACCACCCTCACGCCCGCATTTCCTTCATCCACCCCGTATACCGAAATAAGATGAAGGATTTCTGACGCATCCTCCACTCTCACTCTACTAACCCCCCATTCCCTCCACTTTCAAACCCATTCCACCAACATTTCAAAATATAATTACATGAAGATAACATTGAACTCATGCTGATTAAGGTAATTAAATACTATTCTTTTGCCTTTCTCATATAGAAAGGTTATGCAATTGCTCCAAAAACCGACTTTCCAACCGAAGCCCGGAGGGCCGAGTCTCATATAACATTCGACTCAGTTCGCCGAGATCGCAAAATATCTGTGTGTATGTATGTGTGTTTGTATGTTCGTATGTATGTGTGCATGTATGTATGTATGTATGTATGTATGTGTGTATGTATGTATGTATGTATGTATGTATGTGTGTGTATGTGCGGATTTGTTAACAAAATGTCCACATCGGTTTCTCGGAGATGGTTGAACCGATTTTTAGAAACTAAGATTCAAATGAAAGGTATACTATTCTCATAGGTTGCTATTGAATTTCATTTTCAACCGACATCTTGTTCCGGATTACGAGTTGAAGAGTATGGTTACAAAACAAAATTTGTTGATTTGTCCACATCGGTTTCTCGGAATTTTCTGAACCGATTTTGACAAACTTGATTTTAAATGAAAGGTCCATCAGCTGCTGTTGAATTTTGTGTGGATCCGAGTTCTGGTTCCTGAATTACAGGGTGATACGTACGATCACGCAGCAAATCCCGATTCTAACGAATTCTGCGATGAATGTAAAAAGGTGATTTTTTTTCCAAAATATAAACACAACTGTTGAATTTGTAGATCTAGGTCACCAACAGTCATTCAAAGTCTCTTTGGCCACACTGGCCACCATCGACGGATCCGGAAGCATCCAAATTCAGAATAACGGTTATATTGGTTTTTCGAAAATGGCTAGAACGATTTGATCAACTTAGTCTCAAATGAAAGGTGTTGCGTCCCCGGAAACTGATATTAAATTCCATCTCCATCCGACTTCCAGCTCCGGAGTTACGGGTTGTGGAGTGCGATCACATAGAAAACTCCGATTCAAACCGATACCTCGATGAATGCAAAAACGTGCTCTTATATATACTTACCAAGTGTAATAAGAATGAAAGACATTTCCATAATGTTATATTGTACGAACCAGTTATTAAATCATAGTTTGGAGAAATGAGAAAGGCACAATTGCACCTATAGGTGGATTAAAACAGGTTTTTCAGTTCAATATTACCGTGGCTGTTTTTTCTGTTTCAAAATTTTACAACTCGAATAATGATTTATTTTCCTGTATATAGTCGTCATGTGATGGATAATAATAAAATGTAATTTAAAAGCTTTTAATGAATATAAACAACGCACACATTCTCGTGATTCATGATTGAGAAAGGCACAATTGCACCGCTAGGTGGATTAAAATAGATTTTTCACCTTGATTGGGCGAATTACTCGTGCTGTGGTGGACCAATTTTGTGGCGCTGCAAGTTTATCGTCGGTTAGTCACAAAAAGTAAAGTCCACTGGACTATAAACGAAAATTAACTGGCAATATAGCTTTATACGCTGTGCCATTTTGGGCTTAGTTTCACAAACAAGCCAAAAAGAAGCGAAGAAGAAGAAGACATCCATTGTAAAAAATTGAGCATCAAATGTCGCGGAGTTAGTCTGTCACATCGTAGTAACAGTCGCATTACTTTATTTTGTAAGATCTGCATTCGCTTACGCTGTTTCTTGGATGCTAAGAACAGAATAGAAGCACAGTAATCAAAATGGGGAGCTATTATGGTCTTGTAAACAGTTATCTTTGAGTCAAATGTGAGAAACCTATTAATTCTACAAAGAACGCCAAACTTCCTGGCAGCTTTCCGGATTGTATAGTTCACGTTAAACTTAATTTTTCGTCCAATGTGACCCCAAGATATTTGATAGTTGCAACTCGTTCAACTATCTCTCCATCTATTTCAACTGTTGTAGTACTTTCATTTATCTGCCGCGTAGTTACAATCATATATTTGGTCTAGGAAATATTCAGTTTGAGTTTTTTTCCACTTCAACCAATCACTAACCTTCGTCAGCTCAAGGTTCATTAGCCTGATGCACTCATCGAAAATATTCCAAAGACTGTGTCATCGACAAACAGGTTTATTTTCGCATTTTCCAAAATGTTTCTGATGTCGTTAATGTATGGGTCCTAGTACACTATCCTGTGGAACACCAAAGGTTAACTTCGGCTTCCGATGATGTAGCGCGGTTATACCTTGTAACTTGCGTACGTCTTTCTAAGTAACTGCGAAACCACTCAAGAGCATTTCCTCTTACACCATATTTCTCCAAAACGCAAATCAGTTTACGGCGATCAATTGTTTCAAGTCAACAAAAACTGCCAAGACAACTTTTACATTCTCAATGGCCTGCTTCCACTTCAACAATAATAGATTAAGCGCTGTTTCACACGAATAATTTTTCCGGAATCCTAATTGTTCACACAACAGTATACCAGCACTATCTCATAGCCCATCAATTGCTCTTTAACGACCGTCTCTAAAACTTTCTCGTAGATCGGTAGCATATTTATCGGCATGTGATCATCTGCTCGTGATGCATTTGGCACTTTTGGAAATGGAATTACGACCGTCTTCTTCCACGCTTCCGGAAAACCACCTTGCCGGAGCAACTCATTAATAACTGTTAACAGTTTATCAGCAATTATGTCAAACGCATCCACCAGCACCCGTTTAGTAACATTGTCCGTTCCCGAACAATTTTTAAGGTCCGAGACAATTTCTTTAAGTTTGAGCATATTGATAGGCTTGAAAACACAAAACTGATTTTCGGTTTCCCCGCTTTCCTCCACTAGTCGCCCTGTAGGTAGTGGAATGGCTTCGTGAATCTCTTCAACGCCTTTGATAAAAAACTTGTTAAGTTTTTCTGCCGTAACTTCGTCAGAATACACATCGTTCGAACCATCAAAAATAACCTTTGAATTTTTCCCATCTCCAGGTTTGATAAGAGCTTTTAAACATTTCCAGAGCCTTTTGGTGTCGCCAGCACATTCATTTATTTCTTGCTGAACTGATAGGTTTTTTGCTAAACTATGTTCACGCACATAGTTGTTGCGGAGGATTTTATAAGCCTGCCAGCTCTCGGAGCTTTTTGTTTCTTTAAATAATCTATACACACTATCTCTTTGGAATTTTATCGATGCTAAACGAGGTCCAAACCATTTATTTGGTCTGGAGGAATTATTTACACGAACTTCGGTTAATTGAGCTACTGCACTTGTTAAAGCGGAACTAAGAACTCCACTGATGCTATATCATTCAAAAGCGTTCTGTCGCTTCTGAGAATGCTTTGTAGTCTTTGTCTAGAGTACATTTTCCATGATACATGTGTGCTATTACGATCTGGCAAGTACAACTAGAACCAGTAAAAGCTACTCCGATTGTCTCATGGTCAGTGATTTTCCACTCTTCTAAAATTTTAGCTTCGCACTTCTCAATATTGGAGAAAACCAAGCCAATCAAACTGCTACTCCTGAGGCGAACACGGCTATGTTCCGAAACTTTTTGCTGCATTCCTACGGCATCTACTATTGTTTTCAGTTCTCGAGAATAACCACGTTCATCCCACTGGATACTTAAATCCACCAACGATATTTATTTTCTCCTTCGAAATAATTTCCTGTAACCATTCTTCAAACGTTTCCAGAAAATCTCGGTGGCTTCCACTTGGTGAACGGTAAACTTCTCCATAGATACCCGGAAAACTAGGATACTTAATTTCTACTGCCAAAAGCCAGTTATCGCCGACCGTTTTGTTGAAAATTGTTTCGGATTCTAGACAATCAACTATGTACATCAAAACCCCTCCAGTATGCACCGATCTGGAAAACAACTCACCAATTTATACCCTGAGATAGAAAACCCATCCATATCCCGGGTTTGAGTCAAATGGGTCTCTGTCAATACGACTAGCTTTGGTTTCACATGGCCAATAGGAAGCTTCAGCTCATCAAAGTATGAGGAAACCCCAGCAATGTTCAAAAATAAAACTTCATAGTGCTGCTCTAATTGCTATGTAGAGAAATCAACTCGCTCAGTTCGTCGCACAGTGGCACCTGTTCATACAAAGTTGTGACAAAATTATAAAAATTGGTCTATGTGGCTAAAACTTAGTGTTTTAACTAATTTTGGGTCGCTGAATCCATTTCTGCTATCAGTTTTGATATTCCATATTTAATTTTTTCAACTACTTTTATTTAAACTCATTTGAATGCGTTGGTCGTTAAAGGGTTAATATAAACATTAATCATAGTAGCCAATCTCATCGGATAGCAGAAAACTTTGACAAAACTAGTAAAAATCACTAATTTTTCAGGAATATGATGTTGTTTAGGCAATTAATTTGCAAGGAGATTTATGAGCTACAGGGCGTCTCCATATGGGTATTTTCAAAAATACAGATATACCAACTTCGGCGCAAAAATGCGCAAGATGAGCCATATATATCTTGAAACCATACTAAATTTTGAGTCAGATTCATGATAAGTGACCCATGGGAGACCATCTCAAAAATTGGAAGACGTATAAAGATAAATTACTGATATGATATGAAACTTTTTAATTGGATTTTTTTGATGCAGATCAAACTTAATTCAGTTTTGCACAAAAATCTCCCATCTATAGTTTAGCAAATTCATTCTTCCTTTCAATGAACTTAAAATTGCTCCAATCGGCTGCGTAGTTCTTGAGATATCGCCATTTGAAACTCTAAGGTACTAACAATTCTAATTAATTGAATTGAACAGAAATCCTCGACATCACTTGCTTCAACGACATGTTAAATATTCATTTTTCATGCGATTATAGTAAAATTTTGAGATACCTTAATTAAAACTGAGAGAAAAATATAATAAATATTTACAAAAGAATAACAAGACATTGATTTTTGGGGTTTTGTCACTCGTCGCGTCACGCTGCCGTAGACTGGACATTGGTTGCTCCATACTGTGTAGTTTATATATTAACATTAAATTTCTGTACACTTCTCATTTTCAAGCAGTTTGCGCATTTATTTTCTATCGATTTGCAGTCTTTCACCGGATGATTGCCACTACAAATTGGACATAGCGTACATTTGGCTTTACATTCAGTAATTTTATGATTAAACCCACAACACTTATAACATCGTGTCACCTCCAGACCATCAAACACACGACATCTATCCCATCTAACATTTAATTTTCCGATCTCAATTGCTTTAAAAAATGTTTCCGCATCAACTTCAACTATTGCGCTATATTTGGCATATTTGAACTTTTCGTTGGAATACATTTTACGAAACTTGAAATGCTTCATGCCAGCACAAACTTCATTTTGCTCAGTCAAAGATTCTTTCAACTCTTGCTCATTTAATTCATCACTCATACCTATCAGCTTTATCGTCGGCTTCATGCAATCTCGCACCGATACTTCAAACTGGTCTACACTTTGTTCTAAGTTTTCTTTCAAGCGACATAAGTCCTGGTTGGTTTAAATTATCAAGGACGATCATCACATCGTTTACATCTGCATGAGATTTTAGAAGATGGAGCTGCATAATAATGCAGTCGAGTCATTTTTTCTGGTGGAATGTAAACAGCTCCAATAAAGTAGTTCTTCGTCGGTGTACTAATCTTTGTCCAAACATCTTCAATTCGTGAAGAACTATCCACACTAAATTCACAGGAGGCAAGTGCGGAAGAAACAGCGATCAAAACTCCCCCACCGCGACCATGAATGCTGTTGCAATCGCTTCGATCCGATGGCATGAGAGTATTTCGGTTGTACTGCACGGGTAAAAGGATTGATTCGCAAAAATTTCTTTCGGATGTAAAATAAACCAATTTTTCCATATGTTCCAATGTTTTTCGAATGTTTTATTTATTTACAAACTTGTCTGACTGTTTACAAAGTACCAATCTATATAACCTACAATTTTTCTTCAATGCTTATTGGATTATCATGTAGCTAGTTCTCGTTTCAATTATTTTAATCAATTTGCCCTCGTGGATTATGTCATAAAAGTTTGGTTTGGTTGGTTTCAATGGCGTAATGCTGATATCGTGAATCGCTGTTGGCAATAATTTTCACGCTAAAAGTTTCATTCGTTTCATGACTATAAAAGTTTGAACGATATTTTCCTCCCGCCTTGTGGAAGTATTTAGTTCCTGTATTTTTCTTCTGAAAATGCTCCGGTCCAACTGTTTATTTTATGTAGGATTTTTAGGCAAGTTTCTATTGCTTGCCCGTTTACGAGATGTTCTTTTGTTTGTCAAATAGCAAAAGTGTTCAGTGAAACACCATCCAAATGAAAAATGATGACTATTGTATTTTCTACCATGTATGTATCAATAATTTAACTCTCTGTTCGGTAGTCGTGATTTTGAATGATTCCTAATTGTTCTATTCACTGTTCAATGTACTCGTTTTAGTTTGTTTGTTCAATGGTTTTATGCTTTACACATATGTACAAATATGGCGAGTGTTGTGTTCCAATGTGTGACTGTCTAGCGCCGGTCGGAAGCAGCTGTGCTCGCGGGACGAGCTTTCGACTGTTGCTTATTAGATTCGCACGTACGATCTTCGAGAGCGAGCGGCCAGTCCAAGTCAGCAAATGCTTAATTGTGTAATAAAACCAATGGAATCTGTTAAACCGAAATGGCATTGCTGTTTCGAAATCCAATCATTTTACGGTTTTTATTTTTTGTTTTCTTCAGGAGGAAACATAACAAACAGGCGTTACCGTCAGAGTTTTCCGATGAAATTAATCAAATTAAATTTTGTTCTTTATATACTTCACTCGCTCAAATGGTATATTGCTAAGTTTCCTAGGGGAAAATAACACATGTACACTACAGTTAACAGCAAACCTAAGCAATGGAACGCCATATCGAGTCAACGCTTTACCAACTGTCAATAAACTTGTAGCAATGATAGTAATACTTTATTGTGGAAACAAACATATGAACAGATTATTTTTCGACTCGTTTAAAATTAATAAGGCTTGAGTTCTTACAGTCTCCAACTCGGCAAAGGCAGAGTCGGAGTGAATAACATCCTATTCTACTCTACAGGCGAAAAGGTAGAATCAGATTCCACCGGATCATGCGTGAAAACTAATCTTGTTATTGCGTTTCTGGCTCGTTAGTGTACTTAATGCTGTTTTGCCTCTCGATGAAACCAACTCAGATTTGCAAAATCTCACACTATACGTATCTATCTTTCGAAAACTATATATACTGTTCGCTTGGTTAATGAATGCAACTGGTAACAATTGATGCTATAATATTATGAGCTGATGGCAAACGCCAGTTTTCAGAGATTGTTTCTGTCTTATGGTATCCCAACTCCAGCATTGCCTCAAATTGTGTCTGTTTTTTGGCCAATTTTGCATTCCCGAGGGAACTGTCGAATTTGTTTTGGTCGCACTAAAAAGCGAGTGGAACCATTCGAAGTTATGTTCTCGTGTTTGGTAGCACTACATTGTTAATTTAGTTCATATTTCCTACGTACACATACAATCAGGTTTATCCTATGCAATTGGATTCATTATGGTTAATTACGAATGTTTGGTTTCAGGTTGGATTGCTATCTTCCTAAATATGCTATTTTAGGTACGTTTTGAAATAGTTTAATTAAAGCAACATTCTTAACAAAATGAAACGATTTCCCCGGTGGTTTGCCAAGACACAGAGGAGAGCAACAATGGCACCGAGATATAACGAACAACTTAGTAAAGTAATCCTTTTTCACATTTTTTGATGATTAAAGTTTAATTGAATAATGTGTTTGCGTCATCGGCCACTGTATCAACAGCCAAATCTCTGATTGTTCAGTGTAAAAAAATGGGATTGGTTATGCCAGGGATCTTACCACGACGCGACGCTAATGATGGCTTAAATGCTGCAATCGAACAACTTTTTTAAACTGCCATATTAGACAAACACAAAATTCGATATAGGTTTTTCAAGAATATCGTGGGCAGTTGATTAAATTGTTAATCCCTAAAAAACTTTTTAACATAATATTCCAACCTAGAAGGTATGATTCCATTTGGTAGCAAGCTAACTGTGCTTACATTTAACTGTGCTTCTCCTATTCATAGATTCGCATAGTTTTGATATTTCGTTTCAAATTCGATTTTAAAACTATTTGAAAGGTTTTGCGTTGCAAGCTAGATACTGGCAGTTTAAAAATCAAGCAGCAAAATATATTTGTTCAACTGGCACGTTCTCCGTATGTAGTAGGTGATTTGTGCCTTGCCCTGTCCATGATTCCCATGATCGGAAGGAAAGGAGTAGGAGGAGGGAAGAAGTAGAGTTGGAATTGTGGAAAAATGACAGGACAAAAACAAACAGCTGGTAAGTCAGACTGGATTATAAACTACATATAGTATGTTATGAAGTTTCAGTCGCCCAAACACAGATTCGTCTATGTAAGGACAGCCGGAAGCTCTGGGCAGTTTCATATCACATGATATGAAGTCGAATTCACAAAGATCACATGAAAATAACTCAGCGGACTGAATAGTAGCCATGTGATAAGTGAGTTTACAGTGGCTAGTTAAAGCCCTGTTCAGCATATCACGTGTTGTTTCGGAAAGGGTGAGAGGTTATTCAAAATTACTGCGCACGGTTTTTTTTAAAAAAAACTTTTGCTTGACGATAAAATTGCGCCAATAGTTGCAGTGCTCGGCTGAAGCCCAAGACCGGATCTTTTCATTTATCCAACTAGTAGGAATTGGCAAAGCAGGCAAAGTTAATCTCTGCGTCTACTTTGGTCAATATTATCGGAATGTCCGGGCACCCAAACGAGGTTGATACTAGGGGCAATGCTAATTTCTTCTATTTGAGTTCGGAATGCATTCACTTAGACCGGGATTTGTCTGAGCTAAGGGCCTTGCTTACAGCCTGACTATCGAAGCAGAAGTCTATAACTTTGCCGGACAAGTTCTGTTGAAGAGCCTGTACCCTGCACATAATCGTGAAGATTTCTACTTAAATTCCATATAGTATCTACCTAGCGAATGAGACTGTTCCATTCTCATTTCACGACAGTAGACACCAGCACCAGTGCGTCCCTTCATCAGAGAGCCGGCAGTGTGACAGACCACTTGCGTTTGTTATTGTCTCTCCATGTAGCCAGACAACCACTGCTCTCGAGAGGGAAATTTCACATGGAATGTCCTGTAAGGAAGACACAAAGTATCCGTATGACAATATTGGACGCACAATTGTCGTGTAAATCTAGTAGATGTATTTGTGTTTGAGACCCCAAGTCTTTCCAAAAGTTCGTGCACGCTTTCTGGAACTCAATGTGAGGAGACTAGTTCAGTTTGGCATCCATTATAACTCCAACGTATTTGACTAGATCTATACACAGCAGCTCAGAATCAAAGAACTGCAAGGGATGGTTTCAGATGTTGCCCAGAAAAAAACGCCGTTTTGAAAACTCAATCGGCACAACTTTCAGTTGATTCCAAGCTCAACTAGGAATTTGATCCAAATCGGATAAGTCTACCTACCATGACGGCACCGGTGGTTAAGCGGTAAGCGTGACCACCACTCACCCCAGGGGGCTGGGTTCAATTCCAGCCGAGGTCGTTGAGATTTTCTGAGGTGAAAAATCTGTGGTCACGTCTGCCTTCGGAAGGGAAGTAAAGCCGTTGGTCCCGGTCCATGTGTTGATGGGCCGATATCCAGGGTCCAGATGGTGGAGTTACCTCGCTGTTGTCGGTGAGTGGCAGTCAGTGCGGATAGACAAAACAGAAGTCTTAACTACCAGATGGAAGTAGAAGTTTGTATGGATTTTACGACAATTCATATGGAGAAAAGTCACTTGTCCGCATTTTCGCTGATTCGCAGCCAGGCAACCATTTGCTCACTGAGCGCTCCTCTTACTACTAATACCTACAAAAAATGCAAGAAACCTCCTTGCAGGAAATGCAAGGAAATAAAAATATATCAAAAATGAAATATTTCGATCGAAAGTTAACCAAAATGCAGGCTCAATATTGAATCAAGTCGAGCCGCAATCGAGCTAATGTCGGACCAGACGGCCCCGGTGGTTGAGTGGTAAGCGTAACCGCCACTGGTCTGAGGTCGTTGAAATTTTTCTGAGGTGAAAAAAATCTGTGGTCACACCTTCTTTCGGAAGGGAAGTAAAGCCGTTGGTCCCCGGTGCATGAGTTGATGGGTCGATATCTAGTCCAGATAGTGGAGTCACCTCTCTGACGTCGGTGTTTAGCCTCATAGCGGAAATAAGCCGACGGAAAATAACTAGCACATGAAGCAGAATGTCGGTATAATGTCGCAGTTACGGCCAACCGCAACCATAACCTAAACGTAAACTCACTATAAAGCAAAGTACGATAATTAAAGTTTACTGCACTAAGATCTTACAATTTTTCCGTCTTCTTAATCTCTCAATAATGCCTTATTATTTCTCTTTCCAATTTACTTTTCTCACTTGAAAATTGAAAATAGGAATAACTATTCATATGCAGATACAAGATCTGGTAACCTGCATATATCCGTCAAGATTTTGGTAGTCTTCAAAGTTTTCAAAATGGCGTTATCAGAATTTTTGCTATAGTCCTGCCCGCTGTGGTAGGTAGATTAACCGCACACATATTTTGCGGAGTTGGAGAGGTCATTACCTGACCGTGACGAGCACTGTCTGCTTGACTTGGCCAAGGCGTACGACACCACTTGGAGATACGGCATCCTGCGAACATTACGAAAGTGGCAGATACGCGGAAACATGATAATCATGCTCACTAGCTTTCTTTCCGAGTGAACGTTCCAGGTAAACGTCGATGGGCATTTATCGTGCAAGCTACCGTTGGAAAATGGTGTATCACAGGGCTCTGTGATCTCGGTTACTCAGTTACAGTCAGCAGTGAAAGCCGTTCATAGATGGGCGAAAAGTGTTGGATTCACGATATCAGCAACAAAATCCAGCATCTCCTACTGTAGCCCGAATGCCCGCCGTGAGTCCACGCAATCCATCAGGATAGATACAGTAGTCATAAAATCAACTGAAAACCCTTGGTATCGCTGAACTTCAAAGCGCATTGCAAGCTAACGAAGAAGGCATGTGAATCCATTTGTTGCATTCGTTACAAGTCCGATCGTAGCCATCATGGCCGAAGCAGGCACCTTACCATTTGATCTCCTCGTTCTCAAAAGTATAACCCGATTGTCCATCCGTATGTTGAAAAAAAGTAGAAATAATTCGGATCTCCCACTAGTACGTCGAGCTTCCGATAAAACTGTCAAAGGTGATCGGAATTCCCCTACCAAATAGCTGTACTCGAACGCGATTAACTGACCGAAACTGGAACGAGCCCAAGCCCCACGTCATGTGGGACATAAAAAAATACGTGAATGCTGGAGATCCCTCTGAAGTAGTTCGCCCAATAGTTCAGGAGCTCCTGAACGTCCGTTTCAGGCGATCAACAGTTGTGTACACCGACGGATCAGAAGACGACAACGCAGTAGGCGCGGGAATGTTTGGAGAACATCTCCAGCAGTAGAATGGTCTTCCGCCACAGTGTAGCGTGTTCTCGGCCGAAGCGTTTGCAATAAAAACAGCGATAACAACATACTACATGTCCAACGACCTTCTGATAATGACAGACTCAGCCAGTTGCTTATCGGCAATTGAAGCTGGCACATCTCAGCATCCGTGGATCCAGGAGATTGAAACCATGATCCGACACCGTACAATCAATCTCTGCTGGATTCCAGGTCACGCTGGCGTCCGTGGGAACGAAGAGGCAGATCACCTCGCAGGAGAAGTCAAGGGTAATGCTCCTTTGCAAATAGCCACACTGGGAGCTGACGCTGACAATCACATCAAAACAGCTATCCGAAATCAGTGGTACCGTCGAAGGTCTGCGTCCACTGAAGTGAAGCTTCGAGAAGACAAATTCGACACAGTAAAGTGGACTGACGCGAGAATTCGGCCGACCAGCGAGTGCTTACACGGCTTCGAATAGGGCATACCCGGCTAACACATGATTTCCTGCTCAAGAAAACTTCACCACCAATGTGCGACTGCTGTGGGATCATTGTAGATGTCCGCCATGTGATCCTTCGCTGCAGAAAGTACGACGAGGTTAGAAGGAAGCACGATATCGAGTCGACTAGTCTGCGAGCGGCTCTGCGCAACGACAAGAATAGGGTTGCCACCCCTTCGGGTTTGACCCGGAGACTTCGGTTTTCGGGAGCGATCTCCGGGTCTCCGGGTTTTACATCAATTTCTCCGGGTTTGGTGGGGAGAAGCATAGGTTCATTTTTTTTTGGAATTATTCTTTACAAAATATTTAAAAAGTCTAAATAAACTATTACTCTGGTTCAGATTTATTTTCCCCTACTAACCCTTCGTTTCAAGGTGGCGAAGAGTTCACCAAATATTGCTAATTTCTTTCACAAAGCAATGAAAATGAAAAACAAATAAAATTTACTACAAATTAACCTTCCGGAAGTCGCGCTAGTGCACTGAGTGCACGCTGCTCTAAAAATCTAGCGAAATCGTCTTAGGGGACCAGCGGCTGCTCGTTCGGTAAGCCATATGCGAAATTAAAATTTGTTGGTGACGAATAACCGACACCACATAGTATGATGTCGCAGCTCTGCCTCCTTTGCTCTCCTTCTTCTGTTAGTTGTGGAGAGCAATGCCCGTTCGACCTCCACAGTGAGAGTAGCTGGTGCTTTTGTATTCTTGGCACTTAGTCAGGTAAGTGAAATACTACACCACATTAAACCGATAAAACCGTCCTCAAGCGTGAAAAATTTACAGTTTTACTTTAACGTGCTAATAAAAAGCGATTAAAGTGCTCTAAAATGCCTAGCAATCGCTTTGATTCCAATTTTTGTCTCGTTCCACTCAAAATCCACCACCCCCCAGATCAGTGAAAATCTCCGGGTTAAAGCCTCTCCAGAGGTGGCAACCCTAGACAGGAAAAATGAGGAGAGTATGGTAAAATTCCTCAAGGGAACTATTTAAAATGTTATAAAATTATGTTTTGATTTGTAACTGCATAACTGAACTGCATTGTAAAATTTGCAGGCAAAAAAAAATTTTGGGACACGAATTCACCCAAATTGCAAAGTGTCGTCAATAAACAGCAACAACAACAACAACCAAACAAAAATTTTTGTTTGAATTTCGCTATTTTTACGCTATAAATGCAAAATTTCCAAAATTGCCAGTTAAAATCACGAAGATGCAAGTGTATTATGACATTTAAAATTCTATGAACAAATTGAACCGGTTGTAATTGTGAACCAAACTCTAGGCACCATCAATGCCGATGAAACGAACGCTGGTAATTGAATTGCTTCTCGGTTTGAATCGTCTTTCAATAGGGAACCCCGCAGATTCCTTTCGCTGTTTCTGAAAAGGTACCTCGGCGTTCTCCAAATCTTTCGAGCATCTCTTGCCAGTGGCATCACCGACCTATCTGCGGCTTTTGATAGAATGAATCACAATAGACCGATTACTAAACGGAAATTCGGAATTAACGGTAGTTGTTGCAGTTGTTTCGATCCTAGCTCACAGACTGAGAGATAATGGTTGGAGATTGCCAGGCACCCACATTCAGTTCTACGTCAGGAGCAGCCCAGGAAAGCTACTTGGGACCGTTGAAGTTTTGACTTTACTTCAATAACAACACATTAGTGTTGAAGACTCCTCTCCAGACTTTCGCAGGCGATCTCAGTATATTTCGTCTCATCCGCTCGATTGAGGATTGCAGATTTTTCCAACAAACAGCTTAAAATCTTCGCTGTTGTATAACAAGAACCGCGTGTGTGTAAATCCGAAGACCTCAATTTGACGGGCATCAATCTGGGAAGAAGTTTGCCAGGAACGTTCGAGCGTGATGTAAGGGAGGGGGATTCGCTTTTGAACGCATTTGATATGGTCAGTATAGTGGACGAACCTGCACTGAGTGCTTTCGATGCAGTAAACGGCGTTGTAATAGTGAAGGATTAAAACTGTGAAGCAATATATCAGCGAATACCAAACAAGCCAAGAGTATAGTGTTATTAAACATTGTTCATTCCAGACGATCACGACGAGAATTCGGTATGCTCTTGAGGCAATGGAAGAGGTCCAGAGAACGAAATTTCATCGATGTCCATAGATCGGAATTCCATCGAGACGAATTCGGAAGTGTAGCAAAGAAAGTCTTTTAATACCTGCATACATATTTAGTTTGATTGAGCACTACATAGACCCGCTCCCAGTACTATCAGACAGTTTTTCTTTGGCGGAAATAATTTTACGTCGTCGGCGTAAACCAGATAAAACGTCGTTGAAATAGATCAGGAACCAAGCGGATTCAAGTTACTGTGAGGCGCAAGAGGTTGCAAGAAAAAACTCGAAAATATAAATTGAACCAATCCAACTTAAAGCGAGCAATACAGTGGTTTACCTTAACAAAAATGACACACAGGTCGGCATAGATCGCATCTATTTGCAATAGTTAGATGAGGTTGTCGATTGCGTACTCAGTGAAATTGAGTTACTTGGGTGCCGTTAAGCGTTTAGGAAGGAATCTGTGCTAGGCAATAGACCCCCAGTGAATTGTGTACAAGGTACACGTAGTGTACTTACCAATTACACTACGCCCGCCTCCGATTTATGAGGCCGACAATTCGTGTGATGTTTCTATTTTTATTAAATTCAGGCGGCACCATTTCGTAGTTTTTCGCCTAATAAATTTGAGAACTTGGAGTACGAATCGATACAATCATAAGATTGTATTTTCTATTCTTGCTGATATTAAAATAAAAACCATTGCATTAAACTGAACGAATTATCTTAACTAGAAGATCCACATTCGTGACTGTCTTAGTGATTATGTGAGATTGGAATAGAGAAACTTTTATGTTAGTCTGAAATCCGCTCAATGCACCGTACGTGTAGTAGCTAAGACGATCGCAGCTCTTGCATCCTTGAGACCACAGCTATCATGTACAACTAAACCGCCAACCACTGAGGTAGAACGGCAGAACCTGAAAAGTTTGTCCCAGCACAAATCGATTGACATCTAACAACTACGATGAGCTGAATATGTCACCAAAATGCCGAAAGACAGCCATCGTGATACACGGCGCTGATACGGCAAATACAAGAAGATAAGCGCAGCAGACTGATCAACAAAGAAGCAATTATTTCATTACGAAAGTAGAAAGGATATTCTTACCCTCTTCATGGAAATTAGCGGCATTTAAATTTTAGTCAGTTTAGCGCGGCCTAATTAATGAATGACGACTTTTTCGTATAGCATGCTGAAGGGCTCGATTTGGACGGCTTCACAATCATAATTCGCTAATCAACAAAACCGTGAAAAGAAGGAGAAGCTGAACATCTACACAGATGATGGCACCCTTAGAACAAATCAACAATGGAATTCAGCACTACAGATTCTATCCGTACCAGGATAATATCTCTACGATCATCGATAAACTACGTTTAGATGTTACAAGGCTTTACAATAACTCGTCACAGTGAAAAATTCAACCAAGTCGGTTTTTATGCTATTGGTCTCAATTTACTCAAGTTTCATTCATTAGTCAAGTTGTTGATTCGAAAAGCGCACTTGCACTGACGAAAACACTTAAAGTATTTGGAAAACATTAGAAATTATATCCGTGAAATGCCTCCATTGTACATGATTTCTTATGGAACAACCGTCCGATCATCCGTTCTAAAAACTATTCAAACATCTTCTGCATTTCAGCGAAAGCCAAAAACGTCTTGCTTTATATTTCTGCACTGGTCTTGCAAACCCATGGGAGCAGTAGTAATTGAAAACTACAATTCTTAATTGAAACGATAAGGTACCGTATGATCGATCGGTAAGACTAACCATGTCGGTGCGTGAAAAGTTAACCGAACCCGCGAAAAAAAGACAAAATTTCTAATTAGGGAAAAGAAAGAAAACAAACGAAAAACTTTACGACCAATAATGTTTCTCTGTATTTGTGAATTGTTTTTCTCAGTAACATGGTTTTTTTCATCCATTTAAAATTGTTAAATTAGAAAACAAAAAAATGTTTCATTTTTCTTCTATACGCTAGAACCTCTCGGCTATTTACAGGTATCATAGTTAAAAACTAGCAACTAATCATAAATATATATGCTGTTTAAAGTATGAATAAAGATAATAGCAATAAAAAAATTAAATAAGTCAACTCTTAAAATAGAGTTATTTCATTTGTTTCACATCTCGCTTTTTTTTCTACAAAAATGGTTCCTCTGCTCGACTGTTTCATGCGAATTGGACCTTATAGAAAACATCTAAACTGGCTTCTGCATAGCAACTGCTTCATATCCGACTATGTTAAAGTTTTGTATTATCAATTATGCTTGCCTTTCTCCACATTAAAATATAAAATTCTTAACTAATTAAAAATCTGTATAAAAACAAACGTTTTCATTGTAAGGGATTTTTCAACTTCTACGCATTAGTGTGTATGTGTACTGTTATCGATTATTCACATTTGTTTCCTCCAATAGGTTTTCTTACCCAACTTATTGATTATCACTAAGAATTCTGTGTTACTCTGCTACGACTAATTATTTGTGCATACCTATATGCACTTTCTGCGTAAGAAAAAAGAAAACATACAAAAGGATTAGTGTTGTTTTAGATCCCGCCCCATCCGTATCCGATGAGTTGCTCGAGATGTGCCAAAAAGTAACCGTTTCCAGTTCGTCTCTTGCGCAATTGCAAAAGGCGGAAAAAACTCCTGCCTCAAACTTTCGTCTGTGGAGGGAGCCAAGTTTCTCGCGTTCGCTTATATCCTAGTTTTTTTTTTTGATTATGTACAACAATTGTTCCTGCTATGGTATCCCAAAAAAGGTTTCATATGAAATGTTTCTCCTCGTTCAACTTATCTGTTACCAATAGTTTGTCAAAATCATCCCTAAGAACGTACCTCTGACGAGATTCTCTCGCTGTTTCTAGTATTAGCATAGCAAGTTCAACTAGTCGGACTCCCAAAATTTCGTCTAACTAGTGTTAGTGTGTGCTTTTCAATCGAGTCCGCTGCGTGTTCCGCCATTGCTGAATTCCCAACCAGCAGGAGGTGCCGGTTGTTGAACAGTAGCCGCTGAACCATGTGGTGCTGCTACCCAGGATGCTGCTGGTACCAACGGTCGATGTTGCTGCTGCTGAGGTGGATAGTAGTGCTGACCAGCGAGACCGTGTGGGGTCGCTGCGGTGTCCGTTAGATAGTAGGCATTGCCACCGTTGCGTCTACTGTCGTTGTTAGCATCGCCGCTGCTGCTGCTGCTGTTATTGTTGTTGTTGTTATTATTGTAGTAGTACAAGTATCGGTAGGAGGACGACGTCAGCTCGTCACCATCGCTACCATGGCTCTACGTTTCACGTTCCTTTTTCACCTTCAACTCCTCGCCCAGGATGGTTGCGATTTCGCCCTGCATGAAGGCCCACGGTATCGTCGAGTTGGCCAGCGGGCACTTCTCGCCACTCGGGCAGTACACCTCGGCGCCGGAGCCCTGCGAATGAAGAGAAATGGTTGTAAATTGGTGTTTAGGACAATGTTACATATGGGATAACAAGAAATACAATTGTTTCGTATAAGTACGCCCCTAAAATTATTATTGCTTTTTTTACTTGATTGCGAGCTAAAGTAGTATTTAGAAACTGACAGAACTGGGCATGTACGGCAATGCTTGATAGTAATTTGCTGAATCGTTCCATTCAATTTTAATTCGAATTTGGAGGAAAATGGTAAAAATTGTGATGCAGACTTCTAAGCCAGAATATTTTTTTCAATCCTTTGCATACAAAAATGCTATTATGACCGTTTAATTCGTTTTTATATAATTTCTAGACTGAAAAAATAGGGAAATTTTTCAGTTATTCTTAAGAAACCAGTGCTTGTTATTTTTTCATTTCATATCATATGGTTCCTCTCTCCGATATTATACATTCCTCGTGAAAAGACCGAAAAAAGGATTTGAATCAATTTCGGGAGAATTGAATATCTAGTTAGTCTACAAAAATCCAAATGTTTGTATCAATTGAACCATCCCTCGATCCACGGGAGAACCACCCTTTTGAAAAACCTTATGTTCTTTTGAATAAATTTCAGGAACTTTTTACTCTAGATTTAATTCTGTAAGAAACTTTTTGAAGGAAATTGTTCAAGGAATGTAGAATAAAATGAAAAATTGTTCATGTGCAGTATAGGTCTAGGGAACCATAACAGAGTAGGGTTAGGACGAGCACGGAGTGGCGCACACAAATAAACGTCAGAGATAAGACCTGACAGCAAGTCGAAAACTCAAATTATCTGCAGGAAAATACGAGCGAGTTTTATACATCTATCGGCGTCTGGGCGGCAAATAACTGGATTATTTCCTGGAGGTTTTCTGAGGGCGAATAGCCCAAAAAGTTCTGAAGTAAGCTAGACTGCTAGCTCCAAGCGATAATTTTAAATATTGTAAGACTTGATATTTAAATATTTTCTAAACCTAATGTGACTACATATATCATTGATAAGTAATATAAAAATAAGCAGACAAAGATGACTGCCTTGTGGAATGCCTGTGGGTATTCTGAAAGCGCTCTTTTATACTCGCAAGTTAGGAGAGATCGGGAAGATGGGACTGTAATTATCAGCCGTGAGGTAAATCCTAAACGTTGTAATATCAGGATTGTGGTACTATTGAAAAATCGGAATAAGTTGCGTTCACCTTTTTACGCTTCTTGACGACGAGAAACAACCTAAAAGTGTAAACTACAAGGTTAGAAGTAGTAGGTTGCGTCAGGACAAAGCAGTGTTGATACTCCGAGATCTTGTGGAAAGCATACGTAACGTTGTAGACTAGCTTTTTGAGGACTTTAGCGAGACATTTCAACAATCATTTCAATACCTGGAAACACACGAATGGCGAAACGTACTTCCAGGTCGACCATTCACACCAACGGTGGACATTTCTCAGATGCCAGCACCCTCCGAGGTGTGTTAAATTTGCGTAAGACTGGTCAACATAACCAGTGCCAGGGGTAAGACCAATTGAACACTGTTGTCGAGGAATGTGCTCAATTACTCGACAAACGAATTGAAGATCGATCAACAAGAGATAAACTGAACGCAGTGTAGAAGCGGTGCAACAATCACAGGGTACCACATGAGAAAACTGGCAAAATAACTGGTTCGATGCTGAGTGTCAAAGAGCGACGATTAATAAAAACCAGGGGCGACATTATGGAACCATTTCGAATCGAATTTTTCATACAAGCTTGCATACAATAAACCTTTCGTTTCGAGATGCGTAATGCCACCCCAGGACAAAAACTGAAAGCTGACAACGGCAATACGCCTGAACAGGAAACGACTTAGTGAGCTGAGGGTAATTGACGGAAAACTTTATTGGCGTAAGAAACGTGGGTACGACAAAAAGGTTCTCGTTGAGACAGGGAAACTTCACCAGGAACGACTGTTTTAAAAAACGATCAACAGCATGAGAAGGAACAGCACCTCGCCCCCGCACAGGGTGTTGTATCCAAGTGGAAGGATCATTTTGTGTTTCAAATGAACGAACAAACAACTAGGGATAACATAATTAGAATAAGGGTTGAGAATGATGCACAAGATGTGGATCCGCCCACGTTAGATGAAGTTCGAAGCTAAGGTGAGGAAGGAGGGAGTCCCGGACGAACTTTTGAAAGTGAGAAGTGACCAGCTGTTCAAAGGGTAATCGGGATGATCTAGGTGAAGAAAAAACACCTTCGGATTGGTTGAATGGCCTCATATGCCCATATCTTCCAAAAAGGCTCCAATCTCGGGTGTAATAACTCTCCATGCATAAGAATCCTCAATGCCGCCTAGAAAGTAAACTCCTGTATTCTGACAAGCAGACTGAGTCCGTTGCCTGAATCCTTTGTCGGCGAATACCAGAGCGAGTTTGATCCAGTAAAATGAAACGAACAAAGCATATGATTCAATTAAATGAAATTCAGATCGGTTCAATACCGTGCACGGACACCAATATTCTTTATACACTTTAAATGCGAGCATTTACACTTCTTCGGCACGACACCGGACATTGAATCGGATCGGAAAGATGTAAATTTAGCTTAAGCTGGTTCGTATGACAATGGAAGAATCAAAATGGCTGGAGAGACACCTTACCCCCGTTTGTGACTTAGAAAGATTGAAGCAGGGCGATGCGCATTCTCATCTGTTGTTCAACATAGCCGTAGAAGATCTGATGAGCAAACAAACGGAATCATAATCATGAGATTTGCCATGCTTCTAATTTTCGCAGACTTCATCCATATTTTCGGCGTTGATCGCAGATCGGTGTAAGGAGCATATGCATCTTTTAAAAGGAGGCCTGAGAGAATGGGACTGATTATAAACTCTGACTAGACGAACTACATGATAGCTAGTAGAGAGTAAGTTAGTTCAAAGGGTGTTGGTTTCGAGGTGAAAGTCTATGGGTACAGTACGAGATTATCGACAAATGCATATACCTTGGAACACTGTAGGTCGGGTAGTCAACTGAAGTTCCATAGCCTTCCGACGCCAACAAAACTACATCTATGCAAACGGTGATACTCTCTGTTGTTCAGTACGGTCATGAGGTATGGGCATTGATGGAATTACATGATGGTATGTGTGTGTGAGAGAGATAGAAAGAGAAGAATTCTACCTTCAATATTCAGCGGCACAGTAGAAAAAGAAGAATGGCGAAAACACAAGAATCCCGAGCTCTATCGAGATTACAGTGGGCTGGACATGTAGCGCGAATCCCGGAAGAGAGATCAGCTAAAGCTATGCTCAGCAAAAAACCTGGAAGTCGACTTCGTGGTAGATACTGCACAATCTTCTAGTCCCTTGCTAATTTGATGTATACTTAAAACTAAAAAATCAGATTAGTTTTATATATAAACTAGCTGTTTCAAAATGCCCATAGTTCGAATACTCCTAAAACTAAAAAAAGTTTTTATTCTCATTACAGTACTCGTATTCTCGGAAAAAAGTTCCTCCAAGAGTCATTTGTGACAGATTCCAGTTCTCCATGCTTCGACATGAATCTTTTAACATAATTCGTGCTAGTGTGCGGTGCCAACTAGTGCAGGGGGATCTTAGTTTTGACGTTTTAACATTCGACGTCGTGTTGCATGCTGTTCTTCGCTACGAAGCTTTCTGCCTCTGCAAAGGAATTTAATGTTGTTAGTACTACATTTCTAGTATGATGTAGTTGTATGTGTGAGGCTTCTGTAAGTACAAGTTTCATTTTCGCCTTGATGATTGTTCCACCCCACACACTGTAGGTCTAAGACGGGTCTGTGCAAAGTGAATGGCGATTGTGTTTTCCGGTAATGGGCGAAATTTATTTTGTGATTCACTCGTTTCAATCATTCATACTATTTCTGTAACGTACAAGTAAATGTTATAGCAGAGCAGCGCGGGTAGTATTATTTGAAGTTTTCAGTTCACAAACGGTGCGCTTTTGATTTCTGATCTGAACGAAATGAGGAAGCAGATTGATTTCACCATCTAGTGTACCAATCTTGGCTAAATTATCAGCTTATTCATTGCCCAAAATAGAGCAATAGGCGGAAACTCACTATAAGGTAAAGTAATAATATTTTCTTGCTTAGTTACTCAGTTACTTCTGTTTCCACAAAAAACGGATCATGATTATTAATTCTCATTGAGCATAGAGCTTCAATTGTGCGGAGACTATCCCTGAAAATGAAATAATACTTCGGAGGTAATGTATTAATTGTTTGCAAACTATAGTGCACTCCTGCTAGTTGGGTGGGTTCTACAAGAGAAATTAAAACATTATTGTTGAAAATACTGAAACCAGTGGACTCATCGATTCGTCTAGTAAATTTTATGGCAGTCAACGTGTTGGTATTTAGTTGTGAATATTTTAGGAATCACCTAGGTGATCCGGGATTCGAATCTGATAGGCGGTAAATTTTCTTAAGGTTGGACAGAGAATGCGCAAAAATCGCAAACGAAAAAAAGCAGTTTTTTTCCACACCGTGTGTTAAATCTTCATAAAAATCAATCAGCTTATGTATTGACTGATTGACTTTTATGAAGATCTAACAGACGGTGTGGAAAAAACTGCTTTTTTCGTTTGCGATTTTTGCGCATTCTCTGTCCAACCTTAACTCCTTCGAGTGATACTGAATGCAATTGCTTGTAGTCAAGTATCTTTACATCTTTAAGTATGGTGTATTTGAAACGACCAACCCCATACTTAAATCAGTCATCGACAGTCAAACACGATTCTGACACCATCTATTTCAATGTCCCTTGAAGGTATATATATACACACGATATTCATGAGCAGAAAACAATCGCGTTGACTTGTCGAAGACTACCAACAAAAATTCAAATTTTATCTTCATTAACTTTGACGATCTCTTTTACATCTGAGAATCGCGAAGTCAAATGTTTAGAAATTTGAATAATATTTAGCGCCTTCAATTTACGCCTAATAAATACAAGCTATAGTCCAGTTGAAGAGGTACATTTTATTTCTAATAGGATTTAAATTAGGAGCAGAAGACTGAGGGGGAGGATCAGTCGTTCTTCCATCTTGTCATTCATATAAACTAGCAAATAATTACCTATAATGAAAAAAAAAATCTACCTCTTATCTACTGACTCTGTTGTTCTGTTTCGATTCATGCCAATATCGCCTGATTAATTTTCTACCCGCTCGTGAGTTGTCAGGTTCGCAAAGCTGTATCATTGTGCAACATGAGGCCAAACTATGTCGCCATTCACTTCTGATACAGAATTCCTATTGCTTACCTCCCCGCGGAGCTAACCGGGGTACGAGCCACGTGATGCTGTTTTTGCTTGTACCCGGAACTGGCTCTGGTTCTGGCCCCAACTGCTGATAGTTCATATATTTTGACAGTGGTTGGGGTTGAAGCATAACTTAGTTGCACCTTGGACAGGAGCTGCATTGGTGAAGATCTGCGGGTCGTATGCTGACAGGGAAGGAGAACCAGTGACACGCATTCGATAAAGTTAATGCTCATTTTAAGCTGCTCAAAATTATTTCATATTATCTTCAAATAAAATCGAGTTTTCTGTTATAAATTCGGTCTGTTTACTACCTTCGATTAATGTTTCGAAACAATTTCATTCTGTTTTTTGCTAGTTTCCTTCTGCTAAAAATATTTGAAAAAATATCGATTGAGTATGTTTTCAGGCATTTTCTCGCTATTTAACGTAAAGTTCAAGCTTCAAGCTAAACAAAAACTAGAAAAATCTAGAAATGGTAATTGAAGTGTATATAAGAACCAACACTCCTGATGGCCGACTGTCCCGATTTCAAATTGCTCGTTCAAAATTCTCGATTCCATACAAATTGGAGTATTGAAAATATTCTAGGAAAATTGTATTAAGCATTGGAATGTAAAAATTGAGCAGCTTGTAGCACTGCGCAAGAAGCACAAATCTTGATCAAAACAAAATTTTCGTGGTTCATGACAGTTCAAAAAAATAGTTTTGGAACCCTAGGAACGGTACAAAAAAGTTGGTCAAGGAAGGGTGAAGAATGATTTTGAAACAGATTTAGAGCTTCTCGCCAATATTATTTGTAAAAGTCATATAAAACTCAGTCCACCAATCGTACAAAACCCAAGATAAGCGTAGGTTTCTAATCAGCCTACGGAAAACTATCCAATCGTTTTTGATGATTAACTTGTACGAAAATATAGTATTCGACAAGGTTTCTGCTGTTGTGGGCGGAATACTAACTTATTTTTTCGCGGAAAACTGAACTTGGAACTTTAAAGGTTGCTTAGTCTATTTAGATAAATATTTCTGATCACACGAAGAATCTGTAGTCAAAAGAGGGGGTTTTGCCGAAATGATACGATGGAGGAGGGGGGTTTTAAAAATCTCTAGCAAAATGCTACGTGGATGTTGCCCAATGAAATATGATTTACGGTTCGGCTAAGAACATTTCAATAAGCGGCTATCATTCAAAAGAATGTATTCGGGGCATTGGTAGAGTATTACTGATTCATTTTCATTAAAAATTTTCTAACGGTGTGAGAAAAAATTGCTTTTTTCCTTTTCCAAGATGGCCGCTTTTCCAAGCTTTCTCAGTTGAACTTCAAAACTTTAACTCGCTTGTACGCAGCGAATCCTAGACATTATATTTTACTAATGCCCAAAAAAATCTATGTGATCGTCGTCCTTTCGATAAATAGACGGATAATCCAAAAATCTTAAGATAAACCTATGCTTTATTATTTGTCCTATCATGAATTGAGATGGTAAACAAGGTCAATAATAGCCATGCTGGTAAAATTTTAATTTGGACTAAACTGATATTAACTACTATGGAACCTTTAATACAAAATGCGGTCATGCAAAAATTGTACTAAATTAAACGGACACCCCACCCACTGTGTCTCCCTCCGTTGCCACAAATTATCTCAAATCGCAATTTTTCATATTATCCACCCCCTCCAAATACATTGACATAGTTTATGATTGATGCCTAAACACTGTTTTATAAAAATCTCTCTTGTAGTAATGAGCAACAAGGAAAACACAAAGGGATGTACTAAGTACTGTTTTCCGGTACTCTTAGGTAGACAAGGGACCATTCATAAATTACGTAACGCTTTTAGTGGGGGGGAGGGGGTTCGACAAGTTGTTACATATTGTGACATAGGGGGGAGGTGGAGTAAGCTAGATCGTTACGTAACATGTTTTCACCGATGAAAAAAAAATTGTCAAGGAATTTGTTACGTAATAGGGGAGGGGGGGATAAAGAAATTTGTGACAATTTGTTACATGGGGTGAGGGGGGAGTCAATTTTGGGCAATTTTTGCGTTACGTAATTAATGAATGGTCCATAATCTAGATGAATTGTTTGACTGTTCGTAGAATTTTGTGCTTATACAGGTCCCAAGGTTCACAAAAATAAACACTCACCTGTCGTTTGATGCTCTCGCGACTGCAGGGGAAGCAGAATTTATGATGACCCACCGAGGGACACTGCACGAAGTGGGTATCTTCCAGCCGTTCCTGGCAGATGGTACATTTGAGCGTCGGATTTGGTGCCGGTGCCGGGACGGGTCCTCCGGTGCCACTGTTTGGCGTTGGACCGTTGATACCCTGCTGGACACCAGGACCCCCAGGAGGTCCGGCTGCACCCGGTGTACCCGGAGGTCCTCCGGAACCCGGTGCCATGCCACCGACGGCATCCGGTGGCGGTTGCGGGCCCGACTGTGACTGAGGTGGTTGTTGTGGCCCAATGTTTGGTCGTTCGAGAGACGCTAGCGACATCGGTGTTATGCTGCCATTGCCATTTGATCCATTGCCGTTCGGAGTGGATGCCCCGCCGGGAACTCCGGCTGGGTTCGATTGTTGTGCTTCACTCGATGTTACCGTCGTGCTAGATACGTGACGGGAGCCGGACGACCGCCGACCACTGGAGGATCCTACAAGAATCAGTGAACTGCTGTTAGTATCAATCTTAGTAATGTATTGTAACAAGTGGGCGATAGATGGAAACGGAACATAAGCAAAAGCTTGTGGCAATCGTTTTGATGTGTGAAAGCTGTACAATCTACTATAATTGACATTTGATATGAGTTGCTTTGGTTAATACCACCTACCGGAGCTGTTTGGCGAATGCTGGGAACCTCGAGAAGCCGTACGTGGAGGTGGCGGCCCTGGTGGACTCGGACCGTTGCGGGGGCTGCCCGGCGGAAGAGTTTCCGTGATGGACATTAGATTCGCCATCGGGCTTTGCAGCGTTGCTACCGATGATGGGGTCGGTGGTGTAGAATCGCCCATTGAAACCGGTGGAATCGGTATCACGGTCGGGTACACTGTAATTGGATGCGGCGACAGAAAAAGAAAGAAGAGAAAACGTGATTGTGTTATGATGCTCTAAGCGTTTTGCTGCGGCTTAAATCATCCAGCGTTTCTGCGAATTGCTAGGTTGTTCCCATTGCTAATATTTACAAGCAGTACGATCGTGTAGCACCGAATCAAATTCGAAGGGATAAATGCCTATGAAAGCCGTGTGTTTCTACACTGTGGTCAGTTTACTCATCGGAATCGACGCCCACACCCACGAAAGTGTACCTTACATACGAGCTGAGTGCTTATCAGTAGCGCGGTTCGACTTTATCAAGCTGATAAGCGAAATTCAAACAATCGCTAATGCTGAGCAATCCGGCTTCTGATAAGCGGCTGCCAGCTGTAATGGAAAAATTCCTTCACCAAGCGTTTTTTCCAGTTGTCGCTGATAAGCTGGAATGTTGGTAGTAAACAGAACGATCCTGATATAATGGACCCCATTATTTCGATTGGGCCTCCGTTATCAGTACAGTTGATGCAGCAACAGCAGCACAATTCATCCTTCAAACAGGCACTCGGTCAATTGAGCACAGCTGAAAATGCGAATAAATGGCAGCCAGAATGCCGACACGCGAAGCTCATGTGTCGAGGAGACGTGGTCGGTTTGCGTGATAACCCAGCCGAATTGCGTTACAGGCGAATGTTTGTAAGCTAGGCGTTACGCCGCCGTGTTGCAACTTATGTCACTTATCAGCATTTGTGAGTTTTGGGACGTGAGTTGAGCCTAGTCAGGCGGGGATCGTGTTTGTTTGTGCTTTTTGTAGGGTTTACTTTGGTTTGTTTTCTTCTTTTTTGTTACGACTGCGTCAACACGGCATTCAATTAAAGTTTGAAATTTCAGCTTGTCTATGTGGATTGTGTTCTTTCCGGGGTTTTAAATTCCCATTGAGTTTCTTCGATAGCACTACTCTCTTATAACTTGTTGGAATCACTATGAAAAATACCTAATCGTGTCTTGAAAGACGTCGAAGGTTGTAAAATATTAAAATGACGCTTAGCACGAAGCATTCCAAACGTGTCGGTATATGAATACATTAATTAATACCGTCTGCAAGACTAATTTACATTAACATCTAAATAAAACATGATACAATTATACTTTTACACTTATTTTTTGTAAAAAGGCAATCTGCCTTCCTCTAGAACTTTCGTTCGCATGTCATTCCGAGATCCCCCCTATGCCTCGCGTACGATCACAGAATTTCGCAGAAAAAAATGTTTACCGTTTCATGGTCAAATCATGTACCTACTGTGCACGGTTGTGTATACATTACAACACCAAACCGACGCTGACGTTCTGTCTCAGTTTACAGCTCGTTTCGTTGAATGGCTGGCGACGGGTGACGTAATTTACCAAATAAGAGTCCAAGCAGAATGCTCCACCAGTGACGGGGGTCGCCGTTGGCCATTCGAAGCAGTCTGTCTATCCATGCTGTAGCGCACAAGACGATGCTATCTCGATAACTTTGAAACCTTTCGAATTGGCCACGATGCTGCGTCAGTGACGGAGTATTCTGTTTGAGCCTTTCACTCACCGCCAACGGGATCAGATAAGTTTGTAAATATAAAACATCTGTCAGCAAAAAGATAGAACAAGGCTGACAACATCAGCAAGAACTAACTTAACTAGGTACAGAGCAGAGCAGAGTTTCGCCGCAAATTTATTTTCAATGGAACCGTACACGATGTTGTTTTATGCTGAAAATCTCTTTCGTGAAAAGAAAGTTTGCCTTTTCCCGGGGAGGAAAAATAACGTGGCATAACTCAACTGTTAAGTTGTATACTCTGGAGCAATATGATCCTCTCGGATTTGCAGTGCATATATTATTTTACACTTAGCATAGGGTGACAAGGGAGCAAGCCATTTGGCATAAAGTCATTTTGCAGTAAGGTCATTAGCATAATGGACATTTGGCATAAGGGTTATTTGGCATAATTTTGAGAATTGATCACACTAAAGGTCATTTGGCATAATGGATATTTGGCATAACGGTCATTTGGCATAATGGTCATTTGGCATAATTTTGAGAATTGGTCACACTGAAGGTCATTTGGCAGAACGGACATTTGGCATAACGGTCATTTTGCATAATTTCTAATTTTGCGTAAAATGAGGATCATTTGGCATAACGGACATTTGGAAGCGGCGGCCTCTCGCAAGCAAACCTGTGATCCACTCGTTTGCCCGGATTACTCACTTATTTATAAATTGGTAAAAAAGAAAAATCTAATTAATTTTGGTTCTAGTTCAATTTTAGTACAACAGTGAAGACCCGTTTTTATCAGCCCCTTGGTTAATTTTAGGCTGATAAAACGGGGATATTGATAAAATCGGGACATATATTTTTCTTTCTTTTTAAGAAAACGAAGATCTTAAAATGTTCTTCTTAAGTCCCTAGATATAGCCTCATAACATTTCCTAATTATTTAGTTTAAATTTCCCTTAAGGGGATCTGAAAGCGCAAAATTTAAAAAAAAATTAGGCAATTTTTTCATATTACGGATCTCTAAGATAAGAAAAATATGCTTAAGAAAGGATTTACTCGAATTGAATATGGTTCGTCTGCTAGAGCCCATCAAACTATCAACGATCAATTTTCATATGAAGCAGATAAAATAGGGGCAAAAAGCTGATAAAATCGGGTCTTCGTTATGCTAAGTTACTGTTTTCTTTAACATAAAAATAAAATATTTAGCGGAAACACGGCTCAAAATTATGCCGAATTACCTGACTACTCACACAGTCTTAAATTATTTTTATCCCTGTAGTTAAAAAAAAGAGAAATGACTTGTGTGTGATCACTTCTCAAAATTATGCCAAATGTCCGTTATGCCAAATGTCCGTTATGCAAAATGTCCGCTATGCCAAGTGACCTTCAGTGTGATCAATTCTCAAAATTATGCCAAATGTCCATTATACCAAATGACTTTTTGTGTGATCAATTCTCATAATTATGCCAAATGATCATTATGCAACCGTTATGCCAAATGTCCGTTAATGCTAAATGACCTTATGTCAAATGACTTTATGTTAATTGACGCAGACCCATGTGACAAAGTATAGAAAATAAGTTAGAAAAATTCAGTTTTTTCGAGATTTATATAAATCTCGATGCAATGCATATGCAAGTTTATATGAAAACAGTCATGGAAATATTCATGGATCATTATAACTCATAACGTGTGAAGACTAAGATTGGTTAGGAATGTAACAACTCTTAGGACTGTTAATTTAAATATATTTATATTTGAATAGTCTTTATCTGTGTGAACATTTCAATTTTCGTAAAGTAGAAATGGAAAGCTTTCACATTTTTTTCTTTTGCAGATCAGGAACAGTTTTCTTGGGCATAGTAAGAGTTTGCAAGGTGTGTACTTGATACCTGCATGCAAAAGGTATTTTGAAAAAATATTCTAAATGCGAAAAAAATAATTTTTTTCTAGTTATCTTAATTTAGATACAATTACTTTGTCGAGAACTTCAAATCATTCGAACTTTGATAGAAGAGGTTATTGAATTTTTAACGAAGTAATGTCTGAGTCAGTTTTGCATGGGTCTTAGCGTATGGTGGTGAATCAATAATCGATTCCAACGAATTTTATTTTATTTTTGTGAAAAAATAATATGGTTGGAATAATTTTAGTACATAATTGACTAGAAAATTTTAATTGCGCAACTTACCGAATAGAGGACGCCATCATACCTATGAAGAAGACATCTAATTTACACCTTTGTTTAAAAGTCAATATTGGCGCCCTCTATATGGTGAAATATGCATCTAAAATTTTCTAACCAAAACGTAACTCATATTACAGTTAAGATCCGTTTTTATCAGCTCCTTGATTTATTTTAGGCTGACAAAATGGGGACATTGACAAGCTCGTCACATTTTTTCTTTCTTTTTAATAAACCGAAGCTGTTAAAGTATTCTTCTTTAGTCCCAAGACATAGTATTTAAACCCCTTCTGATTATTTAGTAAGAATATTCATTAATCCATTATCTATTAACGCAAAATTTGAAATAAAATGTTTTTTTTTTATTTTTGCGTATTTTGAACTTTTAAGATAAGAAAAATATGCTTAAGAAAGTATTTACTCGAATTTGACTTGGTTCACCTGCTGTAGCCCATCAAACATAGGTTCATATGATGCTAACAAAATCGGGGCAGACAAAGTCGCGGCTGAGAAAATCGGACCTCCACTGTATATATTAAACTTCTTCCAAATATGCTATTCAGCTAAATTCAATCATTTTGCAAAAACATAAAGTTCGTTTGAATCTCCTACTGATGCACCACCATGCGCTGTTAGGCCGCATGCAAAACTGACTCAGACAGCACTTCGTTTAAAGTTGAATAACTTCTCTGAACAAAGTTGGATTGGTTTGAAGTCGTCGACAAAGTTGTAGGCAATAAAATTGTGTTTCTTATTTTCGCTTACAGTAATTTTTTAGATGCATACAGTATCACCTAGCGGTTAAATTGTCCGTTGGTGTGTTTTTACCACGAAAAATGCCGAAAAATCCCATACAATCTTTCATCGTGTTGATCCGGCTGCAAGACTTGTCCGATTTAGTTCAATTTGGAGTACACACTGCTGGTGGGATTAAGAACGATTCAGGAGTGAGCCGACAGGGGTAATTTTTTATCGCTCAAATACTTATCCTCATTAAATTAAACAGTTTTAAGCAAATCAATGAAGGAAGATCAAAATGAATGAAGAACGTGAATGATTTTCGAAATATGTCGGAAACGAATCACATCCAATATAATGGGCGTACGGAATCAAAGTGCATCACAAGAAGAGGGTTCGCCAAAACTCACCTATTCGAACGATCGATTTCAACTTTCAGAAAATAAAATCGCATTAAAATTTCGCTATGCTCGTTTTATACAATTTCATAGCCGTATCCAAATGCACATACTTTCCTTTTCATACTAATCATAAGGACTTGCACAATGTTTGAACCAACTTATTTGGAAAACCCATTTTTTCCTCATTTCTGCTTCCATAAGATGCTACCGCAGTAACTGTTTCATGAAGGCCGAGTATTTCTCATTTTATCTGCACAACCTTGTACCACTCCAGAGCATCTTTCGAGTAAAGGCACGAGGCTAAAACCTGCCAGAAAAGCGTAGGGTCATCATGAGACCGCAGAAGTGGGAGTAGACGCTTTTGTTGGTATTCTTTCAAGTACACCTGCCTGTTGACCGTTCCGGTTATGACGAGTAGAGTTCTCCGCTTTCCACACGCGCCAATTGCTTGCCAAATCATGTATTTTTAAGCAAACATAGACTTCTTTTGATTTTTAACATCTTCAGGGATGTCGAATTTGTAACGAGCACTGAAGAAATAGGGCTCAGAAGGTTATGGAAAACTGCTTTAACATAAGTCTCGTCATCCATGATGAGACAATGCGGTTTCGTTAACCGCTGAACGTATAGCTTCCGCGCACATAATGTCTTCACTGTATTTTGTCAGTCATTGCGATTCGGCGCCTTTTAGACTTTGTGCGATTTCTTGTATCTTACATACACGTATTACTTGAATGCAGTTTTTTCGCCGTGTATATTCTGAGTATTGAGAAATTTTTCAATTTGAAATATCCAGTATAAATATCGTTGAAAAATAAATAATTCGCATACAGGAAAATCCGCATAACGTTATATTCAAGATTAAAAGTCGGATATAGAAAAGTACTTTGTAAGAACCGGATATAATTTTGCGGTTATTATACTTAAAGATTTTTTAAAAGACGCTTACATCGAGGAGCTCCTTTTTTACATAATTTTTACATTCTAATATATATGAAGCGGAGCAAACGTCTGGATTTTATTGTTGCAAGGAGATTCTTTGTTCCTGTGGAGTGCGCATGAGAATTGCTGCTTATGGATCCAACCCTTTTTGGCCCTTCATACAGCGACAAATTGAAAGGCGTTTGCTAGCGACATTTGAGTTTGCTGTTAAAAGCAACTGCAACCACTGGACGTAGCCCTTGCACTGATGGTAGGTTTACTGCATCATCACATCATCAATATCCAATAATAATATATAAGAGGATTTTATGCATGTTCTGTTCTTGGAACTTTTATAGTCGGTCGCTCATATCTTACGGTGTGCAGTGGCATAAACTATTATTATAGAGGAAAATTGTGTGATTCATAAAAACTACCCCGTTTTTGACGATCGAAAGGACCTCGCGAGACCTAAATTTACAAGATATTTTCCAAGTGTTTAGTATTAGTAAGAGTCTCTCAATTGTCTGACGCATACTGTATAAATATCTAAAATACCCATAGGATTGGTTGTCCTCTACGACCGCGAAACCTGAACCCTCGCACACCCAATTGGGAAACACTAAATTGTTCAATTACCCTCAAACTAATGAGTATGCCATCGCCATTATGGTTTTCAGAACATAAAGGACACTATCGCCCGAACTTTTAACCTAATTAGAACGTTGCGCAAAAATTAAAAATTAAAAAAATCGGTGTCCAAACATACCACGATTCTGTATTTCTTCATCATTGATGGCACTAACCTTGTAATTGTTCTGTACATTAAGAATCGACTGCAAAGTTTGTCGAAAAATTTAAGCTTAGCTTCCGTAACGGAATTTAGTATCTAGACTTTGTTTTGCTTGGTTTTTATCGCCTTTTGAAAACCAAGCTTTATGCGTGGTTTATTTGTCAAGGAAACAACCAATGCAGATATTATGCACGGATGAAGGTCTATTTATAAGTTCGAGTAATTTTGATGTTTAACGTTTAAATTGCTTCATGCTGTTCTGCACAATGAACAAAACTTTGGCAAACAACGTAGAATTGTATTCGATGGAAATAATCACAGTAGTTATTTTTGCTTGGTGATAATAATTCTTTCTCAGTTTTATGAAAATTTGAAAATTGGCATAGCATAGTAATGAAAACTTAGTCCCAAACTTAGTCAAACTTTACACTCTGAAGTTTCATTGTAAAATGTGTTTTGAATTTGCATTTCTTTTTCAACAGACTTCACAGTTGAAGCTTGGTAGGCAGGATTGCGGTAGAAGACAAAGATTTAGGCTGTCGGGAAACTCTAATCTTACTCATATGACCCCTATTCCAGGCCTTTCTTAGCTTTCTCCCTCGATCCCTTGCTCTAACTTGTGTAGTATTGCTCTTAATAATAAAATATTTCATATTTTTGAATTCGATACTAATGTAGTTATAACATAAGAAATGGGAAAAAAGACTTCAGCAGATATCGTGTAAGCAACTTGTTACGGCATATGGAAACGCTTTTTCGCGAGAGGGAAACATTTACTTTTTCGCCTACTGCATCATTGTGGTACACGTTCATGTTGTCATTGTAGATGTTATTTCAATTTTCTTTATGCTTTTACGGGTAGCGGTTGTGAGCCCGTCTTATCTGGTATTAGCTTCCTCACTGATGGTGCTGCCTGTTAATTTTGAGGTACTGGCCGCAGTGTTTTCAGTCGTCATTATTGTCGGAATAAAAAAGCAAAAAATGAATGAATGTGCACAACAACAAAAAGTCATCAAACTGTACGCCAGATAACACCAGCATCTGTGGTTAAATGTATGTTTACAACGAGAAAAGTATCGTTTACCGTTTGTCATTTCCCCAATTTGCGTTTCAGAGTGATGGAGTAAACGACTTTTATTATTTATTTGAAAACACAATGTTTCGGTTCTTTTTTGGCCCCACTTAACATCTTTCAATTATAAAAAAGTAGCTCAGAACGCTGCGAATAACGTCAATAACCGTCCCAATGAGAAAGATTTCTAGCAAAAGTGTGCAAAAGCTGACGGAAAGTGTCAAGCGGAAGGTATGTGCATTTGGATACAAAGCATTAAATAAATACAACTAAGAATGTTATACGTTCTGTTTTGGATACGCTACAAAATAAAAAAAAATTGATTACCGCGTTTTTCTTAGCGATCATCCATTTTCGATGACTACTTTTAACTGGGCACATTCTTTAACGTTTTAATTTCAGATGATGGTATTGAAGACTGTGTATAGTAGATTTGATTGCCGTAGATGGCTTTTTATTAGCGGTGACTGTGCATGGTTGTCCGTAGTATACTGCCGGATCAAAGAACCGGAACGTAGGAATCTTTCCTTGACAGATGCGTTTGTTGCGAATGTACAAGTAGTATATTGTGATTTGCATTGTAAGGTTAAAAAATAACATTTTCACCTAAAAAACATTGGGAATACCAGAAAAAGTTTTTCCATCATGATGGACTACCGTATTGGAAAATAAAAGTTGCAATGATCATATTGCAAGTATGTGTTGCCAGATCGAAATTTTTGGAAATTTAACTTGTCATTGTGAATTCAAAATGTTACGAAACTCCATATTTAACTTTTCACGGTTGTCACTGTCTGTCTCAATAACATAAAAGTATTAAAAAGGATTATCCCAGAAAAATTGCCAAAATGAAAAAAAATGGTATAAACTAATTTTCATTGTACGTTAACTTATTGATTTTATTTTTCGTTTTGAATGTGTAATCATATTCGGTTGAGCTACTCGCACTGGATTTTATAATAAGAACCTCATAATAACCGGATTCAAATTTCGTATTAAAAAATATTTTGTAACTTACATTTGTAACGTTGCACAACAGGGGCGTTCACGTAAATCCCCATGTTTTGATGTTTTTGGTCTGGAATAGATAGAATAATGGGAAGAATTGATCAGAATCAAGATCGGACATGGTTATAACAAATCAAACTCAATTCAAAGTAAACATTGTTCACTACTAACACTACGAAGCCGCGACAATCGATCTGTCCGATTGACGCTAGTTCATCGAACATCGATGCACTTTTCGAGCATTTGTAATTATTACAAAGCGCACTGAGGCCGAGAATGGTGTTTTCCACGCAATACAATCGGCTTTTAAACCCTAGATAAATCGACAAACTAAAATTCGGTACTCTAGAAACAGGAAAGAAAAAGTAACACTCGAACATTGAATTATACATGGGGGTAATTGATCTTGGCCTGAACATAATTGCAATAGTCCGATCTTGATGTCCGTGACAGAAACTTCCCTAAACAGGAAAAGATAAACTGTTGAGTAAAATAAAATGTCATGAGAGCGGAAGTGTTTAATTCTTGGTTCACGATATCCATCTTGAACTGGTCGGCATTAAGTCAGACCGGACTAAGTCGCAAAACATCAAAAAATGAGATAATGATAGCACTGGATAAAGAATTTCTTTAGCTACATTAGACTCTTGCCAGACTTAAAATATGTAACAATAAACACGAATTATGACAAAAATTAGTTTCCATGTTTAACGTAAGGGATGCTGCAATTCAAACTTTAAACTCGTTTTTCTCGAATTCAATACATTGTCACTTAGTCCGGTCTTACTTAACACCGACCAACTGAGAACTAAATAAGCGCTTTTAGAGCAACGCATGCATGGGAGGTTCACTTGCAAGGATTCGTGACTTTATCAAGTTATTACAACGAGCAGCTAAAATCCAAATTAAAGATCTCCAGATTTAAAACAACTCTTTAATAGCTATAATTCAAACTATCGAATGAAAGCAAATGTCGACAAACATATGATTACGGCCTAAAAGCCAACTGTCAAAATCCACTTTGAAGGGAAATTCCGGACAAACCGTTACACGCCAATCACAGATGTTGGTAGTAAATGAAAGAGAAAAGTTTTCTCTTTCATAAACTGTTGTGAACTGTTTTCGACTAGTAACGGTTTGTCTGGAATTTCCATTCAAAGTGGATTTTGACAGTTGGCTTTTAGGCCGTAATCATATGTTTGTCGAGAAATCTTCTTGGATTGTACTATCGTCATTGGGATTTTTTAAAAGCTTTGGGATAGCATTGAAACAGAGGGTACTATATATAATGTTTGTTCCATCGCTTGCCTACTTCTTATTTTTTTCATTATCTCGAAGCAAACAAACCTCCTTCTTGTATAACGTTCTCATTAGAATGTCCGACTGCTTCTAATTCAGCTTTTTGTTGGTGGCTGCGTTCCCAAATGCGCTCCCCACTATGACAAGTCGACCGTCCAGTGTCAATTTTGAGAAATCGACAGGAGTGTCCATTTTGACAAGCCTTCGGTGTCACAAACTTTAACCTACCCTGCTCATGTTCTCAACTGTTAAACGTCAAATTTAAAATTTGTTAGTTTGTTTTCAATAATCTTTTCCGTTGATATCAATCGCTTCGCGCATCTTTTTGTAGGCTGGTTAATAGATTTATAACATATTCTCAGTTGTTTGGATGCTACTATGAGTGTCGAGAGAATTAAGGGATTCAAGCTTCTGCTCCTACATGAATTCATCACGTACGATATGACCAACGAAACTCGGTGCAAAATCACCCGGAAAAGCACTCCATCTTTTTTAATACAGTAAATTTGCAAACCTTGTTTAGAGATGGGCGATTTTCGATCAAAATTAACCATTTATCACAACCACCCTTATTCGAAGTAAGCCCGAACGAATCTTGCATTCGTCGTAAAAAAGAATAAAGCCAAACTAGAAAAGCGATAAAAACAATCTCATAGAAAATTGACGATTGCAGCTGCAATGACGAAATCGGTTGCAATTCAACCGGCTTATTTGTTTCAACTAAATCGAGTGTCGCTGATAATTGTTTTTCTCAGTATATCAATCGGCGAATTGAATTAGAGATGATCCACAAAACAAACACCTCAATTCACTCGATTGTGCCGACTCGAAAGGAAATCGGTTTTTTTATTTTCACGGAAAAATATACAAAATTTTAATTTGACGTTTAACGTTTTAGTTGAGAACAGAAATGAACGCCTACCGTGATGTGAACATTGAAACTCAAGCGACGGCTTGTCAAAATTGACAAGACTGATGATTTGTCAAAATTGACATTGGACGGACGACTTGTCAAAGTGGGGTGCGCATTTGGGAACGCAGCCACCAACAAAAAGCTGAATTCCGGACACTATCAATTTTAATATCCAAACACTTATTTGAAATTAAAACATAGCACTGAAATTGATTGAGCCACCCATCAAATAGTTGTTGAGTACAAGTGAGTAGTAGGCTAGAAAAAAATATTATCCTTGGTGTTGGTTATTTTCTCCAAAAACGTCGATTTTTTCATAGTTCCCGCAGCAAATATTGTATTTGTAAGTTGAAGTGAATAAAATAGTTGAAATATTTCGTAAGTGCCTTCACAATTCACTGAGTATTGTAAAGAGAAGTACCCGTTTTCAAGTCACCAGTAAAACAGTGTCTGAAACTTAAATTATAGTAACAGAATGCTTTTTACCAGTTATTACAAGTTTTATTGAATTCGAAGAAAATTGACAGGAAAATAATTGTTCAAGACACATTTATCTAAAAACTAAATAACAATTACATTCGTTTGCTAATATCAAATGTTTAATTACGGTACGTCTTTTGGTACCGACGGAAAAAAAGGAATTACAGGGACAACTGTCTTACTCGTTTTCAGGTACTGGAAAAAACCAATAGAGGCTTTTGAAAAAAGTCAAGAAGTCGACTGTCGAAATACATTTTGAGGGGAAATTTCGGAGAAACCGTCACTCGCCGGATAATAACATTTATTAATGAAAAAATGTCTCCTTCGTTAAATGTTATGATCTTTATTTAGCTTACTATTTATTTTTCTTTACTTACTGTTAATTATCAAACTTTCTCAGAAAAATAGGATGAATATAAGACAGTAGGAATGTTTTTCCACAAGAGCTTGAAACCCTTATGAAAGTATGAAAGCAGATCTGTAGATCTCGTAAATATTTATCTACGGAACCAAACCTGTTTAAACCAAAGCACACTCTACAAACATACCATGCGGCTCCACTTTTAGCAATCTCGCACCCGACGAAAGCAGCAAACCAGAAGGCCGTCGGCAAAATTTCCTTTTGCTGAAGATAGGTTTCCTCACGAGCGCGCTGCACTATGTGTGATGCCCCTCCTCCCGCTTACCAATTCGGAATTTTTCAGGAGCAGTAAAAGCGGTACACGTATCATTCCGCATCATTTCTGCAACTTATTTCCTTCCACCATTAACCAGCCGAACCCGACGACCGGAGCCAGTCAGTCATGCACAGCCTCTCGGCTTTAACTCTCGGTCCATCCGTTCCCGCGCGTCCCAGGCCAACCCAAAACGGCGAAGATCGTCGTCCTTGGTGTGGATTTTTTTTTCGCAAACTCTCACTACTAATTTCTTCGTTTGTGCCTCTTCTTTGCCCACACAAACTACCAATGAACGGGTTGTCGCCGTCTTCGCTCGATTGTATTGGTAAATCCGCAGAAGAAAAACCCCATCTGTGGGAGTAGGTATATAAGCGAGCGGTTTTTCAATGCTACACATCAACATGGGCGAAAGGTTTTTGTTTCTTTTCGTTTGCTTTGCATGTTCGCGCCGTACATAACAGTATAAATTCTCCGCCAAATACCAGTCGGGCAACCAGTCAGTCAGCCAGCCAACCAGCCAGACCAGTCAGCCGAAACCGGTTGGTCAGGTCTTCTTATGACGTCCGAGCTGCCTACATAGTCTCGATTCATGGCTGCATTGCGCAGATCCCCCTACATAAGCGAGCCGCACGTAATATGTACATGTATTTACATACTTCACATACAGACAGACCGACCGACCGACATAGTAGTTTACCGTGGTCGCCGTCGTCGTCGCGGTAAGGCGTGCAAGGGCTGGTTGGTTGGTAGGTGGCTGGGTGCCCCAGAGCTGATGGCAGGAGTGAACAAGTCGAGCCTGACGAGTGCGACGAGATCGCCCTACGTAAGCAAACGGAACGAAGTGTACTATCCATCGTACATTGAGCCAGAAATAGCTGGCATGAATCAGAAAGGCAAACCATGAAAGAATAGAGGAAGAAGAAGCAAAAACACGCCGAATACAGGTTAAACTCATACTAGCGAAGGGCAGCAACGTTAACCGTAGCGGTGAATGCAAAAGTGACGTAAGCGGCGGCATGATTGCTCGCTTGTTTTGAATCCCTTCTGGTCGTGGGATGTGACGAGGCGATTGTGCTTCGATTTTTGGATAGGTTGATGAAGGAGATTAAAATGCTTTCGCCCGTTATCTAATACCATAAATATTTTTTTCTGTTGATGTGTTTTTGACACGGCTTGTACCAAGCTTCCAAGATATTGATTTAAGATAAAAATTGAACATGTTATCAATGTTCTTTAAATAGACGGACATTTTATGATATATCAATAGATTTCACCTTATGTCTTCAGCTTTCAGTGTAGCAAAAATTGTGTAGGTATTGGTTTAAGCAGACACTAATATCGTTCTAATCAACGACAACTTACGGATTAACTAATATGTCATCTTGAGAACGATCCACTTAGAGTTTGGACACTTTATTCCATTATATCCCCTTGTGGTCGGATTTGGAATGTTCTGACAGCGATTTGTGCTGAAGGTATGCGAGTTTGCAAAAAAGTTGAGAATTGTATCCACAGTACCGAAGTGTTCACAAGCAATTGCAAAACAGTGTTATCCGGAAGGTTCAACGCGAACGTTTTACCGCAACTTTGGAGCGGCAGCTGAACTAGAAGGTGTAGAGGTCGATCAGGAGAAATCCAAGATTCCCGGATCGAGATGTTGCCAAAAATATGGTTCCAGCAGTAGTTCCGCTCGGAGTTTCCATCTGCTAGCAGATTGCTGTTCATGCCATGCCTCTAACTGATGCAGCACAATCTAGTGGCCAAAATATGCGCTGACTTCCGATAATATACCGAGCGCCATGATCATGAGTTTTCGGAAGAAATTATCGGCACAAACAAGCTTGAATTTTCTACGAACGTCATCCCGAGCTGTGGTCAGATAAAGATCCATCCTGACATGGGGTTCGTCGTCCATGAGAAGCCATTTCTCATGGACGACGAAACCTATGTCAGGATGGATCTTTATCTGACCATAGCTCGGGGTGACGTTCGTAGAAAATTCAAGCTTGTTTACGCCTATAATTTCTTCCGGAAACTCATGATCTGGCAAGGAATTTACAGCAGCGGAATTAAATCCTAGCTTTTTATCAGTAAACCGATGGATTCGAAATTGTGACAGGAAGAATGCCAGTAGAAAAATATACTATACTCCATTAAGGTTCAGTGATTCTGGCAGATTTGACACTGCTACAGGCTACATTTCGCCAACAAGGATAACAAGACACTACCATGAGATGAGAAATGATGGAAACAAAATGGCCGTCACCGGGTGAGTATTTTTTCAGTTTTCTTTAATAAAAGACCTTCATTTTCACTAATTTTTATTCTCCTCGCGTATGGAGCATGGCACTCGAAACGTAACCAATTTAAAAGATCATATAATCGGTTTGGAATGTTATGTTTATTTGCTTCGAAGTACAAAATGTGTGAAAATAATCAAAAATTCAGCATCAATTCACTTGTGCTTGATATGGCCACCTTTTACCTTGACTATGGCCTTGCGACGGTCAAACACGAATCGCAAGCTGCCCGAATATGACTTGCCGGTATTTTGGCCCACTTTCGGACAATGGCTTTCTTCAACTTCTCGAGGTTGGCGTATTTTTTACTTCGGATCTTACTCAACAAAATGAATTATAATTCATTGGACTCGTGTCTGGTGAATATGAGAGCCATTGTGTGGTAGAAACGAAGTTCAGAACGTTTGTTTTCAGCCATTCTTGGTTCACTCGCGCTTTGTGAGATGGTTCCGAGGCTTGTTGTAACGACCATAGTCTGCGACCGAAGTGTTTGTTTGCCCACGTCTTCAAAGTAACCTGCGGAACACTTTCCCGATATTATGTCGCATTTTCTTTGACGCCAGGCTCGATGAAAACGATTGGAGAGCGTCCATCGGTTACAGTTGCCCAAACCCTTCTTTGTGGCGGATGCTGCCTCCTAGTGGCCAACCGATGACTTAAATTTTCATGTGAATGGTGGACCAAGCAAACTCTGTCGTTTGAAATTTTTTCATCAGAAAACGCGAGTTCGGAATTTGACCGTTTTCGGCCAAGCCAAACGCTTCTTCGCTCTCTCCAGTCGAACTTGTTGCTGCTTCGGTGTGAGATAACGGATCTTTTGGAACTTGTAAGCTAACTTGCCAATATGCATCGGGTGCTGCACTTGAATATTTGCAGTTCTTTAGACATTTGATTGATACTTCGTCGTGGATTTCGCTCGCTGCTTCACATCCGAATCATCTCACGTAACGCAGCAGTTTTTCGATGCTCACCTCTATCGCGTTTTGCGATGCTACCAGGCAGTATTATTGTAACGAGTTATGGTACGAAAAATAATAACTTTATTAACATTAAGGTTTTTGGAACTCATAAACAATCAGTGGTTGTGATTTTCCAGCTAAATATAAAGCAATCTCACTATTATGTTAAATGCCATCGCTAATCACATTTTTGCGTTCAATTTTGGCAAAATGCTTGTGTGCTTGTAAACAATATTCCAAACTGTCATTCAGCCAATTTCTACACAGCTGATGCAAGTGCGACAGCTGCGCGCACGGTCTGAAGTTGGTTACACTTCGAGTGCTGCACCCTGTAAAACCAATCCTGAGAAACATCTGATTTTATGGGTCCGGATTCTGAGTAGACTTTCGTTATCTTTTAAAGCATGACAATAGTGTTCAAGATCATTTCTCATGGCTTGACATGTACTTTTATAAATTGTTTAAAAATGGATTGAAACAAAACATCAAAATCTCTCGACTCTATCAATAAGGATCACACAACTTATTTCTGCGACAATTTGAATGTGAAAAATGGAAGAGACAAATTGACTTTACCTTATTTGTTCAGTTGCGTATAGATTTGCACATGCTTGGAACTTGGCAGAGAATATGCAAGGATAACCAGCGTTTCCAGTTTTGTTTCTTCATCCATTTTTTGTGTTTCTGCAAATAACACGTTTTGGGCTGCTAGAGATTACAGCTAATATTATTTCTCTAGAAAGCAACACAATATCCGCAACCAGCTACTAGGAAGCTTCATATAACAGTGATCCAGACCTACACATCAATAAAACGAAATGGTTCTGATCTTGCCATGTCACTATGCATCATGTGCAAAAAAAGTGATTGTTTATAAATCTAGAACATTGAAAGTCTCCGATATTTAGTGTCTTTTATTGAAATAAAAAAATATTCCTTTTTAAATTTTTTGATATAATAATATTTTGGCCAAGCTACGACAATTTATCATATCAGAATGCCGTAGGGTACTTTTTTCAAAAATATGCCTCAGCATGTTTTTTTAGTTCAAAATGCAATTTTTATAGTCCTTTGTTGGCTTTTTGTAGTTCGTTTATCTGACACGGTTCATTGTGGTAACTTAACGGAGCACACCACAAAAAGTGAAAAAGAAAATAAAAACAGATATTATTGACTGTCCTTTGAATCTCGTGCACAAAATTTTATATTGCGCGTGGAAACCTTCTTTCGTGGCGGGGAAGCATTTGTCTGCTCACCTACCGCATTGTTCACGTCAACGTCTCTTGTATCAACATACTGTCTAGATGTTCACGATCAGATGTTTGTCCTTGCCTATAGCACTTACAAGTCACCAGCGTAAACCCCCAATTATTTGTATCAATTTCCACCCCCGTGGCGCTGACAATTGATTTTGGGGTGCTTGATGTTGAAGTTGTAGTTGCTATTATGGCATTATTAGATTCTGCTATCATCATGATAATTTTACAATAACTTTTACATTTTTTAATATCCAGCAACAACTTTTAAATATTTTTAAAATTCATACTATTTTCAGTCAGAAATACTATTTTCTTATTGAATATGTTTCTAAATGCTATTAAAATGAGATATTTTAAATTTCGTTTCAACAAAAACATTTTTTGTTGCGACCTTTGCAAAAGTTATACATATAGCATTCATATTGTTCCCAATGTCGCCTTGATGTCAAAAGGAAAATTCGGGAATTTTTATGAGCATTTTGAAAAGCCTATTGTTCTTGATGGATGGACGCGAATAACTTATGAAAAGATCAAATAATCAAACGAAATAATTGTATTTGTTGGAACAAAATTTAAAATATCTTCGATTTTTTTCGTTATAAGCATTTTGATTTGAAATGACATTTAGAATCATATACAATAAGAAAATAGTATTTTTGACGGCAAATGGTATGACGAAAGATAAATTTTTTTGTAGGAAATAGGTTTTTTTGGTAAAATTTCCAAGCTCACAGCTACATCCAATTTCCATGGATTAGAAGTTAAACGTTGAATTTTTATATTTTTGGTAGTAAGATCCTGTTGTTTAGAAAACGCATGTTCTGCTACCTTAGATTTGAAATGAAATGGTACGTATTTAACAGTTTCCTTGGAAGCTTTTGCGAATTCACTAATGTACTCCTTAATCCGAACATCCAGTGTTCTCTTAGTTAGTCCAATATAAATTTTATCACAATGAGAACATGATATTTTGTATACCCATAGAGGTAAAGGGAAAAGAAATATTGTATTTTTTCTTGCCATTATTAGTAAAGATGACGAAAAAACTTTGCTCCGATGCAATGCCGCCATCATTTACTTTAAAATTTTGATCAATGCGACCAAGTTTTCATGAAATACTTTCTGAAGGTGAAAATGCAGTCTAGGCTTGTGGATGTCGTATTACCATCTACACACTTCAGCGCATCATTCAACACGTTAGTGCAAGTCAAACGATCCTTTTTTACAGATCACCTTAAAACACGGAGTTGAAATTGACAACGTCGGAGTTAAGATTGTCGTGTATATAGAAGATGACTACAAAGAGGTAAGGCTACATGACCTGTCACCGCGTACGCTTTCCTGAGCTTGTTGCAAAATGAATGTTGCAATATTGAGAACTAAAAACCGTTAATTTTTCCCGGGTATTCCTAAAGGTGTTATTGTGGTGGAGAGGCGGTTCAAAACACCTATTCCATCCCATTTGATTCTAAAACTTAAAACTCATAGAACTACTATTATACAAACTACGCTATGCAGTACATAGTATGCACCCATGACGGGCTAACTCCTACGTACAAGTATTGTAATGGAGAACCTTGCACGAAAGATACAGAAAAGAATGTATTATGACTGATTGAAAATTCGTCTACAAAAAACCAGTCCAAAACAGAGTTTTCAACGCAAATACCTGTACCACAAATAGTGGCCAAATTTGTGGTAGCTGTCCAGGTCATAATGAATACCACAAAAGAAGCAGCCAGCTCCCCAAAAGTAAAAATCGGTTTCAATCAAAAACACGAAATTTAGAATGAGGTTCGATGTAAGAATCGTTTAAAATAATCTTCAGCATAAAACCCTGACAAAAATAGCTAGTTTTGACCGACTAGTAATTTGTAATCGATTTTTAATGTTGAATGTTATGTTACGCGGATTTTCCTGCGTCCAAATTATTTTTTTCTAACGGTTTTTTTACACTGCAGGCTTATGTTAGCCGATTTTTGGGGAAGAAGATTTTAAACGATTCTCGCATATAAATCTCAGTTTTACGCTTAAAGTTATCATTCGATTCTTATATTCTAATACAATTAAACAGATTTTACAAAATATATTCTGTCCTTCCGACTTGAAAGCCAATATCAAGTACTGTTATTCTATTCTCACAAGCTGTTGATTTGAGACCTACTTTTTCTTATCGTTTACACGTGAATTGTGTCTCATAACTGTGCAGGATTTTGGGGTGTAAGTTCAATCAATTTCGTCCCAGATAATCGGTACACTTTTTTGTTTCATCAAATCGGTGCTCGCAGATCTTGAGTAGTCAAAGTTGCTCTAATTTGTAAAAACTCTAATAACCTTGAGTAGGAGCAAAGACTTTTCGAATAACATCCGACCAATCTCACAATTAACCGACTGTAAACAAAATCCCCAGAAAAAAGTGAGATCTGTGGATAATCCCAAAATTATCTTCTGTTAAGTGCTTTAAGCAACACTCCACAGACTGACAGCTGGCCCCATGAATTCATCATGCAGCAAGCAAATTACTTCCATGGCATGTGCGTCATTTATACCTATTGCACGTCAGCGGTAAAGTAAATGCTTCGACGCAATTTGACTTCATCGTCACGACTCCGGCCGTACACGGTGTGTGCTTGTTTCTGTGCTCGTAAGTGCTCTTAAATAGCAGGTCGTTGAAAAACGATAGACTCGGGTAGCGGTGTGCTGTTGGTTGCGTGATGGAGATGCTGATGGCTGCTGACTCTGCTAACCTACACACGAAACATAAGTACCCAGGTTACTCCGCACCCAGCTCTGAAGCACCTTCGTTGCGTCGCGTCGCGTCACCCCTATCGATCGATCTGGCGGCGGAACGTGGTGTTAGGATGGGAGAGATCGTCAAACACGCAAACCCAACCGAAGCAAACACACAGTCAGGCAAACCGGCGGTCATTGCCATCCCAATCTCGTTCCATAAACACTGTAGTAACCGGCCCTCCTTCTCTTCGAAAAAGCTAGCGTGTGCGCATCTGTCCGATCCCGCCCTGGCACTCTCGCGCGGCTGAAGGATCGATACAACGGTGAGGGTTGGGAAAGTATGTATTTGGGTACGAATAGGTACAGTGCAGGGCTTATCTACAGCTCTGGTTTATGCAGTTATCGATTGTTAAATACGTTTGTTGTTATGCATGTTATGTAAGATTGTAGGTATTCTGAAAACATATTTATTCAATTGAATGCGCTATTTGTAAGTCATAAATTGAGCTGCACGAATTGTTAATCTCAAAATACCATAGTAATTTTATGATCAAAGATAAGTTCTATGTTTCTATGGAGAGTATCTCATATTTTACAGAAAATAAACTGGTATATGGCGCTTACAAATTTACCGACGGTTTTCGGTATAACTGTAGCAAACTACAGGGTAGAATGTTGCTATAGGAAATGCAGATATCATCAGGGACAGGCGAAAGCACACAGGAATGTGTTATTATGGTAGAATTATCTAGTACGTGTCATCTGAAGGCTTGCAAGCACACACGTACACGAACAGCACCACTACGCGTCACAACCATCATGACGGGTATTTACATCAAAATCACGACCGACATGATGCGTCGCGGGCAAAAATCGTGACTGGAAGTGGAAGCGGAAGCGAACTTCAGAAACAAGATGGTATACAACGCAATACGACGAGCAGGGACGACAACGACGACGACAACGACGTCCAAGTGGCAGTCGGCGGAGCTGTAGGTTAAACGCCGATCTGCATCAGCAGACAGGAGGTAAAACAATACATAATGTACAGTTAGTCGAAATGTAGGTTATTGAGAGGAACATGAAATCCCCCTCATATACAACACAACAAAACGCACGTACAAATGTTGAGTGGTCCCCGGCAGCACGCCTGTTCTTTCCTTGACTTCCATCTCGCGTGAGCCGAATCGATCGCTTGCCTTGGTACGGCGAACTGGTCCCAGCGACATGATGATCCAGGTGGGTCGGAAAGCTAGCGGGTAGGCTCTGCCCTTTCCTCCACCAAACATCTGTGTGGACGGTTGTTTATATATATTTACTCGTCACTTTCAATGATTAAATCTTGCCTCTTTTGGTACTGGTTCTTTCCGATTTCTGATGTTATTTTTATGTGATAGAGCTATTGAATAAGCTATGAGCATATCCCCTAGAAACGAACGACCGTCGGTCGGGAACAACCGCGTTGCATGACAACATGCCATTTCTCATCGCATAGTTTCGCGCGACATGCAGAATCTCGTTAATTGCAACAGATGATCACGCGATGCCGTCGGTGTAGGTGAAAATGAGTTTCACCAGTAAGCGCAAATTGAAAGTGGTTGCAATTTATTATTCTGCAATTGAATAATAATGCCATAGCTAGTTACTAGGAATTGAAACTCACAAATTCCGGAAATGAGAAGAATAATGACTGAGGTAACTTGTCAAGAAGCTGCCATGTCTACTAATAAATATAAATCGGTGGTTTATCCTCAACATGACAAATAGTGAGTGCATTGTCAAGAAATAATAAATATATTTTAGACATTGCATTTATCACTCATATGGGTGAATGGGTCCGGACAATTAAGACTCACATTTTCACATTTCTCCGGACAAATCCAAGACATTATTTCTCCGGATAAATAAATCCGCCGGAAAATGAGCGAATGAATTTATCACGGTATTCCTTTTGTGCTCGCTGCCTTGCTGGTGCTTATCTAAAACATGACAAAACAAGTGTATCCTACTTCTTTGTCGCTTTTCTTAGTAATGAAGTGTATATTGCGAAACGTTTGTTTATTTCTATGGAAATAAAAAATCACCTTCTCCGTTGATAGAGAAGATTATCTGGTTAATATTATACATTCATAATTCTCACGCTAATTGTGAGAATATTGCGACCACCTTACCCCGGAAAAATAGAAATCCCGGAAATCGGGATATTCTCCTTCTTGCGCGAGTGAGTGAATAAAAAGAATGAATTAAAAAATCTATCTTGAAAATTTATTGATTTTTTTTAACCTTGAGTTTATTCTCGCATGAAAAACTAATTGTTTTTAAAAATCTTGTGAGATTTGTTTTCTGTTCGGAATTTTTCCTACTTCTCCAAGCCTTAGTTGTTCAAACTAAAACATATTTTTAATATCAAATGTGTATCGATTTGAGCGTCACGAATCCAGAAAATAATCGGATGAAACGTCCCCTTGTTGCATATTTATTAAGAAGGAGAAGCACATTCAACATACTGTGAAATCAAACTATGTGTTTGCTTTATCTTCTGTTTATATGGTAAACAAAATCAACCTAGATACCGTGTGCACGGAAAAATGAATTAATGAAAATAGGATCACGATTTTGTAAACATAGTGGTTTACGAAAATCGTGACCAAGCTCCGGAAATTATGAATTTGTGTTTTCAAAAAAAAATTTCACGCCAAATTTATACATGGCATTACATTCGAATGCTTGGTTAGGTTAAGGTGGTTGTTTCATGAGTATATTTAGTTTTTGCTACGATTCTTGTTCATTATTTGGAGGTTAAGCCGACAGTTAACGATGCACATGATTTCAGGAGCTTAGTCGCGATTTACGTTCTCTTCACATTGTCGTGTTATTTTATTCATGAGTCTCCTATTGGATTTTCCTGGAAGAGTAATGTAATTCATGTTCATGATCTCGAGATTTTAATTACGATTTTCGCCATTTACCGTTACCGTGAACTTATTATCGAATTTGACACGCGGAGCAATGTTGCTCATGTTCAAGAAATTAACAGTTTTATAACGATATTCACAATTTCTCTTCGCGTTATCGTTATATCTTTTTTAACTTACCATCGGATATTTTACGCGGAGTAACGTGACAATATGAACTGGATGATGACAGTGTAACAGATTTACAGTATCTTGTTTCGTGAACTGTTTCACGAACACGGATTGTGACTGTATAATGCTTTTTTGGCGTTTATTGCAGCATTCGTTTTCTGTCCGGACATCACACTGAAACTTAAAATGGATAACGGTGTTTGAGGTCCTAATAGTTTTCTTATATCATCTGCTCGTACCTATTACTGATCACCAGCAGCTAGACACAAGTACAATATATGTTATGAAACAGTTCACGTACAAAAAATATTCTATGAATAATAAATTTCACAATATTTTGCGAAACAGTTTTTCGCGAAAATTTCAAAACCAGACCGCAGAGTACCATGAAAGTAAAAATGATTAAAGAAATCTTCTAAATATCGCACAAACGCAAGATAGATCGTGACTAATATACTGGGAACCATATGAACCCGTTTACGAATGCATTAATAATAATTAACGATTTTGTGAATTATTTCACGAGCACGAAGGGTAAGCCGTAACTAATATACTAGAAATCATGAAACATTTCCTAAATCCATGAATATTTTATAAATTTGTAAACTAATTTACGAGCACGAATCGTAAGCCATAACTAATGTACTAGAAATCATGAGCCAGGGTACGAATCCGTGCATAATAGTTTACGATTTTGTGAACTCTATGGCAAGCACGTATGGTGAGTCGTGACTAGTATACCAAAAACATGAACCAATTTTTATGAATTTATGAGCTAGTCCACAAGAACGAATTGTGAGTTGTGACTAATAGGCTTGGAATCATGAAGCAGCTCACGAGACCACTTTTGGTTTATAAATATGTAATCTAGCTAGCGTACAGCAAAAAATGATTGGAAGTGCTTGCAGGTCACAAAACAAAAATAATTATCTCCACAAATAAAAGCGATTAAAGCGGTTTTAACCTTAGGCTCATTTGACACCTTTTACATGTTAAAAGTTCTCTTTAGAAAAATTTCTTACCTTATGTTCGGCGTTGAGATTCGGACCCAGGTGAGTTGCGTACAAGGCAATCGATTTACCAACTACGCTGTGCCCGCCCCCACAAACATCCAATTATCAGGTACGAACTTATCTATTACGACAAATGTTTCAAGTAAATTATGTCGCGAAAAAACATAAAAATGTTTGCTCATTGTTGATTCAATTAAATGTAACACAAACAGTAGATCTCACGCCATCTCAGCAGCCGGCTGCCCAGAGGAATTACTAAATAATCGAGCTATTGTGACACGCGCTAACAAATTTTTGCTGCTCTTGTGGGACGCCGCAAGTAAGAAATTGTTACGTTGTGAGCGCAATCAGTGTTTAAAATTTTGATTTGGCGTCAATATGGTGCTACGCTAGTGTCTGATTCCAATGAGACATAACGACATAAATGCTCCTTCAAATGGATTCAAATAATTGAGTAAAAGATAGTTAGGCTTAATTCCTTTCATAAATCGAACACGAAATTATTGCAGCACTCACAACCGAATGTTTCCTATTGGACAGAAATCAACCAAATTTTACACAATTTTTCTTCGATTTCGTTTAATAAAAGAAAGGTACACTCACATGGAAAATCCGGAGCACCCCATGGTGAAAATCCCGAAATCAACCATCTTAAGTGTTCTAGAAACGTTCAAGAATCGGTTGATATTTGATTACAATGTCGAAATTTGCAGCGAAATGTTTTATTTGGCAGGCAATCCGTACCTATGGAAAGAGAAACGTAAATTTCGTCCCAACAGGCACCATCAAAAACAAAATTAACAAAACTGAATGTCGCCAAAAATAACTTTTGCCATTTATGAAGCAGCACAATGAAAAAAAAACAAATTTTGACCGGATTTCTGAGTGCGCTCAGAAATGACATGAATCCACTGAAATGCCCTGAACTACGTCTAATCGAATCCTATTCGGGCATGATGAAGCTGGAATCCAGAAAGACCAAGGAGTAAGTACTGGATGGCAATAAAATACTTGGGAAGTTAAAAAGTTGGGTAACCCGATCAGAACACCATAGCAAAATATATTTTTAGAGTGGTTCAACTGGAACTAGAGCTTGGAAGGGCTTTCAGTCAGAATCACGCACTACAATTGCAGACGAGACAGGAAGTGGCACCCACTAAAACACTGTTTAAACCCAATTGCAGCGGGCAGTGATTTTTATTGTGATATTGAGTGTACGAAACAGATGTAAGAACGAACAGATTTCATAATCGCGTGGAAACGAGCGTTTATATGTTCAGAGACCACGTTTGTAAATTGATATATGCGAAAACGTCCACTTAATCATCGGCAAGGTTACATGTTTGCGAGATTGCAGTCGTAGATGTGCGTGAATGATCGCAAAGGATTCGAGCGTTTCTATGCTACCGGGTTTGAACGCGTGTACGTTGCGTGTGCTATCTTATATGAAACTTCACGTGTGCAAATGCGGTGGTGTACCCGTGTGGTCATTTACATATTTAAGTGGGTTCTTAAATGTTCACACGGACCGCGAGTCTCCCTTATAACTAGAGTTAACGGTAAATGTCGCCCTGAAACTTTTTGTCTAGCATATATGAGCGTGATCTTTTTTTGGGAATGGTCCAACTCAAGGCATAGACTTAAGTGTCTAGGACAGAGGGTAAGGGCTTCCGATAGTGAGAACACGCGTCGAAACTTTAGACCGCGTTTATCGTAGGGGATCATCAATAAATGACGTAGCCCCCCCTTGGTAATTACGTAGTTTTACGGTAACCCTATCCCCACCCTCTTGGCCCGTAAAAAATAAAAAAAGATGTTAGTTAGATTAAACGGGTAAGGTTATCGTGACATCAGGTCAACCCCTATTCCCTTTAAAAAAGCTACGTAGCATGACATGACCGCCTACCCCCTGTCGTCACACATTATCACAAAATACAAAACACCCCCATTTAATGCTACGTCATTTATGGATGGTCCCCGTGTTAAACCGTTGAATTAATCACAGGGGCGTTTTGATATTGGCGAAATCACGGCCGAAGGTTTGTGTGGATGATTGAAATTTCATGTTCGCGTTTGTGCCCTGGGTTGAATTAGTGCGCAGAGTTCGAGCGATTGTATGTTAACGGGTTTGATCGCGTGAATTGATTGGTTTGTATAACCGTGTAACCGCGTAAATATTCGTGTGGATTTCTGAATACTCGCGCGAACCGTGAAAACAGCGTGCATATTTGTGTGGACTTTTGAATGCTCGCGCGAACCGTGGACTTGAGTGTACGATGCAGAAGTTTTCCCATATCACCAGAGTATCCGGCTATGGCGCTCCGAGATTTGTTTTTTTTTTGAAAACGAAGATTGAAAGCATTGATCAGCTTCCGCACGTGACCATACCATAATCGCATAGGAACAGGTGTTAGTATAAGCTCATTTGAGACAGCGTTTATACATTCGTGAGTACAAACATTTTAACAGTTTGAGACGCGAATTTTTTTTCGCTGTTATTTTTAGCGTTAAATAGATTTTCGAGGCAGCTGATTTTGATTCTGACATTGAAAATGTAAAATTCAAAATGGCGGATCCAATACAGCGACTGTGCTTGACTAAATTTCATGTTTTTATATTGGCGTAAAACGTCTTACAAGGCGGTTTTCGGGGTCGCAGAATCTGATTCTGACGTCGAAAATGTAAAATTCAAAATGGCGGATCCAATATGGCGACTGCGCTTGGCTAAACTTCATATTTTTTTTATATTGACCTAAAACGTCTTACAAGGGTGTTTTCGGGGTCGCTGATTTCGATTCTGACGTTAGAATTGCAAAATTAAAAATGGCGGATCCAACATGGCGACTGGGTTTGGCTAAATTTTATGTTTCGGAAAAAATGGTTGCCTGTTTGTAGACGCCATTTTGAATTTTAGAATACTGACATCAGAATCGTAATCAGCGACCCCAAAAACTCTCGTAAATCGAGTTTTATGTTCATTGTAACAAAATTCACAAATTTCGTAAAAATTTGAATTTTGAAATGCTGTTATCAGAATCGTAGTCAACGACCTCGAAAACCACATAATCTATTTTTATTCTAGTTGACAAGTTATCCCTTTCTCTCAGAATCTTTTATAGACCAACAGAATAACAAACTCAATTTTTGCATATTTTGATAAATTTTTTTCGAAAAAACTGACCAACGAAAAATTCTGCCAAAAATCTATTATTTAGTTCAATGTTTGAGATACTGCAAAAAAAATTAGATCTCTAGAACTTTTAGTTCAGACACAGCCGAACTTATCATAAAAGACGCGATTTTCGAGGTTTAATTGTTTATAACTAATACGTAATTAACAAATTCACAAAACTTTTTGTGCTGGTAGAGTTGATTAAATGAAAGAATTCGTATTTATATGTCGACGCTTACTAGAAATCCAATAAAAACTAAGAGACGTAGGTTGGACGTATACGTCCCACTGCGTCGTAAAGGGTTAACTTGATCACCTGAGCGTTTTTATGTATGCGAGATTGCGGGCGTACATATGCGCGGATGATTATGATTTCATGTTCGCAGGCGTGACCAGATTTGCATTATCGCGAAGTACACAAGTGTTTCTATGTTGGAGTGTTTGATCGTGTGATTGTTCTTCTGTTACGTATGTTAGCGTGTGTATAACTTTACGTGTTTGAATTTGTTTATATAACCGAGTAGCCGTTTGTATATTTACGTGGGCCACCAGTCGGTATTCTGATGCTCAATTTCGAGATTCCAGCTATGGCTCCCTGAGACTTGTTGTCTAGTATATATAAGTTCCGTATTTTTCAGTGGGAGATCTCGGAGGAAAACGATCTATGATCGCACGTATTTGTATTTTAACGCTTGAGACACCATTTTTTGTAAAAGCTAACATGTTGAACTTATCGTAAAGCTGTTTTATAATTGCGAGAACTTTAGCGTTGGTAAGCGCAAATGATCGCGATTGCGATCGGATTTGTACTATCGCGAAAAACTTGAGCGTTTGAATGTCATTGTGCGCGTTCTTTTTTTGGGTGTTTGTATGTCGCGTATGCTAGCACGTTCGTAATTACGCTTGTACAAATGCGTGTCTATAACCGTGTGATCGTTTCCATGATCCCGTCTGCTTTTAAGTGTCGTCGAGAAAGCAACAACAAACGAAGTAACAACACATTAATTTGACATTCCCTCAGTAAAGGATAGATGGACGTACGACACGAATACTACAATATATTAGAGAAGGACATTAGATATTGTGACAATCATGCGCAGAATAGCAACAAAATTACTTGAAATGAAAGGTTAGAAGAGCAAAAACATACATCACAGGACAAATATATTATACCTCTAGCTACTGGCTTAAATTTGGTTCGGGCTTCTGAGACTATGAAAAGCAGGCAGCATGAAAAAGGCCCAATAAGTCCACCCGGCCTCCTCAACTCACCACTATCACGGTGTATTGAAATAAACATCTTAAAGCAGGTGTTAGAGGTCAATATGATGAGCTACAATTATGTTCAATTGAATATGAATGGCTATATTCCTAGCAGACGCATTAAATGGAGATTTACGTTAAACTAGTATTAATTGGTTATAAGTGATGCTCTAAGTTTATTCAAACTGATACATCACTTGAAGATGCACAATATCGTCAATCCATTCAGCCTCTGGGACGATCCAGAATAACCTTATATACAATTATGACAATAGCTTTCCTTCAAAAGATTCGCTTGTAAAACCGTTAGGACACGGAGAGGAAAGCAAGGTGGAGTATTCGCTATAAATTAGTAAATCTGTATTCAGTGTGAATTAACAAGAGTCATGAAAAGATTATCCTGTGATATTAAAGACTCTCTAGATTTCCAGCAAATTTTGGGATCGTGGATGTAGAAAAATTAACATTGCATTTTAACTTCCAGGAAAAGTATCCATAAATCGACTATAAAAAATCTTTCAATACAAGAAAGCGGAATCTCGATTCATCTGAACAAATACTTTACGAGCTTCAGTTTTATTTTGTAGCGTCTTTCTACGACGCCGCAAAAGGCACATTGAACAACTAACAGATCCGCACTTCCAAGCAATCCTCGCTTGAAGTGAAAGGCAAGGCTTACTGGTCTGGACAGAGAAAAAAATCTTCACCCGGTTATGGCCCTCATCGTTCCAATTCGCATCACATGACCAGTTTAAGCACTGCGCAGCCAACAGCCACAAAAAAAAATACACAGAAACAAGTTCTCGTGCAAAAGCCATCATCAAGAACAACTTTCGAAAACAGGAGAAATAAAAACCCGCACGATTCGCGGCGTTGCTATCCGGCGTCCGTCATAGGCCCGTTGCTGTTGCTGACGGTCGCCGCCGCCGAGCTGCGGAGTAATTCTGATGCTCTGAGGCGGGTGCCCGAAACCGGTTCTAAAACTTGTTTTCAATTTCCAGCGACTGCCACCATCACATGCCATCATCGTCGGCTTTGGATGCCTGCTGGGGACGGTCAGGCGGGGGGATCTTCCCCCCGTCGGTTGTTTCGTAGTGGAAGTCGACCGAGTAAATACTATTACAAAAATGCATTTACTTTGCTGGTTTCGTTGCGGTCAGTCTCACTTCTACCCCCATCCTGGCCTCGCCACGCCGATAAGACGCGCGTGTTTAGCATTTTTTTTTTTCGTTTTCAAGTTTATAGATTACATCATAAGCAACGAGTCAGTCAGTCAGGCAGGCAGCCCGACATACCTACTGCATACATGTAAAATTGTCGAGTATTTATTATTGTGGTTGGTCTGGTGTTTACTAAGGGCATTCTTTGGCGTTCGTTGCTGACGGAGAAGCTTTTTTTAGGGCTGAATAGTAAATCGCTCGAGATTTTTCTTTTTATTATTTCCATCGAGGTTTAACAATGTTTCATAGTCTGGTACATCGAATTTCTAAATTATTTGGTCAACAGATTTTGGGAAAAACCATGATGAAGATTCTGGATATGTGTATTTTTTAAATCCAACGAAGACCTGATTTTATTAGCCCCCGATTTTCTTTACCCTTGATTTTGACAGCCTCATATGAAAATAAGTTTGATGGGCTCTAGCAGACGAACCAAAAAAAAATATTTATATATTTTGCATTGGTAGACCGCTTTAACGAAAATGTATACCAAATAATCAAAAAGGCTTATGAGACAACGTCTTGGAAGTGAAGAATATTTTGGCAGCTTCGGTTTAATAAAGAGAGAAGAATATGTCTCGATTTTGTCAGTACCATACAACGATTTGACTCCAAACGGTCACTTATGAAACCGCAAGTAAAATTATTCCGGAGTCAAATTATTAAACGGTTCCATAACGATCAGATGCATTATTATAAAGCATATTTTAAGGATTTTGATAGTTGGAATGTCATTGAAATGCACAAATAGAATCCCAGTATTGGAACTATCTTCGGACATCTGGTTTTCCGGAAACCAGATTGTTTCATCCACAAGCGGACAAGTTCCTGAATCCCAAATATCCAAGTGTTCCACGATTATGAGTATTTAAAAATGCCAAAGCATGCTGACTCCTGCGGTAGAAGACAAAGGATTAAGTCGTCGGGAAACTATAAACTTGCTCATATGACACTATTCCACGCTTTTCTAAAATTCAACTTCCTGCTCTTCCTTGAGTACCATGGCTCTTAATATTGAAAAATGCTTCCCACCTTCCAGTCTCTTGCTAATTAACATAAGAAAGAAAAAAATGACTAACTCTAACTCTTGTATTTGTGAACAAGTTAATGGTTCCGAGTATATTAGTCAAACCGCACCATACTTTCTCGTCAAATAGATTACAAAATCATAAACTATTATTCATGGTTTCGTGTACTGGTTCTTATTTCATTGTTTATTATTTACGATCTTTTGTGCATGCTGGTGATATTTAGAAGATATCCCTAATCATTTTCAATGCCATGTACCTCTGCACATGGTCGTGAAATTTTAACGTGAACCATTTCATAAATTTTGGAATCATGTGATCATGAAGTAGATATATTAAACTAGACCTCGAACATCGTTATTCATTTAATAACGTTAACATCCGAAGAAAACGAAAACTATACTGACCAACAAAAACACGCTATAAAGCCACATTTATGATATAGTTCACAAAACAAGATACCGCGAATCAATCACACTGTTGTGATTGATTCGCGTCCTTCGCGTCCTTACTGTCACCGGGGAAGAGATGGAAGGTGAGAGTAACAAACGTTGTTATGGAGACCGTGTATATCTCTGCATCTCCACGTTTTCCATGAAAAGGAGCTTTTGTTAGTAGGATGGGATAAAGAGTTACACAAATCTGGATTCACCTTGATATGTGATACGATCTATGCAACTCTCAGTTGTGTTATCATGTATTTATTGCTCTGGGTAGCCGGTTGCCGAGAATTTACGATAGATTTATCGTTTATTTAATTAATTTTGAAATGCTCGGCTTGTACAAAAAAGAAACTTCAGCTCCGGACAGCCGACAGTCTGGAGTGTTGCTTATGTTTAAATGAATCAAACGGCAGGTGAACGATTTTTTTATACCTTGCTCCTTCAACCCCGCGGAAACATGGCATTCCAAAAACAATACATTACAGTCGTGATTCGCTGGTTGGTCACTTTTTAACTGGGCCGCTTTTTAATTTGACCTCCGCAAGTTGGACCATTGTTCAACTAAAAAAAATTCATGTCAAATTTACTTTGGCAATCTATCAATCTACTAACGTCTTCTTTGGAGAGTTTTTGACATTTGTCAGTCAGCAAATCAAATTCGTCAGTTGGACAGAGGCTGTTGCCCAACCTCGATACATTTGTCGATATATCTATGTAATTGAAGGTTTCATAATACGCGCATAATTTATCGTGCATACATTTTGGTATTATTATTAATCACAATTATGTATTGGATTCTATCTCCGTGGACGATTGATTCTTATGTTATAATTATCAAGGCACATTCTAAACGGTATAAAATAAACCCCACCGAAACACCTGAAACGACTAACTTTATATGTCGTATATAAAACCGATGCGCGTTTTTTCGCTAATTACTAGAACAAAATTGAAAATAATAAGAAGGAAAAGAAACTAAATTGTCAACTTTTGCGTCAATAATCAAGCTACAATATTATAATACTCATGAAGAAATATAGTTAACGTGACAGTAATATAGTGCATATACTACTCCAAAGCATATGCAAGTACCCAATACAATAAGAACAATCAATATAATTTATTGATGATTTAATGGACTAAAAGTAAACCATTGAATATGGCAATACTTGTTCTTCGTGCTGGTGTGACTGCTGAATTCTCAACATAATACAAGAGTCATCATTCACTCAGACAAGATCATGCGTATTCCCCATGCGCATTAAATACCCAGTGGATTAGTTTCCTAGTTGGTTAAATAAACACTAAACAAACAAAGAAATTAGTTCGCTCAGTCTAAAGAAATGTCTGCTGAATTGGCATCAACCGATACGTGTTCCCTTGCAATACCATCAAATCAGAGAACATTTAATGAAATTTTACGGCAAAATATGTGCAATTCGAATATAACGAAATGAAAACTACTTAATTCCACAGTGCTACAAAATAAAAAAAATTATGTCCTTTAAAGTGGTCTGATAAAGGCTGTAGATCTCGTCAAATACAACACAAAACCACGTTTCATCAATTTAATATATCATCAAAATATTGATTTATAGAAAAAAACATTTTTCAGGATTTGCAGCACGAAAAATTTTTCTTCGCTTTCATTTTTCAATTGATTTTTAATTCTCTGAGTGCTTTGGAAAGAACAAGTGACCTTTCCAACGTACTGTTATGTACTTTTGTTAGATGCACTATGCTGTCTTGGAACAACAATATGAAAGCAACCATTTTTTGCGATTTCTTTATTTAAAATATGAAAATTGCTCAACATTTTTATTAGAAAGCGTACTTGATTTATTAGAACTTTAGATAAAGAATTTCATTCCGCATCCAACGACCTACTTATGATCTAAATCGACTAAAAAATGGCACAGTTATATTTTTTTTTTTCCAAATTCGAAACTTGCTCGCATGAACTTTTAAGGGGACAGCCTCAAAAAAATTTAAAAAAAAGTTTAAAATAGAGGTGGTTCATTTTTAAAGATAGCACTGCTGATGAATCACTTTATAAAATAAGTGATAAGGGACGTGGACCAAAATAGCTGACCACCGCCGCTAAGTTAATGTCGGATTCTGATAAGACGAAACGCAAATTCCATAACAAATTTAGTTATATGCTTTGTGTTCTTTACACGCAAGGATGGTTTTAAATAATTTTCTCAGAGAGAAAAATAGTTGTCACCTAAATTTTCTCCACTAAGGAGAAATATAGCATAGTTACTAAAACAATTTTTTTATCATTTACTGATTCAATTGGATCATTTTTCGGCGAACGAAACTGAAATATCGGATGAGTTTCTCGCTCAACAAAAACGTTTTAAAAACCTTCAGTAATAGCAATCGAGCGGCTTATAAAACAGCTCGCTTAAAGCAAACCATACGTTGTTTATTTGTCACGAACATTGAATCACGAATTTGCAATTTGCCTTCGACAAGTAATGCGAAAAAAAACTAGACACCATAATCAGACAGCCGTTAGCTCGTTCAAATAAGAAGACCAACCTGAAATAAGACAACCATGAAGAAAGTCAACCATGACACACGTCGCTATTGCGGTTGCGACTCTACACAGCTACACTACGGTTCGTGCAAAAACAGTTTGACAACGTCGCATCGTCGCCGTCGTCGTCGCTCGCCGTGGATTCCGAAAAATCATATGTGCTGATGATGCTGCTGCTGTTAGTGTTGGAGGCCATCACCATCGCTTCGATCGATTTAAACCGGTTTTTACCTTCTTTTTCCTTTCGGCGGATTGTTCTACAAAAAATAACTTGCGCGTTTTCTTCTGCGGCCCTCCCTGCACATCATATCCAGTGGGCTAACACCCGGTCTACCAGCTGCCGTGTCGCACAGTCGCGTATCGTGCATGACTCAAACTGTTCGGATGGTTTTTGCTAGTGTGTAGCTGTTGGGACGTATGCGTGTCGTCTAGTCGCACGAGAAACATGGCAACATTGCTGGAACGGAGGAAAAAAATCAGCTTGCTCTTTCCGCTCGCTCCTTACCCGGCATACCACATAGGAGTACTATAGCTAGACAGATGGGTTCTGCACATACGTATGCGAGAAAAAAACACCCCGTCCGTCGACAACAACCAGTCAGTCAGGCCTGACATCACACGCAAAAAGCAAATTTTATGTTTATTTTCCATTTCTTTTACTTCTTATTTTCGCTATTACTATTACCGGTTTCTGCTTTCAATGTTGATCAACTGCACGGGGTTTTATTTAGCAAGAATCCAACACGAAAAGCCGAAACCCGAGTGAGGCCTTCCATCTAGCTGCGGTTGATAGCACTTGAACTTGTGTTGGTTTGGCAAGTTCGCTATACAGAAGAATCTACATGTTTGAGAAGAGGAACCATCAACCGTACAGTAGTAGAGGAATTTTCATTTCTCGAGCCTCTTTTTTCCCATTCATCATGCGCGTTTGTTCATACGGCGATAAATAGAAACATTTTTTTTTCTTCCATAATAATGTGAATGTTTGATTTTGGACCTAGCTGTATGCGATGTACGCCTAACATCGGAGAAAATTATTACTATTAATCTGAGGCTAAGGGTAATTCAATTGTTGAACGAATGCGGAAGGCTCATGTGGAATAACCATTCAGCAAACGACACAAGCTGAAATTCGACGACTCTACTCGCACTCGCTTTTGCGTAAATAGAGTATAAATCAATTTTATTAGGATTCTAAATGGACGTGGTGGGAAGTAGGGGGTAATGAATGGTTTATGTTCAATACACGCGAGAATGAAAAATACGTGCTAAAATTATTATGGTGTACTGTTGGGCGCTTGCACGAACAGGAAGTCGAAAGAAATTGCTTTTGTCAAATTGTATGAGCAAGATGAGTAGGTTTTCTGTTTTAGACCTATGTTGATGGATCCACGTGGCACATCGTATCCAACAAAGGTGCATGCGTCTCCATCAAATGCATATGCGTAATTATTAAATTAAAATTATTATAGTTTTTGAGCGTTTATTGTAACTGTCCTAATGCACAACAGTGATTCACTAAACAACATTGTGCTAAAGAAGGAAAAAAACAACATTTTTCGCTACATAGTAAAATTATTGATGTTATTCTCTTTCAAATGATTGATTCTCCTCCAAAATCCTTTTCATCACAACCATTCTTCGTATTATTCGATTAAAGTGACACTTAGGTATTTATTTAATCGCACGGTACCTGATATCGAATAATCAGAGAAAAAATTAATGACAGCCTCCATTTACTTCCTATTACGATTATCACGGTCTCTTTGTAAAACTTCCCAATAGTTTTTCAGAACAGATCGAACGGTATTGATTTTATCTATTATTTTAAGCAAGTAGTTAATGGATGTAAAAGTGATCAAAACAGTAATGGATGAAAAAAAGAACAAATAAAATCTATATCTATTTACAATCATTTCTATACCTGCATATCGTAATGCAAAAAGTATGTGACGGATGCGCATGGTATTTTATAGTCTACAATGTATTTCAAATTCATCTAGGTAGAACTTTACATTGTAGCTATAGTAGTACACATCGTAATGTAAAATTTTTTTACTTTCAAATCCTAATCAAGCTGCCAAGTCACCAACAGTGATCGGACGGACGCTAGTGTTCGTACCGGTTGCCTTCGTAAGCAAAACCACAATCCCAACACATGAACGTTAAGAAGGAAGACAAAACACATCACGAAAATCATCCACTATTTTTAAAACCCGGTGCGTTTTTACCGTTACTTTTGATCGTCATTCCTTCTAGATGATCTTTCGATCGTGTTTGGTTTCGTTTTTTTTATTATTTAACCGTTGGACTTTATTTTTACCCATCGCTGCCGCCTCATCGAAAGTAGTTGAAACTTTGTAAACATGCCCATTGCCATCGTCTTCTTCGTCGTCACATATTCGGACAAAGATGCTCGCTGCATCTACTAGCTGCTCCTCCCGACGGTTCCGGTGATGATCATTGTCATGTATTTTCGGCTTTCCCTGTCAAGCCAACAGTCAGTGCAGTGACGGTATATGCAGTGTTTGCGTTCGGCTTTGTGTATGTATGTACCTACGTGTTTTCTCATCTTTTCTGGGACGTTGATGGCCAACAGCAACCAACGGCAACCGTGGCAGCAGATCCCAATGCATTTGACCGAAAAAGCGAAAACGGGATTGCGACAGAATTAAAGGGATTCGTCTCAAAGTAGTGTGGGTTGGTTTGGTCGGTCGGTCGGTCGGTCGGTTGATCGGTGGTAGGCACGCAGCTGCAGTATGCCATGCATCGGGACCATAATCGACGTCAATCAGCTGTTGCGAGGTTTGGCAGTAGAGTTCACCCCTCGCCACTATCGCTGTTTTGTTAGTTTGGCTGATGTGCAGTTGTTGGTTACTTTTCTGGTGGCTAGACTACAAGACAGGGAAATGCGACCTTGACCCTGACTGATGACGAATGACACACTAGTTCGATTCGGTTGATGACAGTTGTCACAGTGGATTTTGTTGCTATTTGATACTAATTTAGGGGTGGAAACGAAAGTGTATGCCTACACTTGCACGCCAATGATAGGGATAAGTTCGAGTCCCGTTCAAAGTGTCATTTTGCGCAGTTAAATAAAACGAAGGATATACGAAACGTTGAGTAAAAAATTGTTTCTTATTGTGAAGAGCTACTGCCAATCACAACGAATGTCACACTAATATTTTTCGCTGAATTCCCCTGTTGTTTTAACGGGTTAGTATGCTCGTTTCTCTAGTTTTTCTGATAATAAAGAATCCTATCTGAAAATAATGTAAAAACCTCAATGCTGAGCACATTTTTCTTCATTCCCAATTCAATAAATAAATTTAGGCCATCATTGAGTGTTTCATGTTCAATAAAAAATCTGTTTTTTCAGTTTTTTCGCTGATAATTTATTCCATATTAAACCATTAGTACTTTATTTTTAGCTTCGAAAGCGTTAGCATAGCTTGGAAATAATGTGTTGTTTCTTGCATTAACATATCTTACGCCAGCACTATCTGGGACTCAGTGTCACACTAATACTTCGAAATCAATCAAGATAATTCATAAACCAAATTCTGACTCGTGATTTTTTCATTTATTTAAAAATATTGTTTGTAGTGCTACTGTCGCTATTCCAAAACAACCAAAAAACAAGTCTATCGTACTTCTTTGCCACTTTTATTTAAACTTAAGTATATATTTTGACGCTTTTATTGATTTGCACGAAATTAAAATATTGTGCCCTTTTTCGGTGAGAAGGAAAAATCCAATAAATTTTATCTGGAAAACTATTCTCGCGCTATTTGTGGAGACGTTTCTTCTCGTGTGAGTGAGAGAGTATTACAATGCCTGGAAAAAGGTTATAAATTTTCATGTAAAACAAAAATACATGTAATTCTCATGTAAAACTTCAATTATTTTGGAACACGTGTTAATATGGCTCAATTTTGCCCAATTTTTTAATATATTGACTCATTTTTTGACCAATGAGCCTGCGTGTATTTCGCCATGAGTTTGTATTGACAATAATATTCATCGTTCGTGGGCAGTTATTACACTAGCAACACAGTGTAGAAACCAATGATGCAGTAGGTGTAATACATTAATAAATTATCATTTCAAAATTTGGCGATATCCAGTAATAATAAACCTCTTAATTATCGTCTGATTAAAAGGATACTGTGATTGGGCTGACTGGATAGAATTGCTTACGTTATAAATAATTCGAAAGAGCAGCTCATGGTATAAAGAAGAATAATAATTGAAACGCTGTTTTGAAAAGAGACAACTCGCTAGCGGAAAGATTCGAATATGGGGAAAAATTTCATAAGTGGGAGTGATCTGGAAAAGTGAAACGTTTACGTACTGCGGAAGTGAACCATCCCCTGATGATACAAATAGTTATGCCAAATGACCTTCTGTGCGATCATTTTGCAAAATGTCAAATGTCCGCTTCCCAGAAGTTAAAAATAGTTATGCCAAATGACCGTTCTGTCAAATGTCTCTTTTTTAGTCTTTTATCATAGTTATGACTAATGAATGTTATGCCAAATGTCCGTTATGCTAATCGTATATTATACCAAATGTCTTATGCCAAATGGCCCACTCGCATTTAGAGGATACACCTATTAATTTTCACTTTTATATTATTCAAGCAACACGGATCATAGTGTTAAAAATTTCACTTGAACTTTTGCATAAAATTAGATATTCTCCATGTTTTTATTATCACCCTACTCATTTGAAACTGTTGGCTAGAGCAGTGTATACCAACTTTGTTCAACGCATTGGGTCAAATGGTAGGGCGACAATTGGGACACTCAATTCGAGTTGTCGTTGCGCTCAAACACGAACATTTCACAATTCGTCGCTGTTGTGCTATCTTATGACAAACGCCATTTTGGGGTAAACTGAGGTAGATATGCCACATTACTCGTCTAACGAATCTCTACAAGATGGCGTTCCCAGAATTTTAAAATTTTGCTTGGTTTTTGAAATATAGCGAGAAAAATGATTAGAAATTGTGAGTTTTTTGCTTCAAATCATTGTATTATGGGATTGGCTCAAGTTATAATGAAGTTTTAGTAGCTTTTATGTGTAAAAATGTCTTAGGAACACAATCGCATAATTTTCAAAAGAAAAATACATGTATTGGGAGAAAAACGCAGTTTTAGCTTTAAACTAGAAATATTGCCTATTTGGCAACACTGTAACCAAAAATAACTATTTTTTCTAGATTCACTGACTCATTTCCTTCAAATGCATCTTACCGATTGTTTATAGGCCAAATTAAACCAAAGATATGAATAAAAGTTAATAATTGATGCTTTATTTGTATGGAAAATTTTTCATCCACGATTATGACATGTCATACAATTTTTCCATCAATACACACCTATGACACATGTGAGTGCGACGTTTGTTTACATTTTTAGTGAAAACTCGCAACATAGTCAACCGATCTTCGTAATATTTGAGAGATTAATACATAATAAGTAGAAGCATCAACTGTCTTCTCTGAATTGTTTCTACCATTTATAAGTTTCATGATATTCAACCTCAAACTTTAAAAATCGTTTTTCTCGAAATGTGCAAAATGGCGCTTGTCATAAGATAGCACAACAGCGACGAATTGTCATGACATTTGTGTAATATTTGTTCTAACCTCGAAACAAAGCTGTTGATGCCAGTTTATACTTATTCCATCGATTAAAGGCCGAGTAAATAATAAAATAGTGAGGCACCTTCCCTCATATGGTGAAAATTGGCGCTTTACCCTATATTTCTTGGATCCAATTTTGTTCTCCGAGCTGATTCGTAGTATATTGATTTTCTATTTGAGCTCGTGAAATGCTTCCATAACCATGATACCGGCGGTGATCGATTCTACCTTCACAATCCAGTTCATATAGTAAGCATTTTCGTAAATGCTCCTTATAAAAACCGTTCACACAAAAATCCGGGCATAGTTGTAGATTTGTACTCAGTCTAACTACTGATAAATACGATATTTATATTGCTCTCGATCAATACATGTACAAATGCAAATCTTAAACTTTGTTTTGACAAGCGCCTTTTTTGTTGGAGACGAGCCACTGCCACCAGTATTTAGATCTATTGTGGTAGCGCCTTTAGTTTTTTTTGTCAGCAAACAGAAGGCTATTTAGCACATATAATATTTAGAAAACCGCAATTTTACTATAAAACATATTGCTTCGAAAAACATTTTTGGACCTCAAACTAGTCGAAAAAATGCTTTTGAACCACTAAAACGCAAATACAAGACAATTTCCTGAAAAGTCTCTAGTATGGCAAGAAGCTATATGTTCACAAATCTCAAACATTCCTAACCAGGGGTATCAAAAACGATCAAATTTGTGGGTTTCCAGACTTTTGTTTCAAGTGATTCAGTGCCTCGAAGAAAGTTAGAAAAGTCACTTTGCAACGACTAATGGAAGTCATGAAAACGGTGCGCTCAACAGCTTATGGAGTCGAACCCATGTAACATAACACATATTTTTGATGTGTATCTCAATTATATAGGTACATTATGAAAGAATACAATTTAATGGAGAACTTGAGTTTTTTGTGGCATTTTTGTATCTTTGTATTGGCTCAAGATTCCTACTATATTAATAACGATTTATCATTATTGCTCCTTAAATAATAAAATAATCATGAAATGCGTTTCCATTTTCATAATATGGTTGATAAAACTTACCATTTTGTGCAAGATTTATCAACCATATTATTTAATATTTTCTCGCGAACCATTTAAAAGAACTCAAAATTCGTTCATAAACTTGTTCTCGATTTATTTTATATTATTCACAATATTGATACACTTGGTCTCTCACTATGTGGTGGGTGGAAACCACCCCCTAGCAATGATTTACAGGGTCGTTTACCGCTACGTAGACCGAGTTAACGCACACACCTAAAAGGTTCTCAATCAATGAGCATGACCGGTAGAGAAGATGCTCACCAACTCCGACAATGTTTCACTACTCAGGCTGAAAACAGTTTCTCGTAAATGAGGGGTGCTCAAAAGCTCAATTAATCGTCTTCTTTGCAGTGGACTATTAAACAACCGAGGGATGGAAGCACTTTAAAGCCCGCAAACGGAAATATAGAAAACAAAGCAAATCTGATGTAAATTAATTTAATCCCTATCCTTATTCTCCTATACCTTAATCCTAAAACATCATCACTTATACCTAAACTATACTATTTCTTCCTACTTCCTAACTGTGACGTCACACATGTACCTGAGGTATCCGGCGATGCTTCCTGATGATGATGTGTTGAACCCGGTCGACCAGGTGAATTGTCCCCGTTGACGTTCGATATGTCCTGGTGGTTTTGACTTCGTAACGATGATAACTCGACGATGACGTGGTCGTTCAATTGGTGTGGACTGATCATTCACAATTGCCCACTCCCGAACGGTAATTTTAGCGGCAGCATATGAAGACCAAGATGACGATCGCTGCTTCCTATTCCTGTCCGGAACTTGCAACTGTCCAACACGGTGCGTTGCCCGGATGGATACAAAGGAGGACGACAATAGGGAATCAGTGTTGGCGGCGATCCTGCCTTGCTAGGCCGTTAACAATGGCCGGCGAGTATGTCGAAATAACAATGGCGACAATCCTGTCCCGCTCGGCAATTAACAATGGCCGGTGTGAATGTCGAACTAGCGATGGCGACGATTCTTCCGGCACGCGGCTGGGCTTCCTGTCCGTGTCCACTCGACCCAGTGACGGATAACGATCGGTGGTTTTGGTTCCGTGTAGTCTTCTGTGGGAGATAATTTGGAACCGTGTTCCTAAGAACAAAAAGAAAAAGGCCCTAGATGGACCTATCCCAAAGGATATCAGTACATATACATGTAACGTCACCCTACCCTAACTATCCCATTATTGTAATTAATATATTTTTACCTTTTTCTTGCTAGCTTTCTTTTACACTTAATGCGCGTCCTTTCTAATAAATTGTACTATTATTTTTAACGTGTCTTGTATCTGTAGATTTATAAATTTTAACATTTTAACCAATCTTATTTAGCACTATAATATTTTACTGTTAACTAACCGTACTACTAAATAGTAGGTCAAATACTTTTAAGTTCCCTTTTCATAGGGTTTTAAATAAACTTTTCACTGGAATTAAACAAGGAATTAAATCACAATTTACACCACATGTTACTATTTTTTCTAACCTAACTTTACCGATATTGAACCCGTCGCGCACTACTAAGCTGGTTACTAGTCACGGACAGAAAGAGGACGATTATTCCCGAGCCAAGCTATTTATACGTCTAAGATTTCACGAGAAAGGACGAAAACATCCGATAATCTACGAAAATAACATAGATTTGACATGTCCATAAGGTTTGGCAACACTGATGCTAGTGGCTCCATCGATGAAGCGATGGCAGCAACTCAATTGTCAAACTGCTATAATCGAGCATAATATTTAGAGTGTGGACGCACTGATCTAGCTATCTGTGGATACGACTCTGAGTGTATCCAATACACCCTGCACTCACTAGATGCTGTCAGTTCGCTCAGTTAATGTATCATGAGAGAGCGCGACAGAGAGAGACACTCGCACTCAAGTATGTTAGGGTACATGTGGGTGTAGTGGACTTGTGGTGGAGCCAACAAGTATTCCATCTGTAAACTTTTGGTTACAATATATCTTGAGTGTTCGTGAATAAGTTCACAAACTTACAAGATATCCTAATTATTTTCATTTGCATCCCAACCTGCTCTTACCTTCGAAATGTTGTATTATTTATGTTTCATGAACTGGACGAGATATAATCCAATTGTGTCCATCTGCTAGCGAAACTCTTAAATCGTTATTCATTCGATACGGTTTATTCATTTATGAAAAAGAAGATCACTAACAGGTTGTAAACGGCCCTAATAATGATATCTTAATCTAAAACCCTAAGAGGTCAGGAACTTTGTCCTTATCTGTTCTCGTGACAAACGAAAATCAAATAGATGTGATACACGATTGAAGAGTTGTTGTAATCCCGTGATGGCAGCGATCGCTGTGTTAATAAACTCGCAGAAAAAAGATGGGTGGGTAATGTCTAGGACATAACCGGAGTGTCGTGACTACTCGTTTGACTTGTAATTCAAATCGAATGATACTCAATGAAATATGTGGGATTGTTTCAAGTTATTTTTTATAATAAATATGGTGGTTCTGAAAAGAACCTTTGTTGTTGGCTTCTGCGTTGATAGGGGATGAGCTGGATTCTAAGCTCGTTGAGACATTCATTCATGAAATGAACAAATTTCATATTTTCTTGCTTGGAAATATCAATGTTAAAATCTCTCGAAACAACCATCGGAATCTTTTTCCTAGCGTACAGAAATGAACACGCTTAGCGAAAACTAGAGGCGGGTCTTGTCCGGGACATAACCGCGATGATCATATTCTTAAAATAATGCTTGTATCTATTTCAAATGGCTGAATTTTACGCATTAAGTTCGATTAACTGGGCTCAGCGAAATTTTCCTGGGGATCCCGTTCGTTAGTATATTCAGTAAAACAATTTTACTACCGAGTTCTTCGCATTGAATACAGGGGTGGCATTACGCATCTCGAAACGAAAGGTTTATTGTATGCAAGCTTGTATGAAAAAGTCGATTCGAAATGGTTCCATAATGTCGCCCCAGGTCAATAATTTCATATAATGATTTCAACAAGCAGACAATGTACATGTATGACAGGTGGGAGTGTTCTGAAGTGGTTTTAGTGGAGGTAAAAACATAAAATCGTGTATTGGACATTTTACAATGATTCTCCTTAACCCTGCAAAACCACGGGGTTGGCAGCAGAGGGTTAAGTTGTTTGGAAGAGATGACAGTTAATATATGATAACTAAAAATATAAAATTGTTCTATAAATTTCAAAGTTATTGCCGCGTTAACTTCAAAATTTGTCATTTCATTCATATAGGAACAATCATTGAAATTATGTCAATTTATGCTTTGCAAGATTTGAAATAACTTCAAAGTGTAGTCACAACACCCCTGTTATGTCATATACATTACCAACCCACCTTTTTCCATTTTTCATTCGTCCTAATAAGGACGGTTTGTAGATAACTATGTTGATACAAGAAGAGAATCTTTCGAAGCAATTCAAATCTTGCCCACGATTGTTTTTACTGCGTACACCTTTCCCCTTTCGCAGCTCACACCGAATGAGCACGCTTTGCATCAAGGCGTTCCTATTTATTGACTTTACAATGCAGATGGAAGACCATCCTTTTGTTCGATAAATGAAAATATTTTCATCATTCGTTTTGGTGTAGCTTTCGCTTAGTGGCAGAGTTGCCACATTCACTGATTTTCTTGGAAGGATTTGCAAAAACCTTCGGGTTTGCAGATTAGAAAAACATTTTTTATATGATTCACTGGTAAAAGTACAGAATTAACAAGTGCAAACTTAGTACTAGTTAATAAAAGAAACTTTCTAATTAAATTCTTTTTTCCATTTTGCATTCGTCCTAATAAGGACGGTTTGTAGATAACTATGTTGATACAACACGAGAATCTTTTGAAACAATTCAAACCTTGCCGACTATTGTTTTTACTGCGTACATACATATGATCTTTCCCCTTTCGCAGCTCACACCGAATGAGTACGCTTTGCAGCCTTCGATGTTTTGGTGGCATTTTTAGTGGCAGTTACTACCGCCTTTTAAGTGACTGCGTTTCTTAGCCTTTGGCTTTTTGGCCTTCTCACCGCCACCACCTCCACCAACGTTTTTCTTCTCTCCGGTGGTAGCCGACTTGTTTGTTCGTCCGATGCAGCTTCTCACGACCACGCACATCTCTTATGCACAGCGTCTTCCACACGTCTGGCTTAGAGAAAAGCTGCGACACCCCTATTTATAGGTTTTATCATTAATGTTGATTCTCATTTAACGTAGTTTTTGAACTATTTAAACAAACTTTATATAGCAAACAACGTATCGGTAGCAAGCGTTGAACGTTTTCCTTCCGATTTATGAAACAAGATTGGCAATCCGTTTAGTAGAAGAAAAGTTATTAAGGTTTAAAATGCACGTAGCGCTTTCGCTAATATGCACTACTATCGCTTTCTCGCTCGTTCTCGTGGCGTGTATGAGCCTTTCCAATACGAATAATCATAGGAACAAACATGTAGTGGACCCATATATAAACTTTTCATTATTTTATTGTTCGGTTGCTGCACCATATTGACGGCTCTGTGCGGGATGGGCTGAAAATTTTCACTTTTCCGAGTCGTTTTCGAAAGATTTTTCAAAACACTATTTTTCCGTTGATAATGAATGTCCTACATATTCCAAAATTTAATACAGCATTGGTACAAATATTTTCGACAAAATGCCGAAGAAATTGATTAAATCCATTCAGTACAACAAAAGATATAAGCGTTCAAAATCTTACATCATTTTTCTTCCGAAATTTTGAAAAGGGGCCTCTATATTGAAAGGTAAGTCGTTAGTCACGACAAAAATGTCAGTAACGCTCATGTGCTCTTGCAGTATCTCTGCGGTGCGGAAGAGTGTCGAGCTGAATTAGTTGACAACGGCTCTTGTAGCAGGGAAACCGGAAATGATCACACCAAAGAAGCAGTCTCAGAGCGAACCGTATAAGTTTACGTTGGATACCTTCAATTCGATCGCAACCATTGATATAGAGCGGATTACAGACCGTCGAGCAATACTCCAGAGATTACCGAACAAAGTTTTGAAGCAGTATACATATATCAGTGAATGATTTGGCAGTACGGAAGATAACCCCAAGTTACGCAATGCTCGACCAATAATATCTGAGACGTGCTGCTTGAAAGTAAGTTTAAAATAAATATAACGAAATAGTCGAAAAAAATTATATCCTTTTTTCTGGAGAATATTATTGCAGAATATTTAGCTGGATTCAGAAACATTCGATTATCGCTACACAAAATGCCATAGTTATCGAATTGTTGCTGCAGGAAATGTGCGTCCTCCAAAGTCCTAATACCATTGAAAATTTTAAGGTCATCCCCGAATGACAAGCGTAGTCCTCTCAGTCTATAGTTCACATCGTTCAATCATTAAAAGAATATGAGTAGTCCAAGATTACTTCCTTGCGGGATGCCAAATGTAGCTGCAAACATTTCGACGTATTCGTTTCCTGTATTAACACTTAGCTTATGGCCAACAAGATATAATTGGAACCAACGAAGGAGTGATCGATTGAATCCCAGTTTGACTAATTCGGCAATGGCGATGTCATAATTGATTTGTCCAAAAATTTGGTGGCGAGCATTTAGCAATTACTTTGCGAGTCATTCTCATCTTCGCCATCTAAAAACAGCGTTGAAGGTAAACCAGTTTCATTTCGTTATCATTTTGTGAAGCCAACTAAGCTAAGGCACTGAGTTCTTAGCTGAGAAGACATTAGTTTGTACGATTAAGGCTATAAAGAAAAGTACATTCGCCTAGTAAATCATTCGTACGAAGTTGTCAAATTTCCAAATCGTTCCAAACAGAAATTTAGTTACAGTGAATTTTTCTGCACTTTTTATAAAATCTGTGAGCTGTACAGTACAAAATCTGTACCAGAAATATAATAAAAATCTGTACTTTGGTAAAGAAATCTTCGAAAGCGGAGCATGTTTACATGCAGATAGGTTTATTAAGGAGACGATTTATTTAAACTTGACTTTATCGTATAACAATTCGATGAATTTATTTGAATATTTGTTCTTTCACCAACCGGTATATTTATTTCCGATAGTTAGAAACTTACCGAAAACCCTGATTTCATTTCATTACCAGCAGCGAATCTTAAACTGTATATTCGTAACATCAGTTGATGCTCGGTGTTTGAAGGCGACGGAGGAAGCATCTACTTTAGAGACTGTATATCCAGACCGGTACACTGAGCAGACTGTTTTTAGAAGCTGTGACCAGGTTGGTGGACTTTTGATTGCGGTGCTTATCATTAGATTTGAACATCCAGTCCAAGTGCAGTCACAACATTCAAGTTATGTCCCAGACATTTCCCAACCATCTTTTTGCACATGCAGCTTAAACAAAGATGCTTTTATGATCCATTGCTGTAAAAGGTTTTTACACATCTTCGAGCAAGTCGCTAACAAAAAGGGAGCAACCAGTTACACATCGAGTGAAGATAGATGACCACTTTTTTTGCTTTACTAAACTATGACTTGCCTTTCTATTAATTTCCCGTGATTTCCGCCTCTTTTTGGTATTTTTTAAGCATTCACTTTGCACCGGGCCCTAACCCCGCGAATTAATAAACTCTCCAGAAAAGACCAAACTCATGGTGGGTAAAATTGATTAGGAAGAAGATTCGTCATCAAAGACTCCGACTTGCCGTTTAAAAGCATACATATTGAACTCAGTTGAACCATATCTGATCTTCTTTCGGGACGATAATAATTCGCCAAGTACTTCGAAGGACTGACGCAAAATATTCAGCCGTAGCCGATATCCCGAAAGTTCGTCCAGAAAAGCTCTGAATTGTAATATTCTGTTTAAAGCAAGTAAATGACGTTAGTGACGACAAGTCTTGTATGAAGAACTACCGCATCTACGTGTCCACTCACAAATTTGAGAGCGACGGTGTTCTCACCGATTCGAGTTTGTCATGCATAGATCTAGTGAAGCACGGAGTTAGCTGTTTCAAGGACCCCTTGCCCTGTTAAGCGAAGATTTTCAGTGGCAATCGCACTGGACGGGACAACCTAGTGTGTCTCTTTAAACTCGTTTCGGATGACCTTAGGCTGGATTTCATTGCGTTTAATTACGTCTTTAGCACTGCAGCTTTGGGCCATTGTAACAACAGAGCTTGGTGTTACAATTGACCAGAGAATCATGAGGATGATTCCATTGGCAATGTTGAAAAGTGTGCCTATTGTGGGGAAAGTTGATATGCTCTATGTACAAGCAAGGCCCGGAGAATTTGAAGCACTCCCTTACACTATACACATTCCTTCCATAAATTCTAAAAAGAACTACACCATGCACCAAGACAAATCATTTTGATCTCTTGGCGCAGAGCGAGTGTGACTCTGACGATTCCCTTGACTGATCTCAAAAACTAACGGTAGATGAAATTCCTTGTAATGGTTTAAATTTTGCTCTTGATAGACCTGCAAATATAACAGCTCCAGGGATCACGGATACAAAACCGAGGTAAACAACTCCTGGTATAGAAATTAGAGATCCAACCACGAGTTTCCAGCACTTACTGGTACACCAAAAATCTCATGTGACATTTCAACCAGAAATTCGACATAATGCAGATTTTAGCTATTTTTTTAATTTGAAGTCTTTGAAATGTTCATGTTGTGCAAGTCAAACACGTTCGTTATTATACACTTTATATCAGAGAACAAACATCATTTGTTGTGAATTAATCTGAATGGTACTGAGCGTGGTCTTCCGGTGGCGTTGGTGGAGTCTCAGTATTGAGCCCTTTTCAGCTAGCCTTTCGAAAAATAATTTAGTGTGTACCTGGGTATGGCACACTTATCCTGACTTATTTTATGTTTTATCCTCACTTATTTTTTAAAGCAGTTCAAGACTTGAGCGCCTCCTTGAGGGCCCTTGCCAATACACGAAATAAACTGCAACCAATATGTATATCATTTCAATGCCCTTTCTCATGCGGTTTATGCGAAAGAAGTTATACTGAAACATTATGTTGAGAAAATAGAATTGAGCTTGTGTGTTGATACGATATTTTATATTAACCGTCACAATTCAAGGACCATACTACAATTATACAGCACTGCCAACACGTGTTTGGGTGATATTACTTTATTATAATTCACTTATATGAATGGATTCTCCGCAAATATAGTTTTCTGATGTAAATAAAACGATCAGCTGTCTCATAGCGATTCCATATTTCTGATGTTCAAAAAATTCTTTGTCGTAGACGGGAGGTGTCAGAATAGAAGACCGATACACTTGGTGTACAACCAAGGGAAGCGTAACTTTAACAGTTTATTACGACACACAAAAGACATGTACAAATTGAAACAAATTTTACAAGGCAACATTCTGAAGGTGATTCAGAAGAACCGAATGATTCGAAAACATTACACTACTTTCGTTTCTCCATTTGATTTTACCTTTGCATTGTTTACTTCTGCTGAAAACCCACGTAAATGGGATTAATTAAATAAAATTTTAATACTCTCCAATGTCAATATCATTCGAGTGTAGTTTTTGACAGATTTTGTGGTAAATTTGGATATTCTGAGACATAAATTTAGAAAGTATACATTTTTAGAGTAATCAAAAACAACCATATTTATCAAAATTGTTTCACATAATTTTTATGGCTTTGTAATTCCAACATCACCGGACAACATAGTTTTAAAACACCCTTTCCAAAATGAGTAATAATATCACAATCCCAAAGCTCGGCATGTGTTTCTAATTATTGCACTTTCTTTTGAAATTATTTAAAATTGACGTTTGTCTACGTTTTCAAAATCGCCTTTAAAACCCAGGTATAATAAAATTAAACCCAGGTATAGTAGATTTCTATCCGTATTAACAGCTATCACACATCAAAACACCCAAATTAATCCGAAAAACTTGCGACCGAAACCAAAAATAAACAAGATCGTTGAATAGATAAGAATAAGATAAGCGAAAACCTCCTTTAGTTCGAAGTGTTGTCCTATCAAACTTACCGGCTGGTTTAAACGTGGCCGCATCGAAGGAAGCTGTCCGCACCGGGTGCTTATCTTTGTAGCTGGGCTGACGATCCGGTACGAACGGAACGGCCGGCAGCGATTCACCGCGAGTCAGTGGCGGTCGCTGGATGGAGCCTGGATCCTCCGGACCCCGCTTGGCACTGCCCGTCGGTCCATCCATCGGTCCGTGGTCGTCATCCTCCGGCGGTGGTCGCTTCAGGTTGACTGAAAGTGCCGGCGGTACCTGCTGCCGGTTGCCGTGCGGTAAGTGATGCGGTGGCATATGCTGCTGTAGGCGTGCCCCCGGGCGAACTCCGGATATGTCATGTGGCTCGTGCTTGGGTGTGAAATCAACCAGCGTCGGCCCGTTGGGACCGGTGCGTACGGAGTAGTGATGATGTGCCTGCGGTACCGATCGATGCGGCATTTCGCCGTTCTCGTGACCACGTTTACCACCACCACCACTACCACTGCCGCCAGATCCGCCACCACCACCACCGCCGCCGCCGGCACCAGCATGAATGCGTTTCATCTGTCTAGCGCCATCCAAAACCAACTCGATCCGATCGGCTCCTTCGTAATTCACACACCCTCGGCATACGGCCTCCGAAAAATCGTGGATCATTGCCCACGGCATCCTGGGCAGATCGCACAGATAACAGTGCTGACGCTTTGCTTGTACAGACATTTTGGAAACAGATTTAACTAACTGAAGTAATCGTTGCAATAATTCACTTGCACTGAATATTTTCCACCAATTCACCTAAGTGTCGACTTATGACAATCACTTCAAACAGATCGCTTCCAACCAGTCGTTTTTCACCACGAAAAATACGAGCTCCATTGAAATTAACATGCTCCACATTAGATTCAAAAGAAAATATTCCACCAATTCCACTAAGACCGCGCAAGAACAAGATACAATTTTGATTCCGCGATTACTTCACTGGCGTAATTAAGTATTCATATTACAATCCCACTAATACGTTGTGTGTGTGTTTGTATTCCGTCATTCACCGGTGCGATACAGTTGTCCCGTTCAGATTGCGCCAAGTGTGTATATCAAAAGAAGAGTGTATGATAAATACAGCTCGCAAATGATGCAATCTCTGCCGTTTCCTCTTCTTGCCGTCGCCAACAGCTTTTCCACAATTTCTAGCTCACCAACAATGAAAATGCAGCTCTGATAAGACCACTTCACTAACTGATCATCATCCTTATGTAAAATTCCCTTTCGCTAGATGCAACACTGTTTTGTTCATGGACACTTTCGCTAGCTGAAAACCTCAAACGCCTAATCGAAACCCAAGATAATCGATAATTTTCGCTTCGCCAAATTTTTTCGCTACCCCTCTACTTCGGATATTTCCGTGAAAGCAAAAAATCACTTCCGAAAAACAGAAAAAAGTCTCGCCATAACAAACAACGGTGTGCAGCAACCAACGAGCGCGTCACTTTTGAAACGAACGGTTCGCTCAAGCTGCTGCGGAACCCTCGTGTCGGTCGGCGAGAACCAGCGCTTACAGCAGATAGCGTAAAGTGTGTAGTGTAGTGTAGAGTAAATACACAGAAAACGAAGAATAATACGTACCAACGCTCGTCACAACAGCACCGCCCGTGCACACAAGCGTAAAGTCTGGGCGATGGGTGGCTGTGGAAGAGTAGCAACAGCAGCAACAACACCGATAGTTGGCATAGCTGGTTCACTTACACTAGCGTGATCACATAATGGAAAGAAGAAAAAAAAGTACACTCATGTGCCTTCAGTGATTGCCGTTAATTCTTATTAGCAAAGGCACTAGGGTGGATGCGGGATAGTTATTCGTAGGCACATGATACGATAAGGTGGAATTGAAAATTTGCTTCAAGATAGACAATGCAAAAAGAACATTATGCAATCAGGAAATTAATATTTGAAGTAAACATGATGCAAGTTTTTGGTTTATAGAACATCCTACTCATATGACTAAATCTCAAATCAGCTCTTGAGCTATTGCAGTACCCGGATAGAAATTTACAATAGCATTTACTCTACAAGCAATCACAAAACAATTGAAATTATGGTTGTGACATTGTTCCATGTAGAGTTCTCGTAGTAGATTTACAATACACTTTAGATAATATTAAATTTTACTGCGCAGCGAAATAAATGTTTACATTAAGTTTTACTGTTTCTGAGAGAAAAGTGTGTGGAAAAACATCGATTTTTTAATGTTAAGATGTATAACCACACCCCTTTCTTCCTATAATATTCGATTCTACATTGAAACGTTAAAGTTAATTGTTTCTGCATTGTAGTATAACATTTCACCTAACTGTAAATTATTCTAAAATCTGTACAGTTTAAGACAAACATTGACTCGTTGAGCGTTGCATTGCGTTAGCGTTCGTAAGTTGCAGACTGATACCTGCAAGACCCATCTACCGATCAATTAACAGCGATTTCTACTTCCAACGCTCTTTAAAAAACAATGTTAAAAGGCATTTCATTTCGATCTTCGTTTTCAACTAGAATATTTAATCAACCATCAAGAAAAAAATACGCAAATTTGTAAATGAATTGGCAGATAGTGCAAAATAGCCGAAAAGCCCAACAATTCTAGAGTACCATTCACCGATCACTACAAGTAATAGATATCCATTTGCCGAAAATTATAGGTTTATAATTTTTATTACCGACAAATTAGGTCCCAACATGTGTTGCAGACTTTGTTCATTCGGTTTGTATATAGTTCACTTAGAAATATTGTCCTTACACAGTTTTATTAACAGTTGGCTTTGAGTTAAGAAAAAAAGCGGTAAAATGGCAACGGATTTAATACAGCATCCAAATATAATTATTTGGAAAAATACGAAAAATAAATAATGAAAGTGTATATTATATTGATTAGAACATCTTACTATTTCCATATTTCACTTTATTAATCATTTCTAAATTCCGTGCAATATTCGAGTCAAAACAATTTCGCCGTCAAATTGATCGGTAAATGGAGGCCTATCGGTGGATGGGCTCTGCACGGTACATTTCATTCCCACACTTCTACTTGAGGAAGAACGTTTTGGAATGGCAATTTTCCCAGCCCAAGTGAGAACATTGCCAAAGAGCCATCATTTCGTGTCTCGACCATCTTTACCGTAACTTGGGATATGGGAATCGGAGTATTGATGTGGTACTAGCTTAACGGAAGACCACGACTCAGTGACAAACCCATAAAAACCACGGATAGGGTAGTGACAATACCAAAATTCAATCTCGTTTTAATTGTAAATCAGCAATTTTGATATTCATTTTAATTTTCATTAAATGAAATTATAGCAATGTGCATCATAGAACTGCAACTAGAGCGCGGCAACAACGGGAAATATGCACACCAATAGTGCTTCAGTCGTCCAATATCATCGCTAGCTTCTAATTCCATGAAATAGAACAACGACAAGTAAATATCGTTAATAATGTACATATTTTCGTTTGCCCAGCACTACGTTCAATATCGAAGGGATTAATGTCGCTCTCAATCTCAAAGTAAAAACGAGTGTGCGTAGGAAATAATGAAATTTATTTTACTCTATACTTTGTCCTAGGCCGTTGTCTCATTTTCATTTTCGCAAATTTCCGATGCTTAAGAAAGTACCATCGCGTCATTTTGCCTGATTTTGGTAAATGAAAAAAAAAACATTTTTCGACTCTGTCAGGAAAGAAAAGCTTGCATAGCTTCGGTTCAGGCACCCTATTTCTATAAAGGAAATTTCTATGTAGGAAAGCTATTAAATCCCGCCTTTGTAGTTTTCAATAAATAGTTCTGATAGTTCCCATAATAGTTCTGATTATGGGAGACTTGCTCGTAGAATTGTGACAACCGAATCGATCAAATGGGCTATTGACAGTTTTGCTCTGTTTAAATTATCGGAAAAAGATAGGATCATTCCAGTTCTACTTCAAAGAGGATATATACACATCCAGCATATTTTTAAAAAGTTCTTACTTGTAGTCTGACATCAAGATACACTCCATTAGCTTGGCGGGAAATAATTGTAAAATTCATTCCCAAAGGTGGCAGCGTTACTTATGAAAGAGCTTTTGACCGATCACTACAGTCGGAGTGCTAACTTGGGCGAGCACCCGCTGCATGCTGCTTTTGACAACGTGTTTTTTTAATACATTTTGGAAGCAGCACGAGGTCGTGAAGTACCTTTATATATCATGCATTGAATGCGATGCTTAGCAACTGTCATCTGGGCTCATCCTTAAGATAAATAGAGATAAGGAAAGTGAGTATTGTTGAGGGAACTTAATAATCTTTGGTTTCCAACATATGGTAACGCCGCTGATCATCACCGGTATTTGCATTAACATACTTTTGATTTGAGGAAGTAAGCTTTCTGTGTTGAGCATGATCAACAAAGGATGACTACCGGAGCTCGGCCGTTGCTGTTCTTGGACTCCGAAATTACTGTCACAGTTAAGTACGTTGCGGTAATTCTTAACTCAAAACTGAATTGATCAGCTAACATTGATTTCGGAATTAAGAAAGCTTGTATGACCTTCGGTCAATGTAAACTGGTTTTCGGCAATCTTGCGGACGCAAACCTATGTACATTCAGTGGATTCACACAACAATTATAAGACTAATACTGGCATACGGGTCCAACGACAGGAGAAGTCACGACAATCCAATCAAAGTTAAACCATCTTCAGAGGATGATCATGAACACCTACCTAGTATCGCTAGAAGTACCGTTTGACAATAGTATCGCAGTCTGACAGACATAACACTCGAAAACAATGCTTCGCCTGCTTTAACGGTCATCTATACTATAAAATTGAAAGTACGCCTTAACCACTGAACAGATCGACTCCAAACTTTGCATATGTGCTCAGAAAACTTTTGGGAAGGTAATAGGCATAATTTTTTAACACATTTATACAGATATATAGGTTATAGTTACATATGGACTGTATTATCGACATACACCAAAAACAATAAATGTATTAGACCGGCAACAATTTTGACTTTTTTTCGGAACACTGTTAAAGCAAACGGTAATTGGCTTTACATACCATTTGTCAAATATGAGCTTTTTTCGAAAACTCTAGTTTACTCACAAGAATTTTTATGTTTGTATGTGAAAATATATGAAAAATAGACAATAGAAACAATAAATTCAGTGCAAAATGCCAGTATCATCTTGTGCGTCCCAAAATCTGCTGATATATAGTTTAAGGTGTAAGGATTAACATTGCCGAAGACTGCAAATTGATCTGACTTTGCAGTAAAAATATATTCTCATAAAAAGTTATGTAGTGCCTCTCTTTCTCGCACATGCTTAGAATAGGAAATTTCGAAAAAATTGATTGGTCTTCAAAGATAAATAACTTTTTAGGGGAACCTCTAATCAATATGCGATTTTCAATAAAGCTGTTCTTTATAAAATAAGCTATGCAACCATAAGTTTTGAGGTATGCAGAGTTACTGTGAAATTTTTTTATTGGAATTTTTAGTTTTTATTTCCGAGATTCCATATATATTACTATAGAAACTTGAAACTTCTTGTGGGTAAACTAGAGCTATCGGAAAAAACCTCATATTTTGCATATGATTACCATTACAAATTACCATTCGAATTAGCAATGTTTCGAAAAAGTCAAAATTGTTGCCGATCTAATATGTATTTGTTAATTACTTCTAAACGACGATTCCAATTCTAATGAAATTTGGTATACGGATTCCTTCCACCAAGGAGATATTTCTTGAGTAGTCTTTAGAAGGGAAAGGGGGTGGCCCCAGGTTTTGAAGGAGTAGGCCTTCTGAAGCATTTTTAATATCTCTGCAAATTATTTGATATATGTATTTCAGCCACCATGGCGATTTTCTTTTGCGATTAGAGATATGTTCACCTGTTAAAACATGTTCAGATATGTCTAAGGACCAAGCTTTGATGATTTATGGGCATGTAGGGTCTATTAAATGTATTAAGTGTAAGTGATCTTACTATGGAAACATAGTAAAAACATGATTTTTAATTGGAGACACCTCTAAATCGTGTCTAAATTAAGTCATTTTTGGCGAAAGTTTTTAAATTCACGCTTAGAACAAAAATTTGAGCTGACTCAATATTTCAATACTTTTTCAAAATGTGGAGAGATCTAACATACATGCAGACGCACACACGCTCACACACATACATACATTCTCCCAATTCTCAATTCGTCGAGTTGAGTTGATTGGTACACGAGGCTCGGCTCTCCGGGCCTCGGAAGAACTTTTCATAGTTTGAGCGAATCCTATACATTTCTTTTAATAAAAATGAACTTTTCAATAAAATGCTTAGAATTATGCAAAAATATGATACTTTCGAAATTTCCTACATGGTTCAGTAATTTATGAAATAGAATTAAGAAAAAAATGGATTCTGGTACAGCTTTAAATTTTAAGATACTGCAAATTCGCCAGTATTGGACCCCTTAAAAACTCATCGAGCAAACATAAAACTCTTGAAACGTAATTTTTCTATAAAGAATTAGACAAGTGGTCGAAAGGACATGGCTCCGCTAAAAGAATTACCTAACTTATTTTTTTCAGACGCACATGGAGGCTTGACCTCTTGAAAAAGTATTCTGTAAATTACTAACTTAGCTGAACATTAAACCAAAAGAAAGACTGTTTTAACCACCCTGCTTGCAGACGCTCTGGTATTGATCGTTGGCTAGCCAGCAACGTTCTAAGCATCCAATGAAACATGACGACTAATGAACGGTAGTGTTAGTATTTTGATGATAAAAACACGAAGAAGATGAAAAAATATCTAAATTTCATTCATTCGTCGTCGGTGTTGGTCGGTATATGAGACTGTATAAGAGAATGACCAGAAACTGGAAAATGATGAGAAGTGATCCTGATGGAGTGTGCTTTGCACTGACTGTGGGTACATGGTACCCGAAAATTACTTAAATTAAATCATTGACATTAATGATGTGTTGTTATCTATTAACGATTTTGAAAGAATCATTGATGCTACAATATTTGTCTTTTTCTAATATTTTTTGTGATATTATATCAGTAATTTTATGTTATTCTTTTTCATTTAATGTGAATAATTGTTTTTAAATCGTCTATGACAATAAAAATATTATTTATTGAAAATCCTTTTAAGTACGATGCAGCAACTGCTTTTGATACATAGACAACATTATGGATTTGAATATTATCGGCTTAAGAATGTTTTCCGGTGGAAAATTCGCCGCAATAATTCAAAATAATAAATTTTCACCAAACAGGGCTCAATCTAACCTAAAATTATTTCCGCTGAAGATTCGATCAAGTTTGGTAAATTTCTATGTAAATATGATGCTTTTTGGGAACAATGCAAGTACAGTGCGTCGGAATCAAAATTAGCACTATTACCAACCACAGTCGAGGAGAACGGGGCAAGACAATCAGCGGGGGCTGGCAGCTAATTGTTTTTCATGTACGTAGTTAGCCAGGTTGAGATGTGCTGAACATGTTATAATGTATATTTTCTGTATTCCCCCTAATTTTTGAAATTTTTATGAGACATAAATCCTCGCTCTATGAATGTTATTTACTTAAACTTTTTAAATCACCAAATAACCACTTTCAAAGTTAGTTGCCACGTTTTTTCAGATGAGTAGAAAACATGGGGTCCCTTGAGAACAATAATGTAAACTGTATTTTGCGAAATACAACAAAGTGTTGTATGGCGATTTTGTAACCAAATTAACCAGCTATCAAAATCGAACGGAAGCCTAGCCTAGTCTTCTCAAACAAAAACTCTGCATTTCGGAATGAGCCATCTGGCTTCCACGCCCTGTTCTGCTCTAGTTTGATTAATTCGAGCTTGGTATACTTTGGGGTGCGTTGGTAACTGCATTTATACCCATCCCAATACTACCCTGAACCTCGTTGCATTGAATTAAAGGGACGGTTGCTATTTTTTTTCCACAAATCAGTACACGGAATGCAGGCTTCATCTACACCTTGCTGGTGCCCATTTCTAGGAATCACGGAATTATTAGTAGAAGCACGGAGAAGTCTTTATTTATGCTCAGCCGAATCGATTTTTCTTTTCTCCGGGTTAAACGAAGGGGGATCCAGAGTCATGCCATGCTCCACACAATAGCTTTCGCATCCTCAACGGATCAACGGACGGGTGGGTGTGTATGGAAGAAAGGGCAGCAACAATTCTTGTCCACACCAACACCACCGAGGAGCGATTGCTTACGGTTCCCTATATACTGGACTGCCTCTGATTCTGATTGAACCAGTACATAGCACATACTAGAATGTCTGTCTCTCTGCACTGCTGACGACAGAGTAGGAGGACAAAAATAGGAAAACAACGCGAAAGAGCAGGATGGCTAATGCGAAAAAGAGACACATACAAGAACCTGTTTTTTTTCATTACGTTAATTTTTTACAACCGCGTTTTTGGTACGTGGCGAAAATGCGACGTTGCTGCCTTTTAGCTGACTTGAAAACCTGTTCCATACACACATGCACGGCGCGAAGGAGGAGGAATAAGCGACAGCAAAAAAGAAAGAATGTTATGTTATGGTAGTTAGGTTGGTAGGTATAGCGTTTCGGATTGACCGGGTGCTGGGCGGCAGGCATGAGCTGTGAGCATGCGATCTTCTCGTGCCTGCAGTAATGTCACGAATAGCACAGCACAACCAAGACCAATGTGGGTCTTTCCAGTACAGCTGTGTGGAGAAGTATGTATGGCTGTGCGGGTACAGTTTGGTGCATATTGAACGGCGATATTTAGTTGAATTCGAAGTATTTGAATGAATTTGTCAAGCAATATGACCTTATGGGCAATCGGATTTCAGTAGATTGAAGGAGTAGGTTTTCTTAGATCCCCTTACCTTCAACAATAAATGATAAGGCAAAGTTTTCGTATAGTTTTTTCGGGTCTAGCTAGTTCAGCATTCCAACTAGTGAATCCTCTGGAAGCACGTACAATTCAAAACGGGTTAGTATCTTCATATGGCCGTATTATAACTAGGTTCGTCATATTCAATTTTCTCAAAGGTCTCAGATATGTAAACCCAAATTTAGAACGCGTGAATCAAAATGTAAAACAAAAAGTATCCTGCAGGGATGACATATTGTGCTCATTAGGCACGAGGTGTCTATACTTGTAAAGTTCTGTCGAAGCATAGAGTTGTATGTAACACCTTGTGCGTCGCATATTGTGCAAATGTTAAATGATTTCCTGCTTTAAGTATTTCGTTAATTCAGAGTCTTTCATATTGACATTTTATACTTACTTTGTTTAAAGCTGTGTGTGATGTCCTTTGCTGTATCAAGAGCTCGTCTCCAATTCACTCAGATCATGCTTGTTTGTCGTCAGTCTCCCAGGGCTCCTTCAATTTGGTTGATCCTTTTTGATCATTGTGCTCTTCTCCTTTATAGCTGTTTCGAGCAGAGGCGGATTCAGAAAAAAAAATCAGGAGGGGTCCGAAATTTCGATTTTAAAATGAAGGTTGTACAATTCGTAATACATAATAATCTTATGTAATGAATATCAGTTTTGTTGGGCAACTATGGTTTCGAATAATTTTGAGTTTGACACTAATATAAAATTGAAACTCATTTAAAATTTCTCAACAAGTAAAATAATTTCGGAGGGGGTCCGGACCCCCAGGACCCTTCCCCTGGATCCGCCACTGTTCGAGAACCACTGTTACCGGGTTGTTGTCTGCTATTCTGATAACATTTGTAATCTACAGCTACCGCCGGTGGTTCTTCAAACAACTTCCATCAGAACCCCGCCGCACAAAATACTGGCGGCTAGCATAGTGCAGGTTTCGTGGTCAGCCTAATGAATGTTTCGAAGATTATTAGCTTCGTTTGGTAGTGCACTTTGTGCCGTCCCAAGGATTTTTGGAGCCTAACGTAGACCCGATTATCGGTAAGAATTTGTCTCTGAATTTCGTTGTTGGGGTATTATTAACAGCGGTCATAAGTCAAATACTCAAACTCTTCGACCGCCTCGATGTCGTTTCTCTTTATCAATATTTTCGGTGGAAGAGGTAATGCTACGAACCAATTTATGTACAGGTTCATTCCATTTTATTTCAGCCTTCAGTCGAATTTATGAATCAACCATCGCATCAAAGTTACTTTCCTCACAATATCTACGTCGTCGGTGAAACCAAAAACTGGAATCGTCCGAAAATTTGTGGAACACTTTTATCATTCCACAGCCATACTGAATAGTAACCAAGAGATCTTATTCTTTTGCCAGAATGCTCTACAAGCTTTGAAGAGACTCGGCAGTGTTCCTTAAACTCGGATGAATTGCACCACTTACTCAATTGTCACTTTAATCAATAGTATAGTATGTCCGGTAATGCGACTTAGAGAGGTTATGTGTGGCCACATTGTATTCACGGTACTCTGTTGGGCTTGGGCCGTAGTAGCGCGAGTACCGATCGCACCCACTTGATATTGTACTACAAACTCTGCTGTTATAAGGTTAATAGTATTAGCGATAGCAAAGCATTTGGGAGAGAACCATGTAGGTGGTGTTCAGCAACGTAATTGCTCGATAGTAGTAGCAATACAGTGTATCACCTTTTTTGTAGATGAGACACTACACTCTCCATCTAATCAACCAAGTAACAATTTTGTTTTTTTTAAGTTTTATAGCGTTTAATAAAACTAATACTTAAAACCGTCCATGCCTACCTTATGGTTTTATGTACTTCCTACAGGTTGCTATAAACCCATGTTATGACAAGTTGGCCCACTTTTATGGTATTCAGTAGAGCCTGCCATGCGAACTACTATAGGAATAATAGTTTTATTGCAGTAGTATTCTACTCTTTAAGTGTAATACTAACCCTACAGCATAAATCCCTCTTGTGGCGTAGCAGTTTTGAGATCCATTTTATGAGCGCTATAAAACCACCATAAAACTCTGTAAACCGCTCCTGAAAAAGTCTATAAAACCGCTTTTGCTTTCCATGTTACGGCTTTCAGTTTTAACCTCGATTTTCTCCACTGATGGGACGCGTTCAATAAAATTTTATCGAATTTTTATTGCTTAATGCCGCATGATTCCAATCATTGAACGAAATAAAAGACTGTTAGGCATATAATTTTTCTCAGAATATTGAATATAAAAGAAATTTATTGTTGTTTAAAACCTTTCCATACGAATTCGGAGGCATGCCGTTAAAGATTTATGATAAAAGACAATGAAAAAATAACGCAAAATGAATGCACCTAGTGAAATCTGCAAAAATTCAGTATTATGTAACATTTTTTAACAAAAATTAAAATAACCTCTCAACCAAGTTTTTATAAAAGTGTTTCAAACTAGAAAGCGCATATTTGAGAAATTTTATCATTCGAAGAGGATGATTCATGTTATAGAAATTATGTTCAACAATAGTTGTATTTCCAATCTATGTTATCAACAGGCTGATTGATTGTGGTAGCACAAGTACTGGAAGTTTTGGGTTCGGATATAAGACATGTGTCAATAGCACTAATTCCAAGCATGCATGCACGAGACATTTCAGGTGAATTCTTCATGACGTTTTTGTTCACAGCAGCGAAAATGAGTAACCTTTCAATATGTATAGGTGTTTCATATACGATTCTTGATCTATAGCGGTGAAATTTTACCCATACTGCAGAAAGTGGGATATGTTCGTAGTTATAAATTATTGCTGGAATTTCATAAGTTGATCCGGTTACACGACTAGAATGTTGACATATTATCGTGCACCGTGAAAGGTTTATTTAGGGTACGAGCATCATTTGAATCCCATGATTTGCAAAGAAATAAATAACAACTTCAAGTCCCTCTAGCAATACAGGCTTTGACCTAGACTTAGGGACGCCTAGTTATGCTACATTATACTACATTGAAGCAGGACTTTAGCCGACGGATGTCGTTGGCTTTGTGCGAAGGAAGCTAAACAAACTTTTTATCTTTCTCCTAGCTGACTTCAACTTTCCAGCAATGTCATCAATTCCCATTATCTCAACATGTAATGAAATCCGGCAACGCGTTCAGTGAGCAGTTATGACAATTTAGGTAATCACTCATGACTACATGTTTAATTTCCATTGACATATCTCCCGAGAGTTGAGGGTATGAGCAAGATCCCATACGTAAATGTCAGTTTGTCTCTACACCATTCGGTGGAGGAAATAACTCTACGAACGATGACGACAATGACGCGATGATTTGTACGAACCCGGATTGGCTTTTTATATTGTTTATGGGGTGGTGGCTGACGACGAAGGTGCATTGATGTGGGAACCAAAATGCAGGCCATTATTATTTAAAGTCACGTCATGGAAGATGATTACCGAGTAGATGAAAAGTGTTGGCTGGCACAGAGGCAAACCACGGACGGAGACACCGTCGGCGCGTGCGTGCAGAGGTACACACACCTACATGTTACAGCGCTGGTGGAAGAAGATAGCACAGGTTCGTGTTGGTAGTGAATCATTTAAGAAATAATCAAATTTTTAAAACTTAATCACGATTCGTAATCATATCCTGAAGGGGGCTATTATCGTTATGGCACCAAGCGGAGCGTTCGGAAAGGGCGTTGGTCGTCGCCGTTTGAGTCGTGATGTTGGCAGCAGGATAGATTAAAGTTTCAGTTTTGATGACAATTACAAAATTTGTCCTGGTGGATTTGTTTTTGAATCGATTTATTTATATAATTAGCGCCATTTACAATCTTCGCTAGAGTGTTTAAATCCGTGATCTTGAAGTAATTCGTTTTTATAAATTCACGGAAACGCAGTTGAGCTTAGCACAACCAGAACCATCGTTTTCTGAAATCAAATGGTAAAAATGGTTATACGCAACAATACATAGGAAGTGTTGAATGTCTTTTGCGTTATGCAAAGTCGAAAAAATTTCGGGTGTTAGTACTTCTACACTCGGATATAAGTTTTTTTTCTAATTATTCGAAATTTGTCTTTGAAACATTTTTTACCGGTTTACAGAATTTATATATTTTTAACAATGTTTTTCAAAAGTTCGTGACTTGAAATTTGTTGGTTGCATTTAAAGTCTGCCTAAGAATAATTTATAGAGAAATAAAAGCTCCTCGCTCCCTAAGGAATAATGAACCCTGCTAATAAAGTCTATAGCTCTTTATCGCAATGAGTTAGGAACAATGACATATCTTTCAGTTTAAGCTCTCTATACATAGTGTCGTCTGTCTATGGGGAACCAATAAACCGGATACGCAATTGCATTACTGCGGGTGTGTTGCCTATCAGATGATATGAAACTCGTAATCGGACTCACAAAGATTACACTACTAATGCTCAACACGTTGGAAAGTTGCTATATAATAATTGAGTTCAAAATGTTCATTTAGTGCCCTTAGAATGTAGCAGTTGTTATCGGGAAAATGCAACACATTCTTTGACAATTTCGGTTTCATATCTGGTAGAAAAATTTTGCGGTAGTGAGTTCGCTGGGGAATAGGTGTGATAATAGCTTAGGAACTTGGCGAGTTCCCCGGAGGCATCATGAACCGTCATAGGTGGTCAAAGCTGCTTTCATCGATTATTAGTGATCCAAACCAGCAAACTAGAGTAATGTTGCACCCATTTTAATGTTTTAATGTTTACATCATTTGGACATCATGGTTGTACCAGTTTATATGGGAATTTGCTGTATGACCGCCAGGCATACCAACGGTACCGGTAAACTACATTTTTTCCGGTACATTTACATTTGCACAAGCCGTACAGCCCGCTACAGCGACGCATCACTACTGCTCTTGCCAGAACGGTAGCCAAACCGAGTACACTTTTCCGCACAGCAGTAAAATACTTTTGACGTAGGACTACGTCTTTATTTTCGATATGGGGGTGCACTCTGCAAATTCTACAAAAATGGTATGTAACGAAAAGTGGTTCAATTTTAAACGCATACAATTCAGCCATCTCACGATAAATTTTCAAATTTTTTGCACAAATCGCCCCGAAATACTTCTAAGAATAGATTCCAATAGATAAACCCAAAGATTTTTGATATCATAGCATTAAAAAATTAAATAATATACAACCTTGTCAAAATATCGCGCATTACCACACAGAAGATAGCGCTTCCCAAGCCCTGTACGACGGATTGGTGTACCTAGCGCGCAACGCTTCTATGAATGACGTCATCATCGACTATTTAAAGAACGGACTTGGCCAGACACGCTCAGTTCCAGCGTTGCCATAGTAGCGGATTTTTCCGCAATCCTGCGGAATTTCCGCAATTTAAAATAGAGTGGCGGATTTTTCTGCGGATTTTCTGAATTTGCGGATTTTTTGCGGATTTTTCATGAATGAATCAAATGGTTGGCCTTAATTTTTGAATTTTAAATTGTATGTTTAATCACAATACCTACATTATATTATTTTTATAAAGTAAACAATTGATTTCGAAACGGCAAAGTAAATTTCGGTTGCTGAATTTCAGCGAAATGGTTTCAGAGTTTCAGCAACCATTGAGAACTCAATAAAAATATAAGTGTTGAAGTTCGACAAAAATACTATAAACTGAGATTGTTTCTTCGTTCCCGCTTTGCTCGCTTTATTAAATTTTTAAGCGTTCAAATTTAAAAACGCTAAAGTTTTAAAACTTTAAAGATTTCAAAGTCAAAATTTATGAATGTTTAATTTTTTTGTTTTGAATTTCTGAATATTTTCCTTTTTGATTTTCAATTTATTAAATTTCAAAAGTCTTGGATTCTTAAATTTTTATATTTCCGATTTTTAAATTTTGAGAAGGAACTCCAAAATCATTGAATTTTAAAGTTTTTAATGTATAATCCTTTAAATTTTATGTTTTTAAATTTTATAATTCCCAAATTCTGATATAATTTTTACATAATAAAATGTTAAATTAACAAATCTTCAAATTTTAGGATCTATGCATTTTTAAATGTTTAACTTCTTGAATTATGAAATATATTTATTTTTGAATTTTCAAATTTTTTAACCATCATATTTTTAAATTTTCATGCATTTAAATTTTTTAAATAAAAAATTTTTTAATATCAAATTAAATCTACAATTAAACATCCAAAAACTTTTAATATCTTAATTATTTATTAGGTTTTTATATCTTCAATTTTTTAAATTTTTGGGTTCCAAACTTTTAACCTTGAAAATTTTTGAATCCTCAGATTTTAATATTTTTTTTTTAAATCAATTTTTTATACCTTTAAACTTTTAAACTTTTGAATTTTGAAATGATTTTCTTTTTGAAATTTCAAATAACTTATTTTTTAATTTCATAGTTTTTAGATTTTTAAAGCATTTAATTTCTAAAATTTTAAATAATTAAGCTTGAAGTTTTGAAGCATTTTGATTTTAAAATTCGTGAGTTTAATATCTCTTCTGAGACAGATACTCCCGAACAAGCTCACAGATCAAGAGACCGTGGATACTGTGATCTCCAGGTCGGCTTGCTACTGGGTAATCGAAGGGGCTTCGCGAAACAAGGTTGTGCACAAAACTATTGTATTTCTAGGATGTGGAAAAGTGAAATTTATTTAAATAAAAATGAGCAAACAAAGTGTTGGTGTGTGGTGTGGTTTATTGGGCTATTGTAGGTTTCAAGTTCGCTTTCTGCTGCGGTACGTACCGATGCTGGGCTGCTCGTGGTGTTCGCTGATGGCGAGCGCTCGCTGGTGATTCCGGCGATGCTCGCAGTTCGTTGGGTTTGCTGTTGGTGCTGGTGGTACAGCTATGGCGTCCCGATTTGCGGGGGTCGCAAAGGCTCCAGTCGATTGTAACGGCGGATGGGTGGCGTGGCGGGAATGGAACTTTACGGCGTCTTCCTTCTTTGGCTCGATCAATGGGCCACGGACGATACCGTATTGGATTCACCGAGAAGGGCCCTCCTTTACGTTTAGGGCACAATACCCGAGGGTTCACAGGTCTCTGCGGCACCTGTACGCTAATTCCTTGGCAGTTAAACGTCAGCAGATTCCTCTGCCTAGGCCGAAACGTGTTCGAGTGAGTGTTTTATTCGGGTATAAAAAAGGTCCTGAATGAACAGCACGGTTGGGATCTCCAAGATGTCCGCTAAATATTATCTCACTACTTATAATTCTTTTCACTCACTTCCGACGCACACGAATGTCGCGGTACTAATGACCAATGGCGGATTTTGCATGGTCCCCTTTCCTTACTACTGCCACCCACCATTACCATTTCCATCCCAGGTGTAACCTATCACCACCTCATTCAGCGGTGTATTATCTCTCAGTGAGCAACTGTTAGCTCACTGTTCAACCCATTACAGCCCGATGTTGTTATTTACAATTGCTGTGATGTGTATTTGTCCCTACTATTTAAAATTCATATTTATTTATTTATTTACTAACTAATACTAACCCTACTAACAGTAACATTAAGAAACACAACAGTTTTAAAAAATACAATAATGCACATAAAAATCATCGTGACTTGTAACGACGGTTATAAGTTCCTGAGTTAGATTGTTTTTACTTCGATTATAGACGTTTTAGCCTTTGGGTAATTTGCCTCCATTTTCAGGATAGAAAAATCTCTTTAGAAATCTCTCTAACTCTATGTGCGAGATTGATAATTGAACCCAAGTGAGCTGCGAACGAGGTAAACGATTTGTCATCTACGCTATGCCCGCCTTTTGAATTTGATTGACACATCCTTAAATTTTTGTGCATTTTGGTATTTTTTTTAGTTCAAGTTTTTTTTTAATTTTCGATGCTTTTATTTTTGAATTTTAATTGTTTTATTTTTTTTATTTTTGGAATTTATTGGATTTTAATTAGGATTTTTCGATCTTTTAATTTGCAATTTTTATATTTCCAATTCTTGTTTTTTTAAAATGTTCCTTTTTGAAAATTTCTGGAACAAGGTGCGCAGAACTAAATATGCGTCCGGTCAAATTTCCGCATCTTCTTTAGTTCACTGAGAAAGAGGATTTTCTCCCAAATTCGGCGGCGAGTGTGGAGTTTCCAGTCAAACATTTGAAAATTGAAAAATAAAAGTGATTCATACATAATGATAATAAATTGTAAAAAAGCTCGAAAAGCCCTTAATGGTGGAAAAAAATAAAAAATGGGGATTTTATTACTTGCGGATTTTTGCGGATTTTGACGTCAGCCGGGGATATCACATTTGCGGATTTCCCAAAATAAATAATGGCAACGCTGCTCAGTTCCCTGTTGAACGGCTGGCGAAGCAGATCACTGCGCTGTGTTGTTTACAGCCAGTGTAGCTGAGTTAGAAATCCGTTACACTGGCTGTGAAGGGACGCTACCCTGTGTCGTTCAACAGGTGACCGCTCCAACTGCTTCCTAAATGCCGCTGTAATGTTGCCAGTAAATTTTTGGTTTAACTAGCACATGTATTTGCTATTTGCGCTTGAAATTAAGTATTGTAGTGGTAGTAATAAACTTCCCATTTTGGTTTAAACGCAAGGACAGTTTTAAAACAGGATTTGATTAATTAGGTTAGCTCATTCCAGCAATTTTATCAATTCTGTAATTTAAAGGAATTTTACGGAACTTGGTGAATTTGGCCCCACTTGCAACTGGTATAATCAACCTGCACAAAGTGTTGCATAACGTAGGGCTGTTTTTGGAACAAAATCATTCAGCCCTTCGCTATGCAAAATCACGATATTATGACAGATGGGCTAAGCGCGGCCGTTCCTTTCAATCGGGAAAGGCCGCGTGGAATTTTGGTGAAACGCGCTAATAGTGTCGTGGTGGTACCAGTTGTCTCTTTCGCTCTACCCATCATCATCAGCGTTGACTCATTTTGCATTATACGCTTGGTTTCAATGTTTGGGGCGAATGTGTTGGTAGGTAGGGGAACTGGCGGTAAAATGAACATGTTAAGCAAAGTCATTATTTTCTAACTAATAAGTGAATGAGATATTACAATCACCTTATGTTTCTTGTTAGACATGTTTTGTACATATCTGGTAAAAATACTTCGTCATAAACACATTTTTTCAAACATGATTCTTGATTTCTAAACATGTCCAAAAATGAGACATGTTTATAGCGAGTTGGTAAAATGAACAAGTGGCGGTTGTAAAATGAACAGCTTCTGGTGACCATCAAAATGTCCTGTATGTATGCAATGCGCAGCGTTGGAAAGCATTTTCCGATCAATGCTAATATTCCAACAAATCATGAGCTTTGCATACACACAGGGCATTTTGCAGGAAAAAAATTGTCACGGAAGAATTGAATTTTCATGACGGAATATTAACCATTTTACAATCCTGTAGCATCGAAACACATCTGCAAACTTGGGGTTATCCATGGGTGTTTGAACTTTTAGGATCTATTTGAGAGCAACTAGAAAGCTTGTTCTATACATGAGATGTGATTATATTGTCTAAAATTTGATTTTTCTTCACCGGTCCGGGTGTTTTTTCCCAAACACTAAGTACTAAGAAAATAAATATTTTACATTAAGTAGTATAGTCCTACGTCTACAGTTCGTGCAACCCCATAGGGCTGCCCCTTATAGTTTTTTGTTTTGCTGCTGTACTCCGACCGCTCGGTGAGAGTGTGGCGTAGTAAAGTTTGCCCTTTCACTTTGTATACTTTTCTCTGCATAGTCAAAGGGAGAAGCCCGCACAAGAAAGCGTTGATGCCGGTCGTGGCGTAAATGAACCGCATTCATTGTCATCGTTTGTGAATAAAAATATTAAAAAGTGTAAAATAAGGAAAGAGCAACTGTACCGCTCGCGTTTGGTGGCTGTACTAGGGGCAGTATTTTGTTGTCATGTTACTGCTTTGCACACAGGCTGCCGTACAGCGCTGGTCGTCCTGCACTAGCGAACGACAGCAGTGTCGTATGGGAAAGGACAATGTAGGCAGCAATATTACCGCCGTAGAAAAGGTAGGCATTTTGCATCATTGGTGACAGCACTCTTCAACCCGTAACTCCGGTACCAGAAGTCAGATCAACTAAAAATTCAATAAAAATTAAAAAAACCGATTTAATCCAATTATCAGTGAGATGAGATATTTTTTACACATATCACTGTTGTATTATTCATTAGTTTGCCGAATACACGCTAACTAGAATACTAGATGTGAGATAAGCACAGTTTCGAGTCCTGTTCGAATAACACTTTGAATAAACTGAATAAATTAAAGAAAAATAATAAAACAAATAAAAATTTAAAATATTTATGAAGCAAAAAACAAAAAAAGAAGTTTTTCATAAAATGGATAGAATAATTAATATAAATCAAATTAATAATATTAAGTGTTGATTTTGTGTGTGTTTCGAATTCATCTCGTCAGTAACTAGCACCATCTGGGTGTCTAGTTAGACGATGTATCTAAACTAGTACCCAAATTAGCACTAGTTAGACACAAAACGTTCCAAACCGTTTATACGACAAACGACCTCTTATCTAATGGCTAAGGTGTCAATCTTAATTCTCAAAAGGGAAAATTGGATTAGCCCAATTTGCGCATCAAGGGCACAAAAGCTAACTTATATTAAATGTTGATTTTTTGTGTTTCGAATTCATCTCGTCAGTAGCTAGCACCTTCTGGGTGTCTAGTTAGACGATGTATCTAAAATTAGCACTAGTTAGACCCAAAAAATTCCAAACAGTTCACACTTTTGGGACTTAAGATTGCACAAATTACAAAATAAATCAAATCAGATCAAACGAAACTTAGGCAATAATAAAAAAAAGTTATGAAATTAAAGGAAGTAAATTAAATTATTTCAAGCTAACAAAGTGTTATCCAATAATAAAAAGAACTGACTAAACCGAATTAATAAAATGAAGAAACAGAATAAAATATATTAACTGGGAAAACTAAAAATTTTATAAAATGATTAAAATAAATGTAATAAATAATATGAATAAAACCCAAAAAAATTTTGAAATGACTAATGAATAATATGGATAAAATTAACCCTTTCATACCAAATATTTTTCTAGCACATATATGGTTCCAAAACCGTTTTTCTTAAAAGTGTTAAGGTAAAGAAACACAAAAAACCTGTTTTGATCAAGATAGATGCTTATCTAGCAGTGTGAGAAGCTGCTAAATTTTTACATACCGATACTTAATACAGATCTCATGTAAAGTTTTCAATAACTCGATTGGGCAGAAGAGATAGCCGAAAGCACTCTGCATTGATAAAATTTATCAGTTTTCAACAATGTTTGAAGACAACGAAGATATATCAAAAACAAATTTTTTTCACCGATAACTGAAAATGTCTCTGACAGCACTGCTCCAGTGAAATCCAATCAGAACAATAGCAATAACTTCAGTTCTACGGATATTTCTTGTAACTATTAGTGCTCAAATAAAGGGCGATAGTCACAATTATTTTTTTTTCTTTTTAGTGAAAAAATTTTGTCTAACCCTAAAGTTATAGCTGTTTAAAAACGTGGTTGTTCATAAATAACAGGTTAACTGAAGTAAATGAATAAAACGAATTACAAAACCAGAATATTCTGAAGTGTTTGTGAAAATCCCATTGCAAAGAGCACGTTTTCGTTCTTCTTTTCTTGACGGCGTTTTAAGATTATCTGGCGTTTCTACTTTATTGATGAGCCTTAATTAGTAATCAGGAAATTTAGAAATCACTTTTTGTTCGCAGATTTCCGAAAAATAATTTTTGTACAGAATAGAATTTTCAGGTCCAGTATTTTAACGCGTAATTTGAAATGGTGAACTGAGATAAGGCCACCTGTAAATGGTATTCATTTTTATTAAAGTATATAGAAAAGAGTGTGGAGTATCTAGGTTATGTTGGCAATTATATTATTGTCGTTAGCACAAAAGCCCAACATTCAGTCGATTACAATGCAGTCTCTTTGCACCCATCCTTATCACTTGAGAATTGTTTCGTTCGGAATTCTCGTTCTGGAGATATGGGTTTATAAGTCCTACACAAAACAAGCCGTAAATTCTTGTTTTATGAGAATGCTCGCGGTTTTCTTGGAATCATAGTTGAAAAATATAACACTAACTGTCCAACAACCAAAAATAAGAAAACTCAAAACCTCACCGACTCCCCGAACGGGACTGATTATAGTATTTGCTGTTCAACTGATAGCGTCTGTCCGTGTATTGTACCCTGTCCACCCAATACCGTCGTGGAAGATAGGAATACACATTCAGCAGCGATGACCGCCCGACCGGGTGTTATTTCAAAACTTATTTGCGTAATATGTGCATACGTCGCAGAGGGCAGAGGACTACCGGCGGAGAGTACGAGGAAGTTGTGATAAGATAGGGTTTACACCGATGCTGGTGTCGTTATCAGCTTTCAAAACGATAAAGGGGCACCACTCACGAATGCATTGAATGTTTAGCTGGTCTGTGCTAGGTATAGGAAAGTAGTTCATCTATCATCTATATTCATTAGATGTGACTGTGATTTTTCTTGATTAATTTGTTGTTGCAATGCAATGTCATGTGCCGTTGATTGAAGCTCTACGTCATGGAGCAACATAAATGTCATCAATTTACTGACTGCATTTATTGGTGGCATACTTTTTTTTACTACAGCGCAGTTCAAGTTATCTTTGTCAACTTATGATAGCGGTGTGTCTTTTGTTATTTGACTACCACGATTCAACGCAAAGTCTTTTACACATTTACAATCAATAACTACTAAAAATGGATCTATTGAATTCCGCTTGCAACATTGGCGGGATTCAGGGCAGTCTTAAGACCACTCGGGGCCGCTGGGAACTATTAAACGGAGGGGCCGCCATCATTGGACAGTTGTAAATAGCTGTTCTCCATGCCACTCGATGATTTTTCCAAATTGGAGCCAAGTAGATCAACAATGCAGTTGGATGGGGAAAATCATCAAAATAAATAAAAAATCCATAGTTGTAGAAAGATAACAGGACGTTTGAAGGCTAGATATAAGAGATATCTCGGGGCGTTTCTCTTAACAGCAGTTGCAAATTGTAGCAGTAACCTGATTGAATGTGGTAATCTGACATTTATAGTTGCATGACGTTGTTTGAGGATGAAGAATGCTTTGGCTAAAGGGGAATGCTGGGCGGGTTAACCGTCCTCCATTTGAACGTTTTCTTGATCAAAAAAATGTATTCCATTATCAGTTTGCGGTGGTTTTCGTAAACAAACCGCGAAATTTCTTATTTTTTGATTATTTTTAATAATACGGTTTCCACATTTTCAATCTGAACTTGTTAACATCGAGACTATAGTTGCCAAGCGTCTTAAATATATGGGCTATTCGAGAGAAATAAGTAAAGTATCCCACATTCCAATCCTCTCAATGCTGATAAAATATACAAAGAAATATTTGTTGTTGATTCGGACCGTTGTTCGTTTGTATTGTCGTTAATTCTTTCGAAGCTCTCGTCTCATAGCTCTAAAGCTAAAGAATGTCCAATCTAAAAGAAATTATGTGAGCTAACTGAAATTGGAAATGCATTTGCCATGGAAAAGTAGCCTAGTATATCATTTGACCGTGTATGATAAGTTGGGTTTGACGTTTCAAATTCTTCTGATTAGCGAATGACAGCTACCTTGATCGTCATATAGACGTCAAGTCCAAAAATGCAAACAATAGAGTTGAATTTTTGGACTTGAGTTTCGATCATTTGAATATGAGCCTGTTTTCTTTTCCAAGTTGATAACTGATTCGCTCTAGAATACTTATCCGTCTTTCAGGTTCATCGCGTTTGTTTCTCCTTAATTTTCCGAAAATAGCCAACAAAACCGATACAGCTAGTCTCAAATGTTAGTATCGCTCAAGCAGGAACTTTTCGCATTTTGCTATTGTAAATTTACTCCAAAGGTAGCTTTCATCAAATATACCTCCGGGGGGGGAAGGGGGGGGGGGTGGTATAATCGGGTGCCTTTCAAAGCTGTAAGCACACGAGACGCCAGGACACACACCAAAAAAAAAAATTCGTTATGGGTTTTGTTCTAGCCATTCCAACGCGACAACAGCAACAGTGTTGGACTAGGGAGAAAGAAGCTTACAGTAAATATTTTGAGGGACGGGCATAGCGTAGTTGGTAAATCGATTGTCTTATACGCAGCTCGTTTGGGTTCGATTCCCAATCCCGAAAAGAGGCGAATGTAAGGTCCTCTATAATCAAAATAAAAAAAAATATGGGTTGTATCCTATTGCTTCGTGTGCAAACAGCTTAGGTGGAGGTTAAATTTTCTGCACGCACACATACCCATTTCATCCAAACACTGTTTCACTGTTGTGCGTTCCACTATCGTTGAATAACTCAATAGGGTTACAGCATAGTAACAACGACTACTCGACTGAAAGAATACTTCACCCGACCGTGCCTGTCAAGACAGTAAACGAACAATATTTCAATAATTATTATACATCCAAATATACTCTAAAATGAAATAATGTTATAGTGAAAGTATTCTATATGCAGTAGAGTAGTTCTACGTCAACAGTTCGTACAACCCCAGTGACTTGTTCCTTGTAGTTTTCTCTGCGGAAAAAGGGCACTGGTATTCCTCCAAGTAATTCTTATGACGAACAACATGCTGTGGGGTAAGGTTTAAAAAAGTAATTCAAACAAAGCAATATTATGAACGTTATAATACATCACCAAAAGTATAAGAATTGCTACCTAAAACAAACAGATCTACGCTTGCGTCCCATTGTCTACTTGCAAAAGCAAAATATGGGTGCGATACGTGAGCAAAACTGAGAAAGAATGCAAAGCTAGTTTAGGCCGATGACAAGCTGAAGCGGAAAGCGAAGCGTTTGCGGACGCGTCATAGTGTTTTGCCGCGTTCGCTCCGCTTTTACTATGACAGTATTACGCGTTCTACATGCACATACCAAAGAGATAGGTCAAACGCATTCGCTTCGCTTACCGCTACCGCATCGCAAATCGCGTAAGCATGTCATCGGCCTTATTCCCTAATGCGGGCAAACTGTGTTGTTGACTTTTCGAAATGTCCTTTAAGACCATCTATCGTTTAGTGGAGCAGTTGTTGAAGACGAAGATGAATAGCAGAAGTTACGACCATGCACTTTCACTATCTAAGTTATACGGTATTGACTATGTTCAATACCGTCACCCAAGTAGAATCATTTATTTCGCAGAACAACTTGCAATACATTGTGGAATGTAATAACGTTTATTATAGTATCCCATCATATACAGACGACGAAAAGAAAGCAGTATTGATGACGACATGGACATGAACGATAACGCGAGAGAAATCCAAGTAGCGTTGGATAACGTAACAAACGCTTCACCACCAAGGAAGAGGATTTCAGTACGCGGCGGAAAACTGCGTCAACAAGACCCGACGGACTGGCATTTTCAGCGTCATTTTTATTTTAACCTGCTGTGATGCTAATTTCAGTGGACTCGATGCTAATTTCAGTAGACTCAGCTTTTATCAATTTTATCCCACTTACGACAATCGTCTACGTTTTAGTTTTAGTGAGTCGCTAATTATTGCGACACTTTCAAACTTACGTAACTTTTTCATACTCGATCGAAATGAACCAAATTTTGCGCTTTTTTTTCTTTAAAGTGTATTGTTTCTATCTGCTATGGTATGCAGTTGGTAGTGAGGTCTAGAAGGAAGAAAATTAGCGAACCGTTCCTGAAATGATGTTGATCGAGGGTGTTCGCAACGCGCCTTGGGAAAACTGTTGAATAGACATCATTCGCTCGTCTCAAAGGCCCTTCAAAGGTTCCAGAAACGGAAGACATTGTACCACAAATCAAGAGCTGGATGAAAACCGGGAACAACGTGTTAAAAACTGACAGGGCGTTGAGTGCTTATTTCAAGCGGAATCCGAACATTTCGACGCAGGGCTTGGCCAAAAATCTTAAAGTTTCGCAGAGCTTCGTTCGGAGGTCAAAGAAACCATCCGAATTGAAAAGTACAAGATCCAGAACTTCGAAAATTGGGACGAACACCAGCAAAGTGTTGTCAAAACGCGTGACCGCAAACTCAACACGACACTGCAATCGAAATACCGGTGCTGCCTGTTTGATGATGAGACGGACAAGTTGGCTATAGATGATCGGCTGTTTTGGTAGTATTCAACGGGGAAAACAGATAGAAATGGTGAGTTAAACGAAAGCAATTATGTGGAAAAAATCCCCCCAGAGGGAAAATTGGAACCTGCAACCCTTGGGACTCCGCACCAATGCACAAACTCTAATTCTAACCTTGAACTATGATGATGTCGCAGGAAGAACACACATGGTTATCGCATTGGCGGCGGTCAAAAAAAAAGGTTTCAAATAAGGCATATGGCTAGGGCTGCCACTCCTGCGGGTTTGACCCGGAGACTCCGGCTTTTATGGGCGATCTCCGGGCCTCCGGGTTTCACGTCAATGTCTCCGGGTCTTGTGAGACGACACATTTTTAAGCTTTTAGAGTACTGAATGTATTTGTTTCAAACGAATTCTTCTGGTGTATGGGCGATGGTCAGCTATTTTCGTCCGCGTCCCTTATCACCAATTTTTATACAGTGATTCATCAGCAGTGCTATCTTTGAAAATGAACCATCTTGGTTATGCAATTAATATTTTACGATCTTTTTTTAAATGCAAATAATTAAGCAATCTTCATTTTGTTATATTTTGAATTGCAAATATTTTGTCGTATGTAATTTTAAATGTACTTTCATTTGATGGCATTGTAAGGGAACACGTATCCGCCGGTTGATGCCAATCGAGCTGACATTTCTTTAGACTAATCAAACTAATTTATTTGTTTGTTTAGTTTTTTTTTACCAACTAGAAAACGAATCCACTGGGTCTTTAATGCGTGTGGGAAATACGCATGGTCTTGTCTGAGTGAATGACTTTTGAATTATGTATGAAGGTGGAGAATTGACAATTCGCAAGATCAATTCAAATCCAATTACCAATTTGCCGCAATCATTTCAGCACGAGAAACAAATGTTTTATGGTCATATTTAATGCTTTACTTTTAGCCCATTAACTAATCAGTCAATTATACTGAGCTAAGAATAAGTACGTACTATTTGGAAACGGAGGGTGTTTGATTCGTGCATGATGTCAATATCGTTTAGGAACGCAGCATTTATATTTTTCTGTTTCGCGTCTTCATTGTAATATCGGAAGGTTTAACTCGAACGAGGTGGAAAATTTCAAGTTACGGGATCTCAATATACTTCTGATTATACCAATAAGGACCATTTATAAATTCAGCAACGCTATTAGGAGGAAGAGATATGACTAATTGTGACATAAATGGGAGAGGAGCACGTCATGTGCTTTGACGCAATCGGCCGTTTTACGCACGATTGCGCCATGTATATAGGAAATTCCATAGAACATGAACACTTTTGCGAGTAGCGGCATAAAAGTGCTACTACAAAATGAAGGAAAAACTAAAAGAATTTGATTCGTATTAGACCAAGAGGAAAAATAACGTGGTAATATGACAGAGAGTTAGTTAGTATTGGGTAATCTTTGCGTGACATAATTTATGCATGTTCCACCATACCACTTTTAAACTCATTGTTTACGGTCCATTTTACATTGTCGACAACACTCACGACAGCCGGCTATCCGGAGTTCAAGTTGTTTTCGATGAAACAATCTCGATAAACGATTAGCCAAAGTTTAAACGCCTAGAAGATTTATGTATCCTACAGCCAATAAACTATTCAAACATGCACGAAAATATATTCTCAGTCGCATCGCTTGCTTGAAGCGAATCCTGACTAACAACCCACCCACTATCCAATCCGTGGTACTTATGGGAGTGTCACTGAGTCGGAGCCTTCCGTTAAGTACCACATCAACACTTCCTTTCTCATCCCAAGTTACGGGAAAGATGGTCGTGGCCCTCAATGGTGGGTCTCAGGCGAAATCTCGCTTGGACTGGATCAATTGTTATTCCCAAACAATGCTCCTCAAGTAGTCTGGCTGGAAATGAGAGTCATAAGTCTGCAATATACTGTGCTTACGTAACGCAACGCAAACGAATTTTTCTGGTGTATGCTGCTTGCTCCTGCAGCGGTTCTTAAATGTTGATTAGTGAGAAGAGATTTACTTCTTTCTTGGAACCTCCCTTGCGACGAATAACCCGCAAAGAATTCTGGACGACGTTGCGGTGTCCTTCACTCTTCTCTTCCGCTGTGGCGAAGAGCAAGGCTCGGCTTATCCACTACAGCGAGAGTGGCTGGTGTTCTTGGGCTGGGAAGTGAAATTCTACACCCATATAAAGCAACAACTGTTTACTAACGCAAAAAATGGGTGTTCACAGAGCTTAATGTGAATGGAACAGAACAGTGGTACGCATTATGCTTTGCCAATACAAAACACTCAACGATGAATGTGAGTCAATTTGGTAATTTTCCAACCAACCAACCCTGGCGAGTTACTGACGGTATGGAAAAGCTTATTCTTGTTTTAATAACCCGTTTTAAGTTCTGTAAAATGTCAAAAATAGTTCTGATTAATATTTCTGTCTGATTTCAGCATATACTCATGTTTTTGCAGCGTATACTAGGTCAGTCAAATCTCCGGGTGAAAGCCTCACTGAAGGGGGCAACCCTGCATATGGCATTTACGTTAAAACCCAAAAAAACTAATTAATTGTGTAGATGTTCGTTTCAAATAGAAGAAGCTATAGAAATTCAATTCGAAGTTCCTGATTTGGTGGTCCATATGCACTTGTGGAAAACCTAGTGATCAAAAGCATCATGAACAGTGAGATTTACAAAACAAATTGCCTGCAATGACAGCTTTTGCCGTTTTTATGACAACATGTTAAAAAACCTTTGCTTTGGCCTGATTTGGAGTAATGCCACTATGCGCCTATGCGGCCAATTCGGTGGATTTTGTGCCGAAACACATGAACCCACCAAACTGTCCTGAACTTCGTCCGATCGAAACGTATTGGGCCAAGATGAAACGTGAACTTAGGAAGACCAAAGGAGTGGCGAAGAACGAAAAGGAAATGATGAGGAAGTAAAAAAAAATTGCAGCAAACCTACCGGAAACGACTATACAAGCTGTGATGGAGAGTGTCAATCGCAAATGTCGAGCATTTTACTCAAACACGCTTAAGCTATGTAAACAAGCTGAAATGAATACTGAACTAATGTGAAACTTTGGTTTTTATTTCAATAACTTTAGCAGTTTTATCAATCAATCTAAAGTGTCGCAATAATTAACGACTCGCCCTTTAATTATCTGAAACTTGAAAATTTCCTAGTTGATGAGCTGTTTACAGTTGCTCTGTAGATTAATTTATGTACCATATTCTGCGCTGAACAGTGAACATCACTAGAGATGGTCTCTATTCTGGCATTTGCAGTTCACTTCGAATCAGACTGGTTGTACTTCATCTTAGTTGATTAACTATTGGCAGTCTTTCCTTCTTGCGAATAAAAACCGAATAGTTTCATCGCCTAGTAACCAATATAAAAAGTCGTGGTCTGTCGAGATGGTTTTTTTGGCTACAACTATACTGCCCATAAAAGCATAAGAGTCCCATATTGAAAAACAGCAAGCCGAGAAAAACGTTGTTAAAGTTTTACATTTTCATTGAGCCTTATGGATGGAACAACCATGTGTCGATATTTTTTAGATATTTTCTTAACAAGTTCCACTATGTAACCGCCATCGCCCTTACCACTATGCCTGCATAGAAGGAAACTGAAGCGAGAGCGATGACTTTTGAGGATTTCCCGCGGGTCCGAAGAATACCATCCGCCAATCCGGTACTCGACGGCTTACTAGACTGAGGCGCTAATTTGTTTCACTGATCTCTCATTTGCGCGAAAGTTGCAAGTTTTACTCTTCTTTCCCTGTCACCATATACGCCTTCTCTCCCTGCCCTTGATACAACTGCTGCTACACTGATGCGGAAATAAGTCCCCCTCTGAATATCTTGACCAAGTATAAGTCTTCGTTAAAAAAAACAAATTTGTATTCTGTATTCCTAGTTTTAAGATAGCTGTAATTTTTACTCTTTATTGAAACTCGTGGTCTGTTGAGATGGTTTTTTGGCTACAACTATACTGCCCATAAAAGCATAAGAGTCCCATATTGAAAAACAGCAAGCCGAGAAAAACGTTGTTAAAGTTTTACATTTTCATTGAGCCTTATGGATGGAACAACCATGTGTTGATATTTTTTAGATATTTTCTTAACAAACCTGGTAATCTTATTTGTACATTGTGATACAGTGGTGATACAGAATACAATCCAACAGATAACTACTTTTCGACAAAAATCCATATGGGACACTAATGCTTATGGGCAGTATAGAGGACGTTTTGTCGTTTCGTTGATTCCTAGTAAGATACTGATTCCTGTATGGTGAATCTGAAAAGAAAGTAGCTGAACTCCAAACTGATTTGTATGTACAGATCATTCAGTTTGCGTCGTGAATTGATGCGTAAAACCGGATTCTTTCAGCTAGATTTCGCTGATGCTAATGATTTTTCAAAAGAGAGCTCGTTTAATATGCATATAGGGCTTTAATAGGTTGGACAACATTCCTCGCACGGCGGTGACTGTATTCTATTACATCGAAATCAATCGGCTACCGATGAATTTGAGCTCGTGCTGTTCTAGCGAGAGCCCACTGAACATTGGTACTCATATCAATTTCCAGACGAGATGATAACACTGTTTGTTTCGTTACGGTTCCGATAAGCGGACGAAATGTGTATGCACAGTTCCATTAAATTACTTTTTTTGTGGAAGTTTCTACACTAGAGCCGATAAGTTATCAGTTGTTACGTGAACTTGTTTGAATTTCATTTTTTACTTCTCAGTATCTTATCAGGCACGGTTTTAGGACAACCTACGACGAAAGTTTCAATCAGAATCACAGAATCGTTTGCTTGTTTATTTCTTTGCCGGTTTGAAAACCGAAAAAGTCATTGAACGCATTAATTGATATTCAATATTATCGATGCTAGAACTCAATTTTATTGTCTACTGGATATTAATATGCTTTGCGGCTATATACTATTGACTAGGAAGTACTTGGGAATTTCTCCAAAGTTTTTGAATAATGATTATACTAGAATAAAATGACAGAGAGGTGCTCTGTTTTATATTTCCGAGAGAAATTTTCAAAAACTTAGAGAACATTTAAAACAATGTTTACGAGACCTAATCAAATATAGATAAGACACCCTAATCCATCTTTTTAGCGCACCTATCTGGAATGAATTCCAATAACGTCATAATTAAAGTCCGACTGAATATCAACAAAATGAGCATCCCAGTGTGTATCCAAACCATAAATACACACACATATAGCTAACAACAAATGATACCCTGCCGGATTCGATCGGAATACTCAATAGGGCGTAATGAACGGGACGAGTGAAAATTTATTTCAAAATGGATTTATTATTCCAGCCGGGAAGTTATGAGCGGAATGTTAATCACATCATTCTGCCCCTTTTCAATCGAACGTTGCTTCGAGTGGGTTGCTGTATTCCGTTTCCTAAATTTGATTACTCAATGCAGTGTTTTGTTTTTCTCGTACCATGGAAAGGCCATACACACTGGCGTGGCTGATGCATTTTATGAAAATGTTCAACGTCCAAATTTGATTCTTCTTTTGAACTAAGACACTTAGTCTATTTTTAAAAACATTTTTTTATTGGAATTGTTGCTGGAATCATCATGGTTGATTAAAAACCGTAGATTTCTAGATATTCATGCAATAATAATTGGTATTTCTTCTAATCATATCCTTATTTTGCAAATAGGCTAAAGCGCATCCAATAGTACCTGCATTCAATCGTTCATTACGTTTAACTAGGACAGCTCCAGGAATTAACTAACAACAGATGGTCTAAAGTTAGTGACTGTTCGTACGTTAATTTGCATAGACGAAGATGAAATAATTTAAATTGTCTTCATTCAACGTTTCGGTCCGCTTGGCACCTTTTTCAAGTACTCGTTCTGTTCTGTTATGTTCTGTTTGTTCGATGTCTTGTTTTGCCTGAAGCGATTGTCATTTGTTTGTCCAGATATAGCTGCTTCAAACGGATGAATTCAAATTGTGTTTTCGCAACGCGAAAACTGCTTAACCAATCAAATAATTTTATGAAATATAAGTAAATGAAAGTCCTCGCAATGATGCTAGGTGAATTCATGCTTTGATTTTTGCTTCAACTGTATAACATAGTAATGACGAATCTGGGTGTAACGCAGAAGCAGATCGGAATAATAATTCAGGAAAATGTCAAAACAGATAGCCGAAAAATCTGACCGGAGATTGGTAAGAAACAGTGAAAATATTGCTGATCACGTACTGTAATCGTGTAATGCCCGGTGGTACGTGATCACAATTGTACAACCGGGTGAGATATTGAATTCGTTAGTATCAATGTAGTATACGAATAATTTCATACTGATTTCTTCACAATATCGAACTGTTATTCCAATATAACATTAAATGATTGCAACCTACTCCTTGGCGTGGACTATAGCTTGAATTGTGATAATGATCTGAAACGCATAATTTTATGAATTAATTATGATTTAATTTTATATGAAATCCTCAGTACACATTTGTGACTTGTCACAAACGACGGTTCCTTAGTCCTTAGAAGCAGGAACTGAATAATTAATAATGAATTTAAAAATCGAATTAGTATTTTTGATGCCAAATGTCGTCAAAATACATACATGCATGCATGATTTAATGTAACTCTAAAAACTAAAAAAATTACGAAAATGGACTTTTTTGGATCTTGGCATAATTTTTTTTTCGATTGAGATTGGATTTTTATAGGGGAATAATTAGGGATGCATGGAGAGGGGTTAAACCCCCCTTCCACTGATCACACACCCTACAGTGGTCAGAAACGCCAAAAACGTAAACTTAATTCACAACAGGACTAACCATCGAATATATTCACAGGGTGTCTTTGGAGGAATTGTTCATATGAAAATTAGGCATGGCTTACTATGATTGAACTAAAAAAAACTTTTTGTGCTAACGAGGTAGAAAGTTGGTGTTTTGACAAACTTTTAGAAATGCTCGTAATAAATTATTTTGTTGGAGAACTTGAACTTGTAGGACTCAAGATTTATTTATGAAGTGTTTCTATTGCAACCCCCTAAAATTATTTTTTTATGCAACTTTTTCCATTTCGTTTTTTCATGCAAACGATGTTCCAGACATATGTGGAGGTATTAAAACCACATGATATTAATAATAACCACATGACTGTATTTGAAAATTCTCATTTATTTATTTAGTTTTTAGTTTTAGTTTTTAAAAATTTGTAATTTTTTATGCCAAATTACTCCACTAGGTGGATAAAAACAGGTTTTATAAACATGATTTCAAATGAAAGGTGCATTGCTCCCATTGATTGCTTCTAAATTGCATTGCATTGCAATTGATGAATTTAAACATTAAAAACCCATTAAAATGAACATAACATTGCTAAGCTTCTTAATTCCCGATAATGGCCGACCAAACTGTTTTTGGCCATATTTCCACTTGATTTATGAAATAGCTGAACCTTTGAGCCATCTAACTCTCGAATCTTCTCTTGCTTTTATTCTCCATCTATTACGTTGCCATTTAGCTCTCGTCTCAGTGAGACGTTTATGTACCGATTTCATGAGGCATTTAGCTCCTGTTTCCGTGTGAACTTCAGCTCCCAGCCTTATTACGATCTACTCGGATAGTCCTCGGCGGTGAACGCATCCTACTCCGACTGAGAATTGCTCGACGGAGGAATTTCTCTCAACACTGATACTTATTTTTTTGAGCTATTTAGCTCCCAGGTTACAAGATCCACTAGGATATTATCCGGCGCTGAACCTACGCTACTCCGACTGAGAGTTCACTGGCGGCGGGATTTCTCTCGATACCGCTATTTGTTTCGCGAGGCAAATAGCTCCCATTTTTGTCACGATATAGTCGGATAGTCCCCGGTGAAAAAAATTTAGCGAAGATTGACTTTTTTGGATTGAGTTGATTTGGCACACATTTGCTTTTCTCATGTAGAAAGGTTATGCCATCACTCTAAAAATCGTCAATCTAATCTTTTTTAACTCAAAAGGGTTTTGGATTTTATCTGTGGCGTAGTTAGGGGTTGTTCCGAGCGGGGGGGGGGGGAGTTACTGAGGATCGTCTTATTGACTGGCCGATATCAACGTTTTTTTGCTTTTGCAGGGACCGATAGCGAATTGATTCGATATATTATTTGCTTCTGGCATGACTACGTCTAACCTTTCAACATTTTAGTAACAAAGCACGGTTTGATTAAATGTACACAATTTGAAATACCAATCTAATAATACACTTGGAATACAAATGGGAAACAAAAGTCCAGAATAATCGATTAACTTTTTCTAATAGCCGGCATCCCATATCCCCAACGAAACCAGGGAGCTTATCTCGAAGCTTGTAGAATACGAAAAAAATTCACCACCTTCATCCTTATCAATAAAAGCTTTTACGTGTCAAATTTGGGGAACGAGATAGCAGAAGAAAAGAGCATCCGCGACCAATTCCTGATAAGATAATGGCTTTGTGGTAGGAATATAGCGCGTTTGTTTTTTGAGGCCGACGGGTTGCTCCTATCAGTGTGTAGTAACAGACCCGCGTCCGATTACACCCACTGATTGGTCTTTGTTTCTTCCAGCATGTTAGCTATTTATGTACGCACAGCGTCATTCCAAAACACGAAAGTGATACGAAAGAGCACGTGGAACGAGATGTTACTAAAAGAACAACATCCATATTTCGCACGGTGTAATCAGCTGAGATGTTTTAATTAGAGTGTCGTAAATCGACGATAAGATTTGTTTTTTTTCGCTCTTCGTTGTCTTATCAGCTGAACTGTGTAAATTGATGACGTGTTTGATTGTAGACTATATTTATTTAGCAAATCATTTACTAAACCTACATAATTGTAATTTGTGCAATTGAACGGTGACGCGTGAATTCGTGAACTTAGCTTTTCGATTGTGTTTGTTTATGTCACCCCTATTTGTTTGTGTGTCCTCTTGATTATCTTCACCGTAAATTTTGTGCCTCTGAGCTGATCAATTCGTGTTGATAACCTAGTTGTAAGGCTCGGAATGTGTTATTATAATAAATGTTATGATAAGATTTGCAAACGTTGACAGCTTTGGATGAATTTGAAAGAAGCACGGTTCATTTCCTACTTAGCTTAGCTTAAGTAAACTGCCCTTAATTACACTTCGTTATTGACCGACAGGATAAAATATCACTCTGAATGATCAGTTGAACGAATCTAGCTCTTCTTTGAACGAAACAGGGCGGTTAAGGATTCCCCTCTAGTCACTGCGGTGACTTCCGGGATCGTCTTCGACGAGTAGACGATACGGTGTGATTTCGACACTGTCGCTAAGGAGGTTCCAACAAATGAGTTTTGCTCACATTCTTAGCTATACGTCGGAGCAGACAATAGAAACAACGCAGCAGACGCGGCTGTTGCAGTCCCTGCCAGTCATAAGAAACTGGCTGCCTTCCCACCAATAGTAGTAGCAGGAGAGTGGTGAGATCCAGCAGTACACAGAGGAGAGTTATGGTAGAGAATAAAGTCGGTAAAGTTGATATTTAATTGTTTACTGCTTTTTGTTTATTGTATTATGAAAATCCGAAAACTATAGGTAGAAGCTCCTGGGCCGCCCTGTCATCAAGAGTCTACCGGCCAGGTAATATCAGAACCTAAGTAGTGGGCAAACCTACATACTCATACACTCCTGATCAGAACCAGGGCCCACGTTGGGCTGCAAGTGTTAGTAGGAGTTTTCCCGCTACCTGATTTGTTTTATTCTTGCCCGGCAGATCCCAAATGACAGGGCGGCCTAGGAACTTTTATCTGAATTTAGGATCTTCGTACATAACTATTGCTGTTGTTGCCGTCACTGCAAATAGAACAATGTACGCTTTGCGTAGCCAACTAAAGTCCCGTAGCCTACAGATGCGCACAAAACGGTCATGAAGCATGGACGTTAAAGGAAGCAGACATTCGACTGCTCGACATGTTTTAAAGTAGAATTCTGTGTTCAATATTCGACGGTACTGTAGAATATGGAGAACGACACAGACGCAAGAACCACGAGCTGTACAATCATGCTGACAACAGAAAGTTGTTAAAACAAGGCAGACTACAGTGGAATAAACATGTAGCGCGAATACCGGAAAAGAAATTAACTAAAGTTATGCTCGGCAGAGAACTTGGAAAAGGTAGTCGACTTCAGGAAGACTCTGCACTTGCTGGTTCTGCGCAATCAAGGAAGATTCGAGTAACCTGGAAATTTATAATACATTAAGTCATGAAGCCAATTGCTGCCAAATCAGATATTAGTCAATCTATTAATGAATTGATAGATAATGTTCGCTATCAATTTTCGCTCTTAGGTAAAGTTTCAACGATGCACGTAATCTTGCAACCAGCAGTAGCTTTTAGTCGTCTTCTATGGTATCCAATTAATGTACATATAAGCTTGAAAATGATGTGACAATACAGAGATCAGACATCAATAGACAATCACGAAGAGCGACTAAAATGTTGTGACTGGTTGAATGTATAAGTCAATAAGTTGGAATAAACAGTTCGCTTTCATGTCTTTCATGTGTATGTGACAGTCTCTCGTTCTGTTATGGAATGAAATGAATGAGCGAAATGATAAAAAATCAAGGTGAAAGGGAGAAAAAAAAGTATCAACCAATAGAAATCGACTCAAAAGAATCTTTTCTATACACTTAATGTGAGTGCTTTCGAAATCGCGTTCTAATCCTCTAATTTCGGTTTGAATAAACGACATTTCCGAAAGCTCCTTACGTCTTTGTTATCCGTATAACTTTGATGGAAACTGTTTTCCAAATTTTTGTATAACAAACCTGTAACCAAATAAACAATACAACTTCTTCAAGAAGTTATACATCTCTTCCAATCTCGCTGATGATTGTGAAAAAATTCAAGAGATGATTATTTTTCTTCAAAAAATAAGCCAGTTACTGAGCAGATTAGTGTCAATATGTTTGTTTAACGAATTGACGAATTGATTTAGAAAATGAAACTGCAAGCAAATACAATCGCTAGAAGGAACTTAGTTTCACAGGAATTGGAAAATTTACAGTAATTGAAAAACAGAGGAATCTAAAAGAAAACTTCTTCGACAAAGGAGAAGTAAGTGCGATGTGATTGACGGAATCAAGTGATTCTAAAATTATTGAGCTCACGTTTCTTACAATTTTGGTGATGTCATCAATGTTACATTTAACCAATTGAACGTAAATTTGAAGATGTCAGTAATCAGCATTTTTTTGGCGCGCTTTACATTTTGACAATGAATTTTACTGGTCTGCCTTTTTCCATAGTTTTAGGGATCTAGGAATGGTTCTGAACTAGAAAAATCCGTCTGCGATGTTTTTAAATCGTAAGTCCAATGATAAAGAAAATATTAAAACAATTTATGAAAAATAGGAAAAAAATTGCGAAAGAATATGAATAGATAAATGAATAATTGTTCTCACTTGTCTAAGACGTCTTTTACAACTTGTAAATATGTATTTTACAATAGGTTGCACTTTCTAGCACCATCAGGGATTTCTCTAGAATACCTTGTATTTTGTAGCACCCTTAAATATTTTGAACTCGTAAATATGTATTAATTTTTATAACTGTAGAACATTGTAATTTGTATATTAATAATGAAAATTAAATTCAAAATCAATCATTCGCCTGTGTACTATAGTCTTTCTTGTAATCGATAACTTTTTTTTAGTATATTTGTCTTAATTTTTTAACTGATTTCACTAGGAACTTTTCAAAATTACATTCAGTGTCCAGTGACTATCTCAAGTCATCAGAATTATTATATTTAAGCAATATTTTTTTAGTCCCTCCCGAAACAAAATCCTGGCAACGGGC